>NC_057766.1:27315476-27640828 GCF_010389155.1 Erigeron canadensis
AAAAGGAGTTATGTATGTTTATCAAATTTAAAAGTTTAATTTGTAATTTGTTTTAAACATGACAAGGTTAAATTATGGATATTTCCCCATTAATATATGTGATATATATTAAGTAGAACTTGAGTTTAATTTAATGTTTCTAATATACAAAAAGTTCTAAATTGGTTTAATTTAATGTTTCTAATTAATGAAGTTTGAACTTTGGAGTATTATATTAAAGTTTTTAAAAAATTATGTTTTAAATTTAAAGTTTATTACATAGAATATCAAAAACTATAAAGTTTTTATATAAAAACTTGATTTGGGTTCTCCCCACTTCTGATACGAGTTTTTAAAAACTCGTGACTTCCTCCTTGCTAATCTAATCCTGATTCACAAGTTTTTCAACCTGTGAACCCACTTGCATTGTTACCCACAAAAGAATATAAGTAGTGTCTATTCAATATCAATTCGCAACATATATTTGTTGACTCCAAACTTTAACTTAGAAGACTTAAAGCTAGTGTTCCCAATTTAGTAGGGCATAACGGCATTTATATTTGTATCCGTAAATTTTATTTGATTAAATCTTGAAGTTAGAACACATTATATATGTACCAATGTAAGTAGCCTTGGTTACAATAATTTTCTCTTTTTTGTTTTCTATCACTTTAACATAAAACTTTTAGTTTTTATGTTTTGACCATAAATGTGATTTTTTATATTTTGTCTCTTAAATATTTTATTTTTTGGCTTTGATATCAAACTTTGATTTATTTATGTTTTGTCCCTTAAACTTTTGAATTTATTGGCTTTGCCCACAAACTCTGATCTTCTTATATTTTGTCACTTAAACATCGATCTTCTTTATCTTGGATTTTTTTTTACTTTCTTATACTGCATTATTCTCTTTTTCTTGATCACCTACAACTTTATGTCAATGTATACTTTTTATAAGCCAACACCAGAATCACAACTAAAATATAAGTAAACTTTATAACATAGCAAGTAAAAGTGGCTTTTTTGTTTTACATGAAAAATATCAAATATAGTAAAAGAAAAAGAGTTAATTGCAAGATTGGTCCCTATGGTTTGTACGTTTTAGCAAAGGGAGTCCCTATTTGAGAATCATTGCAATGGGGGTCCCTATTTTGAGAATTTTTTTGCAAATTTGGTCCATATTTGACGAATCCGTTAAAGGTGGCCGTCAAGTGTGCATCTGTCGGGGTAATTCTGTACTTTCCATCCCACAGGGACCCTCATTGCTAAAATGGAAAAACCACAGGGACCAATCTTGCAACTAACACCGTGATATGTTTTTGATTTAGTTTAAGAGATTGTAACCTACAATTATCTGGTCATTAGGTCTCTTATAGTAAATTTAGGTGCACTTTAAAATTTTAATAATAGAAATATACCTTATATAAATACTTTTGTTTTAGAAAACTGATTTATATATAAACTTTTGTTATTATATAAGCTTAAATAAATAAAAGATTGTATGTTAGGAATTTCATATTTATTAAAAACAAAACAAAAAACAAATCTGTTCGAATAATATAAATGTCATATATGGTATTTTAGTTATTTATTTTTGAGTAAAGTACACAAAAAAATGTTTATATATAAATCAGTTTTCTAAAACAAAAGTATTTATATAAGATATATTTCTATTATTAAAATTTTAGTACACATAAATTTACTATTAGAGACCTAACGAGCAGATAGTTGTATGTTACAATCTCTTAAATTAAAAATATATATATATCAAGGTATTAGTTGCTAGATTGGTCCCTGTTGTTTTTTCATTTTAGCAATGGAGGTCCATGTGGGGTTGGAAGTACATAAATACCCCCACAGGTGTATACTTGATGGTCACATTTAACGGATCCGTTAAATTTGGATCACTTTTGCAAAAAATTATGAAAATTGGGACCCTTATTGCAACGATTCTCGAATAGGGACTCCCCTTGCTAAAACGTACAAACCACAGGGACCATTTTTGCAATTAACTAAAAAAAAACCTTATGTATTTTTTTTATAAAAAAAAATCAATTTTGATCTTGCTTTTGTTTTTCCTACATAATTTTTTATATAAATTTTAAGTATATTACTTGTAGAATATATCTTTACATACTTGTAATTCAATTTTTAAGCATCTTAACTTGAAGGGTGCTCCATACTTATGGCCAATGACCGGTTAATTACAAACCAAATGATGAGTATAACATATAGTGTAATATTTATGCTATGACAAAAATGTTATCTTTTAAATACTTTTTACAAGACATTTTTACCTTTATGATACACTTTTGCAATGTGACTTTATCATTATGTATCGATCGTAGGTCTTACATACGTCACAGATTTTAAGCATCTTTATGTTTTCCAGGGCAACGCCCGGGGTATAAAACTAGTTTATAACGTATAAAGTTCACAAATGAATAAATGTATATGACAGCTAATGAGCGTCCATTTCATGATTATTTCCCATATCTTTTGGTCGTGTTTTAATGCTCAAATGAGTTTAGAAATGTGAACTTTTGGTACTTAATCGAATGATATGTTATGATAGGTTCACAAGGCGTGCAAGCAAAGATAAACACCTCTACTCAACTTACAATGAAGCCACAAGCCATTTGGACGAAGACTAGCAAGCGGAACATGAAGAATTTGAGGCCAACATGAAGCATAGGACCATGTGTTAGTATTTTGGGTATAACTTCTTCATACGGACTCCGTGTATGACGAATAAACTGTCCACGGAAAAGCGAGAAACAGATCTACAACTTTTGTGTTGACGTCCAAGACTAGCGCCGCTCCTTTGCACCAGCGCCGCTGGTGAAGTCGGTTCAGCTAGGGTTCTTTTCTAAAACCTATAAATACCACCCTAAACCCTAAGAGCCACACCATAGTTCTTCCAGGCGAGTTCTTCCAGATCTAAGCTCTCCTTACACCTCCATATCACATAGAAAATCAAACATCAATCCTTCACAACATCATCATCATCACAACAACAATAATCTCATAATTATTAGGTCAAAATTAATATGGGTTTTGGTTCCTTTGTTCGAGAGGTTCGATCGAGAGAAACAAGGGAGGCAGCTGCGGTAACTTCGGATCTTCAAAATCAACATCAACATCAACTAGCCAGAACCGTGGCCGTAGGATCTCTGCACTGAACACTGGCTCAGTGTTCCGTACTAAACATGCGCGTGCAGGGTCACAGGAGAGTTGACAAGAGGAGACAAGGGTTGACCATACCGTACAAGTACTGTCCCAAGTACCTTACTCTACCACAGACCTTGTCCCCCTTTGTTACACTACAAAGACAACACCACGATCTAAAATCCTTATTGGATCGTACAATGGATCGAGGGCCCGACCTCAATCCACAATCCCTATAAATACCCATCCCAAATCCACATTTGGGACATGATATCATTCACATACCCAAAAGGCTTGGTGGCGTGGATGACGAATCCTTCACCGTTAGGGAATCGCCAACATGTATCCTTAACCTTTCCGTTTCGTCCTCAGCAGGATTAACCCGCCGTACCTAAGCGAGAACTCTTGCTTAAACAAGTGGTGCCATCCGCACTCTTATACTGATCTTGCAACGTGCGGTACCATGGAAAGGAGGAAGGAGACAATAGTCGACAAACGAGGAAGCATCAACAAAAACGTTTTAACAAATGAAAAGAGGCAAATAAGGCATAGCAATCAAAGGAAAAAGGAAAACGAAAAGCGACCAATGATTGATGCGAAATCAAAAAGCGCTTCGACTAAAGGCAGAAATGAACGTCAACTCGTAATGGTGACACACGAAGGACAGGAGCCAGAACAAGCATCGGAATACCATGGAGTAATAAGCTTCCTTAACATACTAGAGACTGACACGCACGATGGACCGATATTAATCAGGGCAATCATCGGAAATCACCTAGTAGGAAGGATACATTTAGACACAGGAAGTGGATGTGAGATCATGTACGAGCAGTGTTTCCTAAAACTAAGGCCAACTGATGTGTGAAATCTAGTTATAAAATTTATAAACACGAATCACCGGAAAACTTACTACAACACACTTGCGAGCAGTGAACCCGTTCGTATGCAGTATAGTAAATGTAAGGTGCCCTATTGTTGCGTGGATCGTAATAAGACGTGATTCGTTATGTCAAGAGTGCGGAATCCTCTTGAGATAACTAGATTGCTATTGCCTTTTGCTGATTAATAAGCAATTAACCAACCCAAGGAGATGCACAAGGCTTGTGGTTCGTGTAGGAGATCACACGAAGGAACAGATAACCTTATCTCGTTAAATTCGTGAATAACTCTCAAGAATTCGTAAATCATTAACCTAATTTCGTAGATTAGGTCTTGTATTTATACTAATTGATATTGGGTTCTTGTGGGCTTAGGCCTTAATCGTGTAATTAGGCCCGAAACAATAACTAATTGATTTGCCCCGTGCTGACGACAGCTGAGCAAGGTGTATCCAAAAGTCTTCTCTGATCACCTCTTGACTAATTGACAACCTGCATTGGATCATACATGCGTAGCAACATTTGTTTCTTTGAATCATCAACAAACATTTGTGCTTCGCCTGACTTGATATCTATCTGCCAAAATGTCATCTCTGTCAGCATATCTTGATCCCATCTGATAGCGGGAACCTTCTTAACACATTTAATTCTTCTCTGGACAAACCGAAATGTTCCATCTGCATTCTTAATCTTCTTCAAAGGTGTTGGCTTTATCAACCTTTCTTTTGGCTTCAGACCTCTATCACTGAAATACTTAGTTCTTTCATCTCTGAATCTATTCCAGTAGAAATCTGCAAGTCCATTGCTCTGAAGATTAACAAACCAGTGTCTTCCCAAATCTATCATGTCAGAATCACTGAGAGAGTGGAAGTGTCTTTGACTTATTGACATGTACTGGCAACCCTCCTTTCTCTTGATAATAAACAATTTGATTCTGTGATCATAGAACCAACTTTGTATCACTGAGAAGTATTTTGGTGCATCCTTGTCTGAGACATATTCCCAAAACATTGATGGTTTATACGCATCACGTATCATCAAACCAGTATGTCCTCTATAACCTAGAATTAGTCTATTAATAATAAACTCATGATCTTGCTGCACCGGAGGTATATTAAATCTTCCAAGGTCAACCTCTCGTGTAGCATCTATATTCCAGTGTAGATCAAAAATATTGTCATGTCCTTCATCGACTATGTTTGCATATACAGCAAATCTCAACCTTACAACATTCTTAGGTTCATCTGGACTATCTCTGATTGGATTGAGATTGAGATGTTCTACTTCAGCTATTGGTTCAACTTGAATGACTTCATCTTCGTTAAAGACACGATCAAAGTCATAAGGTGTCTCAAGCAACCTTTGTCTATCAGCTTCCGAAGTAATGAACTCTCCTTCTTCCAAATCTTCATCATCGATACTTTCTAGATCTTCTTCAGCATCAAGATCGTCCAACGCACCTATCCTTTGAAGCTTATCTGCAATTCAAACGATTTACATATACAAAGATAAAGAACATAAATCACAAGTCAAGACATAATAAAATAGTATAAATACATTTAAAAGAAATTAAAATAAATAATACTATATCATAAATATAATGTAACAATTACATTAATATTTATCTTATAATCTTTATCTATTTTAACTTACAATAATAATATTATATCATAAATATAATGTAACACATACATTCATATTTACCTTATAATCATTATTCTTCATTACTCGAGTATTTTAAAATTACACTGTCAATATGTTAAGCCGAACAGAATAATTCTTTGATAACTATTCTAAGCTGAATAACACTTTGATTCTCTAAACTGTTATTATAACTCAAGTAATCTAATGTACACACATCAATTAAAAATACAAAAATCAATAGCACTAAGGTTCATAATCCGAATCTGAATCCGAATCTGACTCTGACTCTGAAGATGTATGAGTTAACCCTGATTGTTCTTTCATTTGATCCCTAAGTGATCCTGGATCATAATAATCATCATAGTCCATAATCTCAGCTCTACCTCTCATATGAGCTTGTGGATCATATCCCAATCTCTTTTCTAGTCTATGCATAATTAAAGGGTGCAAATCTGACTCTGTAGAGGCATTGGTAGTAGAATCAGTCTTAGTTGACTCACTATCCTGAGTAGATTTTCCTTTGCTATTTTCTTTGTCTTTATGATTATGAGGATCATTCGCTGTCTCCCTTTCTATTCTATCAGAATTAGAATCGGAGTTACCTGAATTGGAATCTTCCCCATCATCATTGTTATCTGGATCATCAGATGCTGCATCTGGAGTGGTCATCACAGCTTTTCCTTTATCTTGAGTCCTAGAAGTACTAGCAACAGCTGTACCAGCAATTTCTGACTCTTTTTGTCTTGATGACTCCCCCTGAACATCAGCAGTCTCTGTATCCATAGCAGCATCATCAGTAGCATCTTGATCTTGACCTCTATTCTCTGGCTCACCATCTGCTTGATGTTGATTTGGATCTTGAGCTCGATCTTGATCATCAAGATCATCATCTCTTGTCTTCTTTGCTAGCTCATCATCCTTACAACCATCTTTATCTCCCCCTTGAGCCAAGAATTGGTCAAGTCTAGATCCAAGAGAATGAACAAGAGCTGTCAGCATGTCCATCTCTTCCAGATGCTTAGCAGCTTGGAGCTTTAGCTGAGTCTCCAAAGCTGTAACCCTCATCTCCAACATCTTTTTCTCAGAAAATAAACGACTCAGCTGCACTTGAACAGGTACAGGTGGACGTGAAGTAGAAGCAACGTCAGATGTAGAGGCCTGAGGGGGCATCGTAGCTTCAAACGAAGGCATACGAGCACTAGAAGTTCCTGTGGGAGGCATCTGTGGTCTTTGTAGAGGAGCCAACAGAAGTCCCATAATTGTAGAAACAGGAACTGTCACCTGAATTGGAGCAGACGAAGGCCTAGGAGCAACAAGTATTGGAACTGTAGACTCCGAAGCAGCAGGAATCGTAACAGTTGTAGCCTCAGTGACAACTTGTGCGCGAGAACCAATTCCCCTTATTATAAACTTTGGTCTCGACCTTCTCTCCCCAACAGTAACACCAGCAGCAGAAGTAGTAGACACTGAAGCAGGAACCTCAGAAACAGAAGCTCTTAAAGCAGCAACTGATGGAGTATCACCAACAGTAGGTGCATGAGACCTCTCCATGGCTTCAGAATAAGTAGCAAACTCTCTATCAACTTCAGCTTAAGATCTTGCATGTCTTCATCTTCTCTTTGGCAGTCTTTCTTCCTCTTCTTCATCTTCCGAGTCCTCAACAACATTAACCAGGACTTCAGAAGGACCAACATCAACATCAACTGGAGCAGAGGTAGAAGTAGAGACTCCAGTAGATGTAGAAACAAGATTTGCGGGATCATCAACATCTTGCATAAGAGCGTCCATATCTGGATCATCCTCCAGATCTCCAGCATACAGAGGAACATCATTGAGTCCCTCAAATTGATCAGCTCGTTCTTCTTGAAGATCGTCATGAGCCTGATCATCATCACCAGCAGCAGCAACGGGTTCTTCATCCTCCCAACCTTGTCGAGGTGCAACATAGTTAGGATTAATCAAATGGCCGAACAGAGGTGGATTATCAACCTCAATCGGAACATCTCTTCCCGACATGTGCTTCAAACTTTCAGCAAATGCCTTATAAGTAAGACGACCTAAATTGAATGTAGGACTGTCAAATGGCAAATCAGCTGCAAAGTGACGAATGATAATCATCACAAATCTTGGAAACAAGTAAAACTTCTTGTCGGTTCCAAATGATCTCATTTGCCTTTCAAAATTATCAAAAATGTACTGAGAAAAGTTGTATGGCTTGTTCAGTACCAAAGCAACCAACTGAGATGCATTCTGGATGTTCATCTGATCATGACCCGTACTCCGATGACTCATCGACCTCAACAAATAGTAAGCAAGGAGCTTCCATTTGCCGCGAATATTCTTCCTAAAGTATGGGTGTGTAATATTACCAGCATAACCCATACGACGTAGACCACCGTCACATAATTCTTCTGTAAACTCAGTAGGACCTTGCTCCATGTCATCAACACCTAAGTGTAAAATAGTCCTCAAGTCTCCAGCTGAGAACGAAATAGAACATCCTCCAACAGTAGTGCGAATGTACAAATGATCACCCATCTGCACTGATCGGGTTGAGTTCCAAAACTCCCGAATGAGACTTATTATCAACGGAGGATTCTCGGTCAACACAAAGTTAATGCGACAACGTGCAAGAAACTGGAGAACACCGTGAAACTCTGCAGCGTACCCCGTCTGCGTGATGCTGAGATCGAATGCAGCATTATGTTCCTTAGCGAATACACGAGTGTTATCACCTTGTCCAGCCATACTTGCACAAAAACAGACAAAAACGACAAGAAAAACAATGTTAGAATAAACGAAAACTAAAAATTAGGGTTTTGACTTTCTGCTTCGTGATGACGTCATCACGAGGAGGATTTCCCTCGTCGTGATGTTAGCACGAGACACTATGAACCCAGAAACACGAAGATCAAAAACATCTCCATATGATGTTAAAATCGATCAAAAACATCATCGTGGACTTGTTTATGGTTCGTGTATGCCCAGAAAACAAAATCGAAAATGAATTCGATGAACACGAAGTTGATTCGTGTTCTTCGTGTGAATAGTGACCGAAACACAATTTTCTTTGATTAATCTTGATTTAACACATGTTTACTTAAAGTTTTGTTAGATTTAACATGTTTAAACATCAAATAATCCAATTTTAAGTCCAATTTAAGTCCAAATCATCATTAATCAAGGATCAAATTTGTGGTTCGTCCTAGTTACTGTTCACGCGAGGTAAAATCAAAAATCTGGGCATTATAACGACTTGTAATCGTTCAAATCCATAGTTAAAACATCAATAATCTATCCTAGATCATGTATTTACCAACAAACGAGGATGATTAATATGAAAAGAAGATGAAATCGATCGAAAATAGGGACGGATGAACAGTGGCACGAGGAAGAGGTGATTCGTGTGATTTACTTTGGGTTAATTTTTGATTAAAAGTAATTAAAGAATAGTGAAACCCGTATATATATTCGGAGCTTCGTGGGCCGGGCCGAAGAAGTCCTTTGTGGGCTTCACGCTGACGTCAGCATGAGGCATGATGACGTCAGCACGGACCAAAACGAATTTCCAGAATTTTAAATCACATAATCTCCATTCCTTAGCCAAATTTCGCAAATTTTCAGAAATTCCAAAAGCATAAACCTGTAGATACTCGTTACCAAAAACCTGTATCTACTCGAATATGCAATTAAAAATCATCCGTACTAACTTGTCATCACAATAATGTATCAAATAAATCTTACATTATTATCTTGACATTAAAATCGATCATTTCTTCATTGATGTTTAACTCAAACAAATACAAACTTACATCAAAACACATTTAATGTATAATGTATGACATCAAATTATCATATCAACAACCTATCACATTACATCTTAGGTTGTGATCTTGATAAAAACAAAAATAACCTATCACTATAAGTCTTAGGTTATTAAAGGAGATCATCCTTGTATCACTTGTAATCTCTGTAGAAGCAATTTCCGAACACCTTTTATTGTCCGTTGCAATGCAATTCTATGGGCTGACAAACAAGCGAAAACAATTCTGCTTTCAATTACAATAAAAAATTTTGATATCATATAAAATGAGTTTATTATCTGTAACCTGCACATTTAACAAACTTCATTAATGCATCAAAATCAACAAAATATCATCAATATGCAAAACAACCAAAATCTTGACCTATCGATAAAATAAAATTTAAGGCAAGTCAAATCTTTATCAAGCATACTTAGCAACCAAAAACAATTGAAATCTCAAAATTCTACTTGAAATACATTCAAAAATATTTTGGCTTTTCAATTTTCAAAACATTTCATTTTCTAACTTTAAACACAAACTGACACTTATTACAAAAATAAAAATATAAAGAAACAAAAATAAAAATAAAAATAAAAGTAAAAATAAAAATAAACTAAGCTACTTTATTTATTTACAAGAGATTCTAAGTTTATGCAGATTAGATCAGATTAGCATTTACATAAGTCTGCAAGTGAGAAATAATTCTCTTATTATTAGTTATGAACAGTGATTCAACCACGATTACCGGTATATTTATCCTCTTAAACACTCGGTACTTCCAGTTTCCTTTGAGTTATGACACTTTCAACATACCCTGGCCAAGGACAGTCACCATGTAACCCGAGTAGCCTAATATGCCATTGAATAGTTTGTGAACTTATGTGACCCACATTCAGATATACTTTCGTAATCGATACAAGCACTAAGATAACAAAAATTTAACGTATATTCCAAAACATCCTTAACAAATCATGAGACACTTTTTAGATAACTGAAATTAATTACTTTGTGATTTCACTTATATGCTTTTGCATTTCATTATTTATAAGGAACCCGTGATTTTCTATGAGACCCATGTAGCGAACTTTCTGACAACCTATCCTAAGTTGGAAGCTTTAGGTAGGCTAGGTATACAAAGACACCCCGAGGACATACTTGTCCGAATCTCAAAGACCACATTAGCTCCTTAATTTTCATTCATTTCATTTGCATAGAAGTTTTTGCCTATACATTGAACAAATCTTATAGTAATGCTAGATCTTTCACAAAATTTAAGGATTAGATCAATTCATTACTGAAAAGCAAGCATTCTCAGCCATATATCTGAATATGTGTCCCACAAGAACATTGTATAATTTAAGTTCAGATTTAAGGAAACCTTGCTACTTTGTGTCCACCAATATATCCCAAATTGTAATCACTGAACTAAGCAGTTATATTACGATACCAGTTCTTTGAGTGAATCTTCTGACCTTAATAGTAAGCATAACAAGCTGCCATTGTAGATCCATTTCTTCAAAATCATCAGGATCTATTTGATTGTAATCCTCATCAATTACTGCAGGATCAGTAACCTTTCCCCCAATAAATTCTTCATGAGCATTACAAAAGGCTGAGTAAATACTCATTCTTCCTTCTGCAGAACTCATACTCATTGGCGTAGAGTGGAAAGATTGTGCATTGCTCTTAACATTTGAATTTGTATTGTCATAAGCAACATATCCGGCAATACCATCAGCATCTACTATTGGTGTAGCTTCTGCACCACTTAGAAATGCATTATTTCCTGAGCTGGAACTTGCTAAATGAACAGACTTAGCATGATATAAGGATGGATCTTGTGTAAAATCCGAGTGAGTGTCTTTTATCCTTCTCTTCATGTCTCTGTTCTTCAGCTTGGAGACTACCTTCTCAAAATCCCATGTACTGTATTCCTGATCATCTTGAAGTTGATGAACATAATCAGTCCAAGTTTTAGGCAGTGAATCCAGAAACTTATCAACAAGCTCAGTTTGAGGATAAACAACTTCAAAGTATGACAAATTCAGTGGTCAGATGACTGAATCGAATAATAATCTCATCAAGAAATTCCCCTTTCAGTCCATTAAAGGCTTCATATTGACGCTTGAGAAGCTTGATACGGTTTTTCTTCAAAGTTACATCGCCCTCACAATATCTTTCGAGAGCATCCCATAAATCCTTTGAAGTAGTGTACTTTTTAAACAGATGTACACTACTTGAGGCAATGCCATAGTTAGAGTAGACAATGTTTTTCCCTCAGCAGCGTATCTTTTACGTTCTTCAATAGGCATATCAGCATAAGTATACCTACTGATTACTCCGTTCCTCTCATATGAAGGCCAATCAAAACCTTGAGTTATTACTAGCCACGTTTCCATGTCAGTGAGACGAATGTAGTCTTCAAAACGTCTCTTCCACATCCAATAATTTTCCATACGGAAGAGCTTTGGAGGTGTATTACCCCGACCAACCTCATGATCATGCATGATCATCTGGCTGATAAGTAAGGCATTGGGTGAGTTTGCGGTAGCTGGTAAAGTTGTCATTTCGAATGTTTTGAATTCAAATAAAACGAAATAACACTAAGTTCGTGTGATACGAAGTACACGTGGCACGAAGTATATGTGGCACGAAGTGAAACACGAAGTACACTACGCACGAAGTGAAACACAAAGTACACACGTCACGACCTAAGTCACGAAGGGTAGTTCGTGTTGATGTGGCACGAAGGGTAGTTCGTGCAGACGTGGCACGAAGTAAACACGAAGTTACTGGATGACGTAAGCACGAACATGAAGTACACCTCGTGCTGACGTAAGCACGAAGTGACACGAAGAAGATTACGAAAATGGTAAATAACACGAATTTCAACCGAATCTGCAATCAATAGCCAATCAAACGATCTTAAACCTTCTGGTAATCAACCTTAGGGCTCTGATACCACTTGTAAGGTGCCCTATTGTTGCGTGGATCATAATAAGACGTGATTCGTTATGTCAAGAGTGCGAAATCCTCTTGAGATAACTAGATTGCTATTGCCTTTTGCTGATTAATAAGCAATTAACCAACCCAAGGAGATGCACAAGGCTTGTGGTTCGTGTAGGAGATCACACGAAGGAACAGATAACCTTATCTCGTAAATTCGTGAATAACTCTCAAGAATTCGTAAATCATTAACCTAATTTCGTAGATTAGGTCTTGTATTTATACTAATTGATATTGGGTTCTTGTGGGCTTAGGCCTTAATCGTGTAATTAGGCCCGAAACAATAACTAATTGATTTGCCCCGTGCTGACGTCAGCACGAGGTTCATCCTTCACACTGATGACGTCAGCACGAGGGACGACCTTTAGTTCTTTGTTTGACTTCGTTTGGCTCGTACATAACATCCAATCATCGTTTAAGTGTTCTACGACACTTATAAACCTTGATTCTATGTTCTTGTACCTGCAAAACAATATATAACACACAAATACAATACAAAACATAAACAGATATAATATTGAAGTTCAAACGTAATCATTAAATATCAACACAAGTTCTTATTTAAATGATTACAAACAAGTTCCTAAAAACATAAACAATAATCAAATCTATGTTGCGATTGTCACAACGAATCTGCATCTACAGTAAACAGCTACAGGAACTTAAGACGGGCATTAGAAGAAGTTGTAGAGTCCGGAAAGCTGGATCACCTTGTCAAGGGAATCCGCCAAGCAACCAGAATAAAAAGCGAACCGGACAAGTCCGAAAAAACACCACTGGCACAAATCCTCACCATACGGTCCGAGGTATACAGAGACCCCCCGCAGGAGCAACTTTACCAGTTCTCACCACTAAAGGATATCCCTTCTAGTGAGCCAATAGTGATTGAAGCCAACATCGGGCGTGATGTGTATTTTCTAGTCTTAAATTTATAAACACGAAATACCTAGCTACTGACTACTATACACTTGCGGGCAGTGAACTCGTTCGTATGTAATATAGTTGACTTGGTAAACCGAGGTCGAACACAAGGACTCATTAAGTAATTTGTTAACAATAAAGTGATTCAGATTGAAAAGGGGGTTTTATGGCCGAGTTGCCACATTGCAAAAAGTTAGTAGAAAAAGTTAGTAATCCCTTAGGATTAATCAAAAAGAGAATTTTGGTTGTAATTTATGAGAAAAGAGATTTAAAAGTCATCCGTCTTGACATCGCTCAACAACATGTTTGGATTGCACATTAATGAAGTACAAATTCAAATTAAGTTGATAAAGATAATCGTGACCACATAAAGACACAAACTGGTACCACCAACGTTTGTAAAATCATTTACATCACCTAATTAATTAGTTCCTTTGTAAAAGCTGGTATCACCAACGCTTAAAACAATTTCCCTAACCAACTAGTTTGTTTGACTATCGAATTAACAATTGTGTCTATGTGAAGATAACGTGGTGCCACCAACCGTTACACAACACGTTGACAAAATAACTCCTTTTATTAAAAGACATTCACTATCATACCATGAACTAATGATAATTGTTTATAGACAAACAATTAATTGGAAATCACATATATATTCGACTAGTACCACTAACGAATAACACATATGCCACCAATGTCAAATAAAAATTAATAAAGAGTTAAATCATCAAGATCTCGACACAACGATAATTGAAATCAACTTTGAATTATTAAATTGTACAATCCTACATATTGTATCACTACATCAAGACGGATGATAAAGAATTTAGCTAGTCATATTGAAATAAATAAAACAAACAAGAATGGAAGAAATCATTTTATACCAATTGATTGAAGAAAAATCGGTAGCAACAATGATTCTGATCCCAGACTGAAAAGATAGAAACCCTAACAGTTTGTTTGCCTTAAAAATGCTGAAACCAAGAATATTGATATGAAAAACCCTAGCTAAATTCGTCCTTAGTAATCTCTCTCAAAAACTGATCGACTGCAGAATCGAAGCTCACTATATATATGAAATCCGCGTGTAACGACTGTTAGTGGGCTAACTGGCCGTTACTTTTGTACTTCCCTTGTAACGGCTGTTACCTGGCTAACGGGCGTTACACGCCTTCAGAATTCTCACGGCCGTTATGATTCTAACTGGGCGTTACAGGGATTTTAGAAACTTCCTTAGTAACGGCCGTTAGTTGAGTAATGAGAGTTACACACTCCAGAATTCGTTTTCTTCGTCTTTCACTCGATTTCGACCGAATCCTTCTCCCGTTTCTTCCAAAAGTCATCAAAATCAACCAATTCACTCGTCTAATCAATTTCCAACCTGAAAACACTTAACACACCCTCAAAGCATCGAATGTTAGATATAAAACTATAAATATAACGAATAATTGGTCCTAAAGTCACGTGGGAAATGATATAAAATATGACACATCAGGGGGTCTGACAATGAGGAACGTCCAAATAGACGGTGGTAGCGAATGTGATATTCTCTACGAAAAACACTTCTCCGAGTTGCCAAGAAGCGTTAGAGAAAAGCTGCGCAAGGTGGACAGGCCATTGATATGATTTGCAGGAGAGCAGACATGGCCCATCGGAGAACTCCGGACAGAAGTCACAATCGGTGAATACCCGAACTGGAAAACACAAAAAATCACGTTTCTAGTCGTCACAGCGAACTCTGGAAATAACGCAATCCTCGGAAGAGAAGCATTGCGGCAGTTCGGGATCGTAGCATCAACGATCCACTCGCAAATAAAAGTCCAGAGTGAGGTAGGGATAACAACATTATCATCAAACCTACTAAACAAACGAAAGGTGCAAGGGAACAAATGGAGCCCTTCAGGTAACAAAGGAAGAGAACTCTCCACCTACTCACCAGAAAAATGGTCCCCAGGAGCACCATCACTCGAGCGAAGAGTACGTAAACAGAGCAAAGGATCTAAGAAGAGCAAATTCAGAGGCTCAGGGAGAAAAATGGAGGCCCGTAGAGACCTCTATTAAAAGGTAAACTCCCTAAAAAGACAAAAGGATAAGCCCGGATTAGCTACCCGGATAAGTCCCAAAGAAGAAAGCTAGAAACTAGGAACTTTACTATGTAACGTCCTCCTACCAATTATTTTTTCAATCAAATAAGGTGTTTGATCAAATAATCGCACTATGGCTCAACCGGAGGTGTGAGTGGGGTTGTCGATGTTATTCGGCAATTCCCTTACGGTCAGAGGGTCGGAGACCGCTTTACGCCGGGTGGTTTTATGTCTAAGTCGATTTGTTCAACTTAGGGTTTTGTTTAGGGTTTATTCGGAAGTCGAATAAACTATAAGTTAGGCTTTTTCTTGAATGATGTGTATTTCCGTGAGGTTTATAAGTCGATTTGTGTTTTAGGGTTTAGGAATTCGATATGTTATGAGTGAGTATGAATGAATATGCCGTGAGGCTCCTTCTTTATTTATATAGAGGGTAGATAACTTGGAGAGGAGGGTAAGAGAATTAGGGTAAATCTCTTTCTCCTTTGTAAATATCTTGTTTCCTTCTTGAGGAGATTTGTGGTAATCTTGTTACCTAATTATGTTCAAGTATATCGGAGCTTAATATATATTTAATAGATTAATTGCGGGAGGGATCTTTATCCCATCTCCTCGGAGCTGGGTATTCGTTACCTTCGGAGCTCCGGGATGATTATGTTAATCGGAGGTTAAGCTCCGATATGTGTTTTCCTGTACAAAAGTAACTTCTTATTCTGCTTCTGCTTCGGGTACAGAGCTAAAGCTCCGTATGGGTATATCATCAAGCCCCCAGTCTGATGGGAGATTTTATCTGTAAAATATTGCATTAGACTTAACAAATCAAATAACAAAATAAGTATCGTACCTTCGAAGACAAAAGGAACGTGTTTCGTTGCTTTGCTGCTTCGTTGATCTACGAATCATAGTTTAAACCATAATGACTTTTTATCCTTTAGTAGCAACTTGTTGGCACATCTTCTCATGGTTATTTCTCGCCGGGTACTTACCCATTATTATGACCCATGTAAATACCAATTTTATTTCCATAAAAAGGAGGGTTACTTTTTTCTTTTATGACTTTGCTCTTCGTCTTTCTTCCTTTTTCTTGCGATTCACCAGACGCTAACCAGGTATACTATCTTCCTCTTTCTTCCTTCTTTTATTTCGTTTAATCATCATGTCAAAACGAGGAATAGAGGATATTACCAATCCCTTGAGCCGCTCTACCTATCAGAGTTTTGTTAATACTTATTTTTCTCAAAACCCTAACTTAGTTCGCTACCCAGAAAGTGGACAATCCATATGTCATCCTCCGGTGGGTTTTGTGGGTGTGTATGTGAAGCGTTTTCTCTTGGCAATCTTAGGATCCCTTTTTCAGACTTCTTTCTTGTGGTCATAGACTACTACCACTGCCATATATATCTGTTGTTCATCTGACCAGTATTGCAAAAATTATTGCTTTCGAAGTTATTTGCCATGCGAACCATATATTACCATCTGTTGCCATGTTTAATTTCTTTTATAATTTAAAAGAATCTGGCGATTGGGTCACCGTGTCAAAAAATGGTGATTATGAGCTTTTTATTGCTGTTGGTGTTGAGGTTAGGGATTGGAAAAATTTGTTTGTTTTTGTTGATCAGTCGTTGATTCCTCCTACTCGTAGTGGCTTGTTGGATAGGAATAGGTTGAGGTATGAGTCAAAAGGTGTTCCGAGTGTATCTGGTTTCAGGCAAGTGGATGTAGATTGCCTGTCTTCTTATAGGTTAAAGTTGTGTGTGTATCTGGAGGCTGTGTTGTTTAAGTCTCGGGTTGCAAATTGTTGGGAGTATGGTACTTTGGATGTTGCAATTGAGTTTGATGGTCAGGGTAGGTTGATTATCCTGCATTTCCTCTTTTTCATTGTTTTTTATTTACAAAATAGGATAGATACTGATCAAAGTTGTTTTTGCAGAGATGTCTTTTAAGCAACTCATTGATAGACAACCTCTATTTTCTGGTGTTGTTTTTAGGCCAGTGGCTCTGGCTCTTCCACCGGTTGAGCCTACTGTTCCTTTAGATCATTCATTTGTTCCTCCGGCTGTAGCTCAGGAGGGGCCTATTTCCGATGGATTGCCTGAGGTTTCTACCCCTGCAACCCGTGAGCCTGTTGAAGACATTGTTCATGTTTCAGATGACAATGGTCAGGATGTAGCTGGGGAGGCAGAAACTCAGGAGAACACTATTGGTAGCCGTGTGAGGAAGAGGAAGAGTATGTCAAAGAGACCTGGTACTCATCGACCGAAGAAGATAAGGGCGAAGGCCAATAAGGCTCATCCACCGTCGTCATGTAAGCCCTTTTGCTATTCGTTTTTCTTCATTTGATTGTTCTTAATTGACACTTGTTATTTATTTGTTCAACCTTTGACCCCTTTGAGGAGGTTCTGGATGCTTCATCCTGTCATCGTGATCTGCAAAGCTTTGCTCCTTCCGGATGGGTGAATGGTTTGATGGGCCTGAGAAATCCTGAGCTGTCTGCTTTCTTCAACCGTTCTATTTTTTTGTAGTGCCATTATTGGCAGTGCTATGGACTTGAGGTTGCGGGAGAATGCTGAGGAGTCTGGGCCATTGAAGGAGCAGTATGAACGGTTGATGACGGAGAAGCTTTCTTTGGAGGCGAAGGTGGCTGACCAGGAGTTGGACGGTGGTGCCTTATAGTCTAGAACTGATGCGCAAAGGATCATTGCTGAGAAGGAGAGGGAGGTGGAGTCTTTAGGCAACCAGGTGCAAGAAAAAGATAGCTTGGTGAAGGAGGCACAGGATACACTTGTAGAGAAGTCGGGGAAATATGGAAGACTGATTGTTGAAGTTATTCCCCACATCTGCAAGTCTTTCATCAATGGCCCTGAGGTTGGCGAGCTGCTATCGAAGGTCTGTAATTTAAACAGAATTGATGCAAAAGCGGGATTAATGCGTGCTCTAGTTGCGGACGGAATGATCAATCTAGAGGGCCACAATATCTCGGAGGACACAGCTGCTCGCCTTGATTCCGCTCTTGATGACCTTGCCAACATTGACTCTGAATACCTTCGCAAGCTTGTCTCTGATCCTTAGGCTTCTCCGTCTGATCTCTTGCAGGTTGCTCCTTAATCCATCCAGGTATTTGGCTGATCTCTGATGGCCGTTTGTGAACAATTTGAACAATCCTCATTTGCTCTTTGGACAATTTCTTTTGATGGCCTGCGTGCCTTTAAACAATTTGGACAATTACTCTGTATGGCCTCCTTTTGTGTTGGGGGAGGCTTTTGTATATATTTTTTTTATTCCTGCAATATAACTTTAACCTACCCTTAACTTCATCATGCATGATGAGTCCGTCTTTGAGTGGTTTTTTGGCCGTTCCCTTTAGATTTCGGGAGGCTCTTTATGCTTCGTGAATGTCTTAATGAGCGTCTCCTTAAACATTTACACAAAGTCTTTTTATTTTTATTACGCGTGTTTTTATTAATTGATCGATCTTAAAAATTTTCGTTGAAAGCTTTATTTTATTGAAAAAACAATTGACAGGAGGACATTACATAGTAAGTTTCCTAGCTGCTAGCTTTCTTCTTTGGGACTTATCCGGGCAGCTAATCCGGGCTTATCCCTTTTGTCTTTTTAGGGAGTTTACCTTTTGACGGAGGTCTCTATGGGCCTCCGTTTTTCTCCATGAGCCTCTGAATTTGCACTTCTTGGCTCCTTTGCCATGCTTGCGTGCCCTTCGCTCAAGCGATGGTGCTCCTTGGGGCCATCTTTCCAGCGAGTAGGTGGAGGGTTCTCTCCCTTCGTTGTCTGAATGGCAATCCTGATCTTCCTGTGGCGCCTTGGACATTCGACGTTTCGCCCAAGCCCGTACCGTAACCACCTGCTGTAGTAGAACGGTAACTCGGCCTAGGCGTGTCGAAAGAGAACCTATCTTGGGAGTCTGGTCCTCCTTATGTTGTTCTCGGTGTCCCCGAATTAGGTGTCCTTGGGGAATATTCTCCGTTAGCCATTCTGTTTTGATTATTATGATCGTAGCCGGGGTCTTATCTCGTGTTTTCTTCCTTATTATTATATATATTTATTTTTTGTGGTGTCCCACGGATGACGCCAATTTCTTTGATCAAATAATCGCACTATGTCTCAATCGGAGGTGTGAGTGGGGTTGTCGGTGTTATTCGGCGATTCCCTTCCGGTCAGAGGGTCGGAGACCGCTTTACGCCGGGTGGTTTTATGTCTAAGTCGATTTGTTCGACTTAGGGTTTTGTTTAGGGTTTATTCAGAGGTCGAATAAACTATGAGTTAGGGTTTTTCTTGCATGATGTGTATTTGCGTGAGGTTTATAAGTCGATTTGTGTTCGACTTAGGGCTTAGGAATTCGATATGTTATGAGTGAGTATGAATGAATATGCCGTGAGGCTCCTTCTCTATTTATATAGAGGGTAGATAACTTGGAGAGGAGGGTAAATCTCTTTCTCCTTTGTAAATATCTTGTTTCCTTCTTTAGGAGATTTGTGATAATCTTGTTACCTAATTATGTCCGAGTATATCGGAGCTTAATATATATTCAATAGATTAATTGCGGGAAGGATCTTTATCCGATCTCCTCGGAGCTGGGTATTCGTTACCTTCTGAGCTCAGGGATGA
This sequence comes from Erigeron canadensis, assembly GCF_010389155.1. Lineage (NCBI taxonomy): Eukaryota > Viridiplantae > Streptophyta > Magnoliopsida > Asterales > Asteraceae > Erigeron > Erigeron canadensis. Next base: position 27,335,589 of record NC_057766.1, read on the forward strand.
TTATGTTAATCGGAGTTTAAGCTCCGTTATGTGTTTTCCTGTACGAAAGTAACTTCATATTCTGCTTCTGCTTCGGGTACGGAGCTAGAGCTCCGTATACGTATATCATCATAAGGCTTTCAACAAAAATTTTTAAGATTGATCAAATAATAAAAACGCGCGTTATAAAATCGAAAGACTTCATGTAAATGTTTAAGAGGACGCTCATTAAGACATTCACGAAGCAGAAAAAGCCTCCCGAGTACAAAGGGAACGGCCAAAAAACCACTCAAAGACGAAGTCATCATGAATGACAAAGTTAAGGGTAGGTTAAAATTATATTGCAGGTACCAAAGATATATACAAACGGCCTCCCCCAACACAAAAGGAGGCCACACAGAGTTATTGTTCAAATTATCCAAAGGCACGCAGGCCATCAAAAGAGAAATTGTTCAAATAACCAAGTAAAGATTGTTCAAATTTTCCACCAACGATCATCAGAGATCAACCAAATACCTGGAGGAATTAAGGAGCAACCTGCAAGAGATCAGACGGAGAGGCTTCGGGATCAGAGGCAAGCTTGAGAAGTATTCAGAGTCGATATTGGCAAGGTCATCAAGTGCAGAATCAAGGTGAGCAGCTGTGTCTTCTGGGATATCGCGGCCCTCTAGATTGATCATTCTGTCCGCAGCTAGAGCACGCATTAATCCCGCTTTTGCATCAATTCTGTTCAAGTTACAGACCCTCGATAGCAGCTCGCCAACCTCAGGGCCATTGATGAAAGATTTGCATATGCGGGGAATGACTTCAACAATCAGCCTTCCATATTCCCCCGACTTCTCTGCAAGTGCATCCTGTGCCTCCTTCACCAGACCATCTTTTTCCCACACCTGATTGCCCATGGACTCCACCTCCCTCTCCTTCCCAGTAATGATCCTCTATGCATCAGCTCTTGCAGTACTTAGCTCTAACTACAAGGCCCCACAATCCAACTCCAGGTCAGCCACCTTCGCCTCCAAAGCAAGCTTCTCTGTCATCAACCGTTCATACTGCTCCTTTGATAGCCCAGACTCGTCAGCACTTTCCCGCAATCTCGAATCCATAGCACTGCCAATGATGGCACTTCAAAAGACAGAGCAGTTGAAGAAAGCAGATAGCTCAGGAATGCTCATGCTCATCAAACCATTTACCCATCCGTAAGGAGCAATACTTTTCAAATCACGGTGACAGGTGAAGGCATCCAGAACCTCTTCAAGGGGGTCGAAGGCTGCACAAATAAATATTAAGTGTCAATTAAGAACAATTAAATGGAGGAAAGCAAATGACAAAGACTTACATGATGACTGCGGAGGGACCCTATTGACCCTCGCCTTTATCTTCTTCGGTCGATGACTACCAGGTCCCTTCGACATACTCTTCCTCTTCTTCACACGGCTACCAACAGTGTTCCTTTGAGTTTTTGCTTCCATATCTTCACCATTGTCGTTCGAAACATCAACAACTTCTTTTACGGGCTCACGGGTTGCAGGGGCAAAAACCCAGGCAATTCACTAGGGACAGGCCCCTCCTGTGGAGGAGCCAGTGCCAGCAGTCTAAAGACGACACCAGTCAATGCAGGCTGCCTATCAAGAAGCTGGTTAAAGACATCTCTGCAAATAAAATTAACACAGATCAGCATCTATCCTATTTTGCAAAAGGAAAGAAAGATTGCAGAGAAATTAACCTACCCCAACCATTAAACTCAATCGTAAAATCCAAAGTGCCACATTCCCAACACGTTGCAACTTGGTATTTGAACATACAGCCTCTGGATATACATACAATCTCAACCTATAAGAAGACAAGACCTCTACATGTGCTTGCCTAACACTAAACACACTTGGAGTACCTATGGACTGATATTTCAATCTACTCCTATCCAGCAAACTAGTATGAGCAGGAGGAATTAATGACTGATCCACAAAAACAAACAAAATTTTCTAATCTCTAACCTCAACACCGTCAGCAACAAAAAGTTCGTAATAACCATTTTGCGACACAATAACCCAATCACCAGGTTCTTTCAATTTATAAAAGAAATTAAACAAGGCAACAGAAGGTATTATATGGTTTGCATAGCAAATCACTTGAAAAGCAATGATTTTTGCAAGGCCGGTTGGATGAACAGTGAATATATGGCAACGATAGTAGTCCATGACCACAAGAAAGAAGTTCGAAAAAGAGATTCTAAGGTTACCAAGAGTAAAAGCTTTAACATACATACCGACAAAACCCGTAGGAGGATCGCAGATGGATTGCCCACTTTCTGGGTAACGGACCAAGTTAGGGTTTTGGGAAAAATATGTATCTACAAAACCCTGATAGGCAGAGCGGTCGAACACGTTGGTAATATCTTCCATTCCTCTTTTTGACATTATGGTTATATGGAACAAATGGAAGAAAGAAGAAGATAATATACCTGGGTAGCGTCCGATGGATGGAAAGACGAAGAAAGAACGGAGAGCAGATGATGAAAACACAATAAAGGGGGAACCCTTATTTTGTAGGATTAAGTTGGTATTTATATGGGTCATAATAATGGGTTACTACCCGGAGATAAATAACCCTGAGAGATGTGCCAACAAGTTGCTACTAAAGGATAAAAAGTCATTATGGATTAGCGAAGCATCGGAGCAGCAAAGAACGTTCCTTTTGACTTCAAAGGTATGACACTTATTTTGTTATTCGATTTGTTAAGTCTAATGCGATATTTTACAGATAAAATCTCCCATCAGACTGGGGGCTTGATGATATACCCATACGGAGCTCTAGCTCCGTACTCGAAGCAGAAGCAGAAAACGAAGTCATCTTCGTACAGGTAAAGCTATAATGGAGCTCGGCCTCCGCTCAACATAATTACCCCAGAGCTCTGAAGGTAACGAACACCCGACTGCGAGGAGATATACAAGAAAGATCGAATAAAAGATCTTTCCTATAATTAATCCATTGAACATATATTGAAGCTCCGATATACTCGGACACAATTAGGTAACAAGATTACCACAAATCTCCTCAAGAAGGAAACAAGATATTCACAAAGGAGGAAGAGATTTACCCTAATTCTCTTACCCTCCTCTCCAAGTTATCTACCCTCTATATAAATAGAGGAGGAGCCTCGCGGCATATTCATTCACACACATCATACGCATAGTACGAATATAAAACCTCACGCCTAGTTTACTCGAGCATCGAGAAAACCCTAAAATAAACCCTAAGTCAAACAAATTGACTGAGACATAAAACCATCCGGCGTAAAGCGGCCTCTCGGACCCTCTGACCGTATGGGAATCGCCGATAAACACCAATAACCCTACTTACACCTCCGATTGAGCCATAGTGCGATTATTTGATCAAACAACTATCGTAAAGGGTATCAAAGCAAGACTAGGACGAAGCTAGTCAGGATAGCTAGATGAGTTGCACCAAGTTCTATGGGCAAATAGAACAACGCCAAAGACCAGTCACGGGGTCACACCTTTCAGTCTGGTATACGGCACGGAAGCGATGATACCGCCAGAAGTAACCGTCCCAACGAGTCGAAGTTTCATGAATGAAGAAGACGACAATGAAGAGCTAACAAATCGGGACTTACTAGAGGAAAGAAGAGAAATGGCCACAATAAGGGAAGCACAACACAATAAACAAATGTAAAAGTACTATAACCAGAGAGTACAGAAAGTCACTTTTGCACCCGGAGATTATGTACACCGAAACAACGAAGCAAGTAAAGCAGAGCATGGAGGAAAGCTCGGACCGTAATGGGAAGGACCATATATTGTAAAAGAATCATGCGAGAATGGGTCATACAAGCTTGTTATGCTAGGAGGCGGGGAATTTCCAAGGACTTGGAACGGGGCACAGCTGAAAAGACGTTAACATATACGAGAATTAATAGTACAAGACGTATTTATGAATCCTACAATCCTAACATATACGGGAATAACACACAAAACTTTCCTATGGACCACATATCTATAGCTCAAGCTATGGAATGAACCTAGGAAAATTAGCTAAACAAAGCTTCAGAGCATAGACGAACATCCTGTCCAACCCAGGCTGCGGGATCACACCTATGAAATTTTAAAGACGCATCATAAAGATTCTTCGTTCGGCCCAGGCCGGGGAAAACTCTACATGTCCAGATCTGGTTGTGGGAAAGCACGAAGTCTAGAAACATTTACCATCTGTCCAGCTCAGGCTACGTGAAAGCATAAATTACATCACAAAGTCGACCCAGGTCGACAGCAACATCGAATAAACACAACAAAGTCGGGAGTACAAACTCCCATTATTCATGATAAATTTTTTTTGTCATAATTCATACAAACCCATGAAAGTGCAAATAAGAAGTAAATCAAGGAGCATCATTCGGGAAGACATTAGGAGCGAGCAGCAGAATCTCATCAACAGGCAAGGCATGACTAGCAGCAACACACTCAAGAAAGGGGAAGCTCTTATCAGCAACCTGGTCACTTGCGGCCATGAATCTTATCATCAACCCCAGACTTCGTGCGAAGCCCGGTTAAAGCTTGGTGACCACCGGCATCCATAGCTAACCGCTGCAAAATACAAAGCTCTTTGCTAAACTCATCGCGCCTAAGGAACTTCCGGACAAGAGCATGCAAAGCCTCGAAATGTCTTTTCTTTTGATAGGATGCCCCATCGAAAGCCACTTTAAGAGCGTCATGTGATGATTGGAGTTGCCCCAAAGAGACATTCAAATCTTTAGCCTTCTCTCGCTTAAGGAAGAGGTCCGCAACAAAATCTTTCATCCTTGAAACAGTAGTCTCGCATTTCTCCTTCCACGAATCATGATCCTTAACAAGAGCATCCATCTCTTCCACATGAACTTTACTCAACTCATCCAAGCGACTTTGAATAGCAGCTATCTCCTCCTTTTTAGCCTTCAAGATCAATTGAAGCTCCTCAAACTGATCTCCCTGACGAGCAATCTCCAAATCTTTCCCCATTGTTTGATCAAATAATCGCACTATGGCTCAACTAGAGGTGTGAGTTGGGTTATGGGTGTTGGTCGGCGATTCCCTTATGGTCAGAGGGTCAGAGACTGCTTTACGCCTATGATCGATTGATCTTAAGCCGTTCGAGTTTGACTTTGGGTTTCTTCGGAGGTCGGATAGGTTGTGAGGGTTTATGAGTCGACTTAGGTTCAACTTAAAGATTTAGGGATTCGATGTATTATCCGTAAATATGATGGATGTGTCATAAGGCTTCCTCCTCTATTTATATAGAGGGTCGATTTCTTGGAGAGGAGGGTAAGAGAATTAGAGTAAATCTCTCCCTCCTTTGTGAATATCTTATTTCCTTCTTGAGGAGATTTGTGATAATCTTGTTACCTAATTATGTCCGAGTATATCGGAGTTTAGATATATTTAATAGATTAATCATGGAAAAGATCTTTTGTCCGATCTTTGTTGCATATCTCCTTGGAGCTGGGTATTTGTTACCTTTGGAGCTCCGGGGTAATTATGTTGAGCGGAGGCTGAGCTCCGTTATGGCTTTACCTGTACGAAGATGACTTCGTTTTCTGCTTCTGTTTCGGGTACAGAACTAGAGCACCGTATGGGTATATCATCAAGCCCCTCAGTCTGATGGGAGATGCTATCTGTAGGATGTCACATTAGACTCAACCGCTAATTCTGTTCCGTAGGTCTCCCCTAACGGAGGCCACCTAAACAACTTGCACTTATTGGGCCGACAACCATGGGATACGTATTCAATGGTTTTTGATTTATGTAGTGGCTGCTGCCAAAGTACCCATATATAAATATTCAATGGTTCCGCGATTTATGTTTTGACGAATCATCCATCGCTTCCTTCACACGACTTCTCTGTTATTCAAGGTACGCATTTCTAACTATGTTTATTTGCGCGTTGTTTTGATCTGAATCTATATTTCATGAAACCCTAATTTCGAGTAATCCCCGATAATATGAAGCCTTCAATGATTCATTCTGCCTTCTTATTTATCGATGTCCCTTATGTAGATCTTGTTTTTATAGATCCTTTATTTCTCTCTGTTTTTTTTTTTTGAGATTCATTTGCTGTTCCTGCTCCCCCTGTATTGTTAAGATTATTCATTCCCATCATATTATTGCAGGATGGCTTTCAAGCAAATGATAAACAGGCAATCATTTCTCGCACAGTTGATTGTGAAGCCTGCGCCTTCTGTTGGTGCTTCGGGGATAGGGACCTCCGATGGGAGTAGCGACCCACAGGCTAGTGATCGGGCGAGGCTAGAGGCCATATGCCAGGCGGGTGAGGCCATTTCCCGCGAGGCTGTTTCCACCGGTCCTCCCATTGTTGAAGTCTCTGACTGCCCTTCCAGTGGAGAACAACCCGATGATGAGCAGGGTACTGTTGCTGGACGCCTGATAAGTAGGAAGAAGACTTCCTCGAGAAGGTCCAGTGTCTCTTCCTATAGAAAGAAGGCGATGAAATCTAAGGAGACAGGGGGAATTCAGGTAGCGTTCTGCACTTATGGCGTTTTAAAGTTTCCGCCTTATGCTGATCTTTTTCCTTCTCTCCCCCTCCTCTTCTTTTTTGTAGTTTTTAACCCTTTGACCCAAGCTCCTGACGGGTTGTCTTGCCACTATAGCCTTAGCTCTATCGCTCCCTCTGAATGTGCTACAAAACTGGCGAGTCTGAATGTTTCGTAGCTGCCCAAATTTTTCAACCAATCGTCCTTTTGCACGGCGATTGTTGGTAGCATAATGAACTCGAGACTTTGTGAGATCCCTGAAGAGAGGGGGCCATCAATGCAATAGATTAAGGAGCTGCAGGCAGAGAAATTGTCTTTGGAGTTTAAAGTTTCTGATTTGGAGGTTAGGCTAAGTACAGAATTTGAAGCTGTTCATGATAGGGCCCGCTCAAAAAAAGAGGAGGTTGTTCTGCTGAGAGAGGATTTGGCTGCAAAGGATGCAATGCTTGTTAATGACCGTGCTGCCCTTGTTGATCTGAGAGGAAAATATAGGAAGCTTATTACTGAAGTGATCCCGTATGTCTGCAAAGCATATTTGAATGGGCCTGAGGTGGGTGCGAGGATTTCTAGCCTCTGTAATGCGGATAGGGTCGATGACGAGTCAGAACTTATCCGTGTTCTTGTTGCGGAAGGGCGCATATCTCTTCATGGTTCTGAGCTTGTGCGGGATACCATAGGTCCTCTCAACAAGGCCATGAGTGACCTCGAGGATCTTCATTCTCAATAATTGTGTGCCCAATCTGCAGATCCTAAAGCTTCTCCCTCTCAGCTGATGCAAGTTCCAAATGTTTGAATTGTTAAACATTATGTCAAAACATTTTATTTGCTGTATTTTTCTGTCCTCTTTTCTTTTGACTTCCTACCTCCAATAATCTTTATGAATTTTAGCCTTATCTGTTTGGATTTATCTACTGGTATAAGCCTTTTCAAGACGCTGATCAGGCAATCTACTGGCTTAACCTTTTCAAGACTTATTCCTTAAGGCCTTATTTGGACTTGCCTTTATTAATCTTTTTGTTGTTAAGGCTTTGTCCGTGAACCGAGCTATTACAATATATGTTTGGAGCTCGTATGTTGTCTTATGACAGTCGCCTTATAACTAAATTGTTTTATGGCAGTCGTCTTATGACGTAATTTGCTTTATGGAAGTATTGTCGGGCGTCCCCTAAACTCCTCATAAAGTCTTTTAATATAATTTGCGCATAGTGTTCTTGATCGATCTTATTAGAAAGCAATTTTGAAAAAACAAGGTGAAGGGGGACTTTTCACAGTAAGGTCCATACTGCTTTTAGTCTTTTAGTTGCTTTCTTCTGGTCCAGAGGTTTCCTTAATCCTGCATACGGAGGGTCTTTGAGTGCTTCTGGCCTCGGTTTTGCTTGTATCACCAACTGGAGGCTAAGTTCTTCGAGTGCACTCGTTCTCCGCTTTGCAGGAAGTTCCTCCTTGGCCGTTGTATCCGGTTTTTAATCCGGTCTTCTCGCGAGATAACTTGCTTCCGAGGTGCTCACATCAAATTATATCTTCGCTATTTATGCTCCTTTCCAGGTGCCTAAGTTTTCTCGCTGCTATCGCGTCCTCTATAGCGCGCAGCAAGTTTCGGCATGAGTCCGTGATCTTTATGAAAGTCACAATACTTGCTCTGATCTTTTTTCTTTGTTATTAATTTGGGTGGTGTAGGGAATGTTTATGCCATCGTTTCTGTCACAAGAATTTGTTTTGGGGACTTTGTGAGTTTTAGTATTATCCTTTTCCCCCAAGCGGCTTTACTGTTGACTGTGTCTTGATTTCTGTCGACCCAAGCATGAGATTTTATTACAAGCTCGTTGTATGCTTCCGGTAAATTTTCCATCAGCGTTTCAACTAGCGTCGGTGCCCGAAGACCATGAATTAGTCCTGATATTCTTTGGCCTTCAGGTAACCTACTTATCTCTTGGGTTTCCGAAGTGTACCTAGCTATGAATTGCTTGATTGTTTCTTCTTTGCGTCGCTTTACGTCATGCGCCACTAGGTGTGTCTTTCTATGATTTCTTGATGTGCCAAATCGTGACACAAATTTAGCTTCGATGTCCCCAACGTCACCTGAGGTCCTTAAGTTTTCGCTCCACTCCTTTGCTTTCCCAGTTAAAGACTGGAAGAAGGCTCGACAAATCGTCCTTGGATCCCATCTCCGGGTTGCCGCAACTCTGGAAAAGCGGTTTAGGAAGTCAGTTGGGTCTCCTTCGCCATTATAGCGTATCTCTTCTATTTTCACTTCTCCTTCTTTTGTCAGGGCATCTGGTATTGTTTCCGTAGACGGACTATTTGCATCACCTATTGCGGGTACAGGCTTGTATGAAAGAGCATTTTCTCCTCGGGGGTCTTCTTCCGAAAGGTGACATCTCCCTTGATTCGGGGGAACGGGCTCTGGTTCGTATACCTGGCCTGTTTCCCTTAGCCGTCTTATGATTGCGCATAATACGCCGTAGTTTGCCTGTACATAAGCGTCAGTAATCTGTTTATCTATTAGTGTGGACATTTTTCCTTTAGGTTCCCCCGACACCCCTGCAGGTGGTATCTTTTCCTGGGTCATCGGACCCGGAGGTCCTTCCGTGTCGTCAGAAGTGTTCCTCCTTTGGTCCGACCCCATCCTCCTGGATATCCTAGTCGGTGAGGTGATTTTATTCAAGAGGATTATTTCCGTTTCTTCTTTTGTCGACTCACTAGGGGTCGTGCTCATGCCTGTGTCCGAGGGGCCCTGGGGGAAATTGTATTGACCTGGGAACGGGGTGTCCGGCTCAGGTTTTATCCGCTTACACTCCCTTGCCTTTTTCGCGAGGTTGTCTTATTGTAGGCTTACCACTTTGGTTAGCCTTCCTTCTGGACAAGGCGGGGTGTCGAGCCCTTTCTCCTGACCTTGGCTTAACAGCCTTTCCTCGAACCCCTCCTTCTTAATAGTCGGGGACCGCTGAGCAAATTTACCACACACCTGGTTTTGCGGTTCTGACATGTGTCCAGCCCTGATACTGTCACGCCAATGCGACACGAGCGCCTCTACCGGCGAATCCATCGAAGTTGTTGCAGGCTTTTCCTGACTTTCCGATGCTGTTATGCCATGGGTTAGGCCCTTCGTCTTCAGACTGGATGCAATACCTTTCTTGTCAGGTAGCTCAGGCACAAGCATGTCTTGTGTTTGGGCCGCTGGCGGAGTGCTCTTTGCGCTTGTTGCGTTCTTTGTATGTAGCGTCCCTGACGAGACGTCCCGAGATTTTGGTGAGGGTAGGCTTCCCTTGTCTGGTGGTCTGTGTTTTTGGATTCGGATGTACAGGTCTGGGTAATCCTGCTTGCTCGGGCTCTGACTTCTTCACCCTGGTCTGTGGCTCTCCCCTGGACGTTTTCGCGCCTCTGGTGTTTTTCCGGCCATCAGCGTTGTGACGGCGTGTGCATCACCCGACGTCTCAGGTATTCGTAAACTTCCGTGATGTCGTTTGTCAATCTGTTGCTTGTTTTGAGGCAAGCGCGATCTTCTTATTCCCTCCAGCCCTACCTGGTGGCGTGCTCCGCCGCGTGTCGACCGAGCTGGGGTCTGTTCAAGGGAGGGCATAAGATCGCCTTCCTGAGCACCGGTAAAGATGACGATCACAGTGGGGAAGTCTTTATCATCGTCTTTGCTATCACCATGAGTTGTCTTCGACCCGTACTTTTCCGGTAGGGAATCTGAGTTCGACATAATGCTTTTATTTTGATCGTGGCTAGGTTCGGTTTTAAGGACAAAGTGTCCCACGGATGGCGCCAATTTGTTTGATCAAATAATCGCACTATGGCTCAACCAGAGGTGTGAGTTGGGTTATTGGTGTTGGTCGGCGATTCCCCTACGGTCAGAGGGTCGGAGACCGCTTTACGCCTATGATCGATTGATCCTAAGCCGTTCGAGTTCGATTTAGGGTTTCTTCGGAGGTCAGATAGGTTGTGAGAGTTTATGAGTCGACTTAGGTTCAACTTAAAGATTTAGGGATTCAATGTATTATCCGTAAATATGATGGATGTGCCGTAAGGCTTCCTCCTCTATTTATATAGAGGGTCGATTTCTTGGAGAGGAGGGTAAGAGAATTAGAGTAAATCTCTCCCTCCTTTGTGAATATCTTGTTTCCTTTCTTGAGGAGATTTGTGGTAATCTTGTTACCTAATTATGTCCGAGTATATCGGAGTTTAGATATGTTTAATAGATTAATCATGGATAGGATCTTTTGTCTGATCTTTGTTGCGTATCTCCTCGGAGCTGGGTATTTGTTACCTTTGGAGCTCCGGGGTAATTATGTTGAGCGGAGGCCGAGCTTCGTTATGGATTTACCTGTACGGAGATGACTTTGTTCTTTACTTCAGCTTCGGGTACGGAGCTAGAACTCCGTATGGGTATATCATCACCCATAACCTCAAGTTTCTCACACAATCGGCTCTTTTCACCATGAAGATAATTCCCGTACTCTTGCATAGCAGTGAAACGGTGACCGAATTCGATCTGCGGAATAGCAGAATGATGGGCCCAAGAAGCAGGTAAACCTAGTATATACAAGACAGGCTCTGGAAGGATACGGTTGCGAAGGGGACGATCAACCAATTTACTCCAAAGAGAAACATCGTAATCCCCATTAGGAAGAGGGTCCACGAGAGCCCCCTTAGACCGATTCCGAAACACCCTCACAAAAGTATAAGAAGACGGAATGATGGAATCAGACACAAAGAAAAACCTAGTCTTCTAGCCCTTAAGAGAATTAGGAACTTTCAGCAAACACTTACCCAGTTGAAGACCAGGGCGTCGCTCAAAAGTATACCATGATCCGGCATTCGCCAATTTATAAAAACAACGGAATAGGGCAACGGTAGGTTGACCACCGTAAGCCACACAAGCAATCTCAAAAAGAGTAAGTCGACAGAGAGCAAAAGGGTTTAACTAAGAAACATGAACCTTGAAATACCGGATGACATCAAGAAGATAATGCGAAAAAGGCAAATGAAGGTTGCCCATTTCAAAAGGAGCAAAGTAGAGGGGAACCATGCCACGGGGAGAACAGACGGCTGTATCAGTTGCGGAAGAACACATATAGAAAAAGGTGTCTGGAAATCTATACCTCGATAGCAATAAACTAACATCATCTGGACTAACACTACAATACACTACAATAAAGAGGAGAAAAGAAAGCCAACATGTAGACTTGACGAAGAGATACACGAAACAGGAAGCTAAAAACGAGAGCAAAATAAGTTGGCGAAAGAACTAGAAAAATGAGACTGACAACCCTTTATATAGGCAAGAAACGACAAGACAAGTCATAACTGACAGCAAAAGGACAACCCGTGAAAAAAAAAAAAGAAGGTAGAGGAGAAGGGAATCTGCCCCAAATTTTCACGTAACAGCTTAGCGTTCCGCGCTATACACGAAACGCCAAGCTGGGGGCTTGATAGCACACCAGCTACGCCGCTCATAATAAAAGGAACGGAGCCAGAACCGTCACTACAAAAAAAAAGAGGCCTTCAGAGACTGAAAAATCAGTCGTTGTTGATTATTCAGTTACGGAAGCTTAGTCGTAGAAAGTACCATCCTATAGAAAACAGGAAAATCAGTCTCTATTTTTTGTCGTGGCCGTAGGACCTCCACACCGAACACCGGATCAGTGTTCTGCACTAAACATGTGCGTGCAGGCTCGCGGGAAAGTTGGCAAGAGGAGGCAAGGGCTGACCATACCGTACAAGTAATGTCCTAAGTACTTGACTTTACCACAGACCTTGTCCCCCTTTGTTACACTACGAGACAACACCACGATCTAAAATCCTTATTGGATCGTACAATGGATCGAGGGCCAGACCTCAATCCACAACCCCTATAAATACCCATCCCAAATCTACATTTGGGACATGACACTATTCACATACCCAAAATTCTTGGTGGCGTGGATGACGAATCCTTCACCGTAAGGGAATCGCCAACAAGTATCCTTAACCTTTCTGTTTCGTCCTCAGCATGATTAACCCCCCATACCTAAGCGAGAACTCTTGCTTAAACAACAGACTTAGTTTATAGTCTTAATTAGGGGACATAACAAGAAGCTTAATTAAATGGTTAGGTGACTCTACGGGAATCTTGACCAATTGGACCGAAGGACTTAACAGAAAGCTTGGTCGTGATTAGTCGTTTAACAATTATAAGTAATTTGGTAGATGATCTAAGTGGCATGTGAACAGTTCCAAGTAGATGTATCGTTTTATATTATTGTCTTCTATCTAATTTTAAAGTATTTTCGTGCTTCCAAGCAATTGGACAGATTCATGCATTGCTTTAGTTATTTTAGTTTTAGTAATTAAATTGTGACAAACCCCTAACAATCTTAGAAATGCACTTAGCTGCATTCTTTGACATACTCCCTGAGAATGATCATGGTCTTACCTATTTGCTATATTATACACGATCGGGTTCACTGGCCATGAGTCAGTGCAGTAGAGAAGTTTACTTTATAATTTATAAATTTAAAACTTGTTAAGAATTTAAGTTAACAAATCTCGATCATCTAACAGTTTAATGTGATTAAAATATTTTATCAATGGCACACGGCTACGGTTGAAGATTGCGACTTCTGATATCGGTGATATTTGTTAGGAATTAAAATATTTTCAAATTTGATTTTTTATTTGTATTCTATTTTTACATTAACATTTACTATAATATTGACACATTAACTTATAAGAATATATTAAAATTTTGTTTTAATTAAAACCACTGGGTTAAACCTTAGTGACCAGGGGTGTTTCACTAAACCTGTTATGCGGGCCCCGGGGGAGTTTACTCCAAGATCTCGAGTTCGAGCCTTGGTAGGTTCTCCTTGACGGTATTTTCCAATAAAGGAGGTGGTATGGTGAGAAAGGCTATTTAAGATCCGCTTAGTGCGGGACCATTTCTTTGTGCTATTAACACACATCATACGCGTCTGAGGTAAAAATTCACTTGTAAAAAAAGAATTTTGTTTTAAATAATTATCTTTTATATGAGTAATTAATATTGAATTAAATTTAATTAAAGTATAAAAGTATTTAATACAAAATAAACTTGAAATGAAATTTAAATCATAAATTTAGAACACTACTCAAATACTTTATAAGGTAACATACATATAGATATAGCTATGCTATGATAGTGAGTTTTCGATCGTTTCGGGAAATCTTTTACATGGGAATCAGGAATTGGTAATCAATGACGACATGTGGACATAGTTACATACATATCTAGAGACCCGAGTCGTTGAATACTGTATATAGCTAAATTCTTCGATGCCTATATAATATCTAGTCATGATTTAATTTATACAAACCAAAAATTTTGTCGTGTGAGATCCACTTGCATTGTTTTGCCACGACAAGAAATATAAATGTATTTCCAAAATCGTTTGGCCATATGTGTTGACTCCAAATTTCTTCTTAATCTCATGAGTTAAAGCTTTGGTTCCAAATTTAGTAGACCAACCTTAAACGGGTCCAAAAGGTTATCAATTGGCTATGATGACTCCAAACTTCAACTTAAAAGAGTTAAAGCTAGTGTTCCATATTTAGTATATTAACATTAAACGGGTCTATAAGGGCATTTGTTTTTATATTTATAAATATAAATATAATCTTGTTTCATTAAATCTTGAAGTTAAAACAAACCTATAAATATGTAATGAATACCATATTAAACTACCAAACGATCAAATATAAGAAAAACATAAATGAAGCCAATAGGGCACCTTTAACCTTTTGCGTGCAAATTTTTATATTATATCAAAATTTACCCCTGAAATTTATACTAATTGTACACTATTTAATGCAATTCAAAAGTCTTTATTTAACCAGGTTAACATTAACAATTACTCATAATTGTTAATTTTGCTCCTTATGGGCTTATTTCATTAATTTGTTTTTTTGGTTTCATTTTTGGGTTTGTGATTGGGCTTCTAAGATGTTTCTTTATTTTAATATTACACAAATTCTACTCTTACTTCACAAAGATGCATATTTCAAAATTTAAGGCTCCATTTGTTTTTACTTCAAACGTTTTTAAAACCTCTTACCTCTTTCTTTTGGTCCTTTCTTTTCACATATATAGGTATTTGTTTCTTTACACATTAGTGTATCTCAAATGTTAAGAATGTCCTTAGTCGTGTTTGAGTTTATACATTCTCATAAATCTTTCAAATCTTATTATTTTATCTCCAACCATACAAACATTCTTACATATCATTTTACCTCCAACTAAAAAGTAACTCCTGATACCGTACTCCACGGGTTTTGGGTCCCAATACCGTCTTCGACGGTGTATGGGGGAGGTTGATATGTAGACAACCTTACCCCTACCAAAGGTAGAGAGAGTGCTTCTAGGTTTTACCAAAGGTAGAAAAGGATCTCCAACCTTGTTGGGTATGAGGATCGAACCCATGAACTCTGTTTTTAGAGGCAATGACTCCAACCACTAATTCAACCCAATTGGTTTTATCATTTTACCTCAAACTAAAAACAAAAATATATTAGGTAAGGATAAGTAAAAACATACTTTTAGGTAAGGGCATCTTTCAAAAAATCTTTAGATTTGGACAAGCTTCAACGACAAAGATATCCAATGGCAGCTAAGGACACCCAAAGGCACCCCATTAGAGATATCCTTAAGAGATTTGAAATTTGAGTAACCTCTTAGCGTATATATCAGATCTAAACCCCATCTGGAACCTTCGTATGTGTTTTTGTACTTTTATTTTAATGTTTTATGTGAAGAGAAGTACTTTTATAATATGTAGCACCGAAACGTATACGGCAAAATGGCACGGAAACGATATGGGAACGGGGAACGGCAAAACCAAAAAATTTAGTATACGGATACGGCAATGAAAAATTTTAAAAATAAAAGAATATATTGATTTTATATATAGAGAGAGACTTGAGACTTATGAGATTATATATAATTATATACGTATAATTTTATAATATATGTTTGATGGTAACCGGTGATTAAAATTGCTCAAAATTGTCCATTAAATTATTCATATCTCAAGTTTATGGCCATGACTAGTTTTGTGCGTACCTCAAGTCAATATAATGACTAGTTTGAATACAACAAATTACTACTTTTGTACGTATCTTTCTCCATTTTCCTTTTTATTAATAAATAATTGAGCTAAAACTTGAATAAGTAGGGGACAAGTACAAGACTTTAAAAGGCTAATCTGAAAAGCCAATGGTCTACTTTAGAGGAATTCCACGTCAATTAATGCTTAGTAAGTCAGTCAGTCAACTTTAGAGAACTTGTGTGACATCCAACAACTTAACAATAAGGTCATCTTTAATGCATCATCTTTAAATAAATCATAAATTTTTATTTTTTATTTTAACGGCAAATTTATATTTATATTATTAAAGAAAAACTATTTAGTGAAATACTAAAAGGCTAAATGATACAGAAACAAAAAAATATAGAATTACACAGTAAGTCCGGCGAAATAAAAAAGAGAAATCACAAGAAGGTTGAGCAAGTCAGACCCATTATTAGATGTGAAGTAACAGATTTCCAACCCATTCTTCCCACCAAATGTTACCATTGTTAAATAAATCATAAAATTTAGTATTACTCTTTCTACCATAGTTTGAATTAAAAAAGAAATACTAATAATAATTGTAGGCCCAGATCATAGATTGTAGATTACTATATGATCATTTTCTTTTTTTTTTTGAAAATAAAGTTATAGATAACTACTTATACCTATAGATAGCAAATATTTATTTATCTTGAGAATTTCCATCTCCTATCATCTAATTTTCAAAACAAATAAATTGATTTTCTCGGTATATATAGTTTGGAATAAAAATCAAATTAAGCGTACAAAATGTTTTAATTTTGCACTAAATCTAATGTGCCATACTGCCATTTGATGATGCCTGTTTAAAAGGTCAGTTTGATGTTAAACAAAATTTTTTAATTTTGCACTAAATTTTTTAATACTCTTAAGAGGACTTCTACAGTTCAACGTCATTTCATATTTAGAAGCTTTCAAAAAAAAAAAAAAATGGATTATACTTAGATGACATCTAATGATCGAGAAGGTCATAAATTCAAATTTTATATGATTATATGACACAAAATAAGTACTTTTTTATGTTAGAATCAAAAGGTTTTCTTTCACTTATAATGAACCCCTTCTATTATGTTAAAATATGATAAGCTATTATCGTTGGTAGCATGATGATATTCCAATGATCTACGGGGATCTGAGTTAACCCGATAAGTTATATTAAATTGAAAAGTTAACGAGATATATCACTTGTGGCGTTGCCCCAAGAGATATTACATTTATTGTGTGCAGTAACGACTAATAAAATCAAGTAATAAGCCAAAAAGAAAGAACTAATAAAATCTAATGTAAACAACCATGTAGCTCAAATAACGTTCGCGCTCACCGTTTGATGTTAAACAAAATATTTAACTAATCTTGATTAAAGAAATAGAATCGACCAGCCATGTATTGTTAATTTGCGAGATAGCTCGTACTTATAGATAAAAGTTTTGAAATGACTCGACTTGGATATTGTTCTTCCAACTTCGCCCATAAGTTTGTTATATTGGATTGATGCTATTCAAACTCCCATGGCTAAGAAGATTGTTATTTAAGTAATTGCTTTTAACGGAACGTGGGTTATTTGGAAGTATCGAAATGATGAAGTTTTTTCGTCCAGAATACTGGGGAAGGAATTTATGTCTGAGTCTATTGTATCTTACTCTTATCTTTGGTATTCGAGTCAATATAATAAATGTAGTATCTCAAGGACCGAGTGGTTTCAAAACCCTCTGTTCGTCATGTAACTCTATTCATTTTGCTAACGGTTGAATCTTTTTCAACCTGGTAGTGTTTTTACTTAATAAGTTGCCATTCGAAAAAAACCTTGATTAATGATTATTTTTAATTAAAAAAAAGGCTAAATAGCATGGGGTATAATTTATGAGTAATAAAATTTAATATGCATGTATTAGTAAATTAGTAAAATAAAATAAAAATCAAAAGATTGTTATGAATCTGTCAGGAACGTTAAAACAAGGTTCACCACAAGTCCACAAATATAAAGAAACACATGAAAATAAACGAATCTGTTAAATTCGACCATCTTTGCTAAGATTTGGGGACCATCGGTATTATTGAAGTTATGAAAATCTACAAACAATAGGGATCATTCTTGCAAACTGCAAAGTCATACAAAGCATATGGACCACTAATTCTCCATTTCTCCTAAAACATTAGCATAAAATTCTCTTTAAAATTTAAGTAGGTGACAAGTAGTATCCATTAATTCTTTTTCTTAATCTTATCCTCTAATTTTTTTCACATGTCATAATCTCATAGTTAGGAGGATTATTAGACTATTTAGTTAGGAAGATTAATCATTTCCCTTCTTAAAAGGAAAATGTTAAATCATCCTAAAGATTAGCCTAAAATCCTCCTAAAACATTAAGAAGATGACATGTGGTATCCACTAATTCTTTTTCTTAATCTTGTCCCTTGATTTTTTAATATGTCATAATCTCATGGTTAGGAAGATTATTAGGCTATCTATAAGTTAGGAAGACTAATCATTTTTCTTCTTAGAAGAAATTGTAAAATCCCCCTAAGCATTAACCTAAAATCCTCCTAAAACATTAAGAAGGTGACATGTGGTATCCACTAATTCTTTTTCCTAGTCTTGTTCCTTGATTTTTTCACATGTCATCATTTCATGGTTAGAAGAATTATTAGGCTATTTAGTTAGGAGGATTATATTTAGTTAAGAGGATTAATCATTTCCCTTCTTAGAATTATACATAAAATGAATTTAAGAAAACACTATACAAACAATAGGGACTATTCTTGCAAAGTTATACAAAACATATGGATCATTCTTAGAAGTATACATAAATTATTTAGTAAATTACACTTTTCGTCCCTGAAGTTGACACGTTTTTCACTTTTGATCCCTAAAGTGAAAAATTACAATTTTGACCTTAAACTTGGCCAACTTTTTCAATCGTGGTCCTTTGGCCAGACAGAGTTAAATTTTGGCCGTTAATGTTACACCCTGAGGGACTAAAAGTGAAAAGCGTATCAACTTTTGGGACGGAAAATGTAATTCATTCTTCCATTCATCTTCTCCGACAATATTTCGGCCTCCGGATATCTTCTCCGATGGACTCACAAACTTATTATTTACACCCAATGACCAACGCCATTTCTAGCTAGCCATTGACCGACAAAAAGTGAAAATCATACAAATAAATTTATTCCTCCATTCTTTTTTTTTTTTTGCCATCTTCTCCGATTATCATTTCCGATGGAACTTTCCGACTAGACATTTTATTTTCTGATGATACCTAATAAAAACTCGACTTTTAATCCAAATCTAAACCACAAACAAAATCATTTACTCAAATGATACGATATCAAATTTCATACGTACGAGTTGATTTTTGTTTACCACCAAAACTTTACAGTCAGTCAACCAAGATACAACCCGAATTCACACGTTATCCGATTTATACTTGGAAAAAAACTTATAAGATATTGTAGATAAGTATCATCATCGCCAGTAATGTACATTCAACGTCAAACCAGCCAGCCAGATAGAAATATAAATATAATTGAGCACCAGCAGTAGATGATAGAGCACATAATTTATATTTTTGATGGTTGTTGATTGATAGATGAATGAGGAGTTTAGAAATCATTAGCTCAAACATGAAAACGATAACGTATCATGGAAGTGACAAGAAGGAGTGATAAGGAGAGAGGAGGCAATTACCCTTTTCGTCTGTCAATGGCTAGCTAAAAATGAAGTTCGTCATTGGGCGTAAATAATAAATTTGTGAGTCCATCGGAGAAGATGACCGAAGGCCGAAATTTTATTGGAGAAGATAAATAGAAGAATGAATTACATTTCTCGTTCCTAAAGTTGACACGTTTTTCACTTTTAGTCCCTCGGGGTGTAACATTAACGGCCAAAATTTAACTCCGTCTGGGAAAAGGACCACGATTGAAAAAATTGGCCAAGTTTAAGGTCAAAATTGTAATTTTTTCACTTTAGGGATCAAAAGTAAAAAACGTATCAACTTTAGGGACGAAAAGTGTAATTTACTCTAAATTATTAAAAAATAAACACAACTTACTACAACCCAATTCACGGGTTAGTGAACCTATTTTTATAACTGTTCGTATTATGTAATGCTTCGTTGTACAAATTTGACAATAACTTGTCTTGTAGTTGGTTTCCAAGTTCGATACCAATTCACGGGTTAGTGAACCTATTGTTATAACTGTTCGTATTATGTAATGCTTCGTTGTACAAATTTGACAATAATTTGTCTTGTAGTTGGTTTCCAAGTTCGATCTTTTTGATGGCTTTATTAATTAGTATTTGTTTTTATGGTATTAGTACTAGATTTTAAACCTGTGTCCAATACTGGACACGAGATTTACGATATTATCAACATTAAATCTTCATACATTTAAGTCATAAATTATAATTTTGTAGAAATACGGTTTTAAGTGTTATATTTTGCAAGTTGTAGTACAATAATCATAGGTTTGTCACTGTCATTATTAGCCTAGACATATTGATTGATATGTTTGCGATAGGAATTTCACAAGGCACATGTTATATATAATAATTTATCTATTATAGAATATTTTGAAACTAGTTGTACTCATAATGTGATATTATTATGAAAAATATGTAACAATTAAAATAT
The DNA here is from genome assembly GCF_010389155.1 of Erigeron canadensis. Lineage (NCBI taxonomy): Eukaryota > Viridiplantae > Streptophyta > Magnoliopsida > Asterales > Asteraceae > Erigeron > Erigeron canadensis. Next base: position 27,355,868 of record NC_057766.1, read on the forward strand.
AAACATACTTGTGATTCTGTACTTGACATTCAAGTATTTGTATTTGATCATGATGCGGACCCATAACACGCAAGGTTTATTTTCAATCACATGTCCTATAATAATTTGATAACAATTAGAATTGTTTTTATATTCTTTGATAACAATTAAGACTATTGATTTCAGTGACAATTGTAACTTTAAACATTAATAAGCATAATTTATATATAAAAAATGAGAAAATTATGTACCTTATTGATTGAGAGATAAAATAAATCTTTAATGGAGTTCACATTGATTTGGATTTAGTATTCAAGTAACGCTCTGTTCTAAATCGTGTTTTGTTCTATGATCGTCAAATGTTCTAGTAATTCCTATTGTGTTTAAAATGATGATGATATATATCGTCATCTGTTATTATGTTTGGAATATGTATCTAGAGTTTAATTTATATTTATATTAAATACTAGCTAATCAACCCGGGTATAACCCGGGCCGTTTAAGTAAAATTTTAAACCGAAAAATGTTTATGTACTTTGAGTTGTTGATACGTTATAATTTTATATTATTTACATGGTGAATCGACTATTATAACTCTTTGTAGAATAAGTATTTTACATTAACATAAAAAAGCCAAGCATACCACATTTTTCAACGAAGGACTAATGATGAATTAAGACTAATGATTGCAGAAATAAATTCCTAGTGGGAAAAATGATATACTCTTTTAGAAACGAAAAGGATATTTTAGTTCAAAAAATCAATCGTATATAAGTTCAAATATCCCATTTGTGATTTGTTTTTATTATTTTAAATTTCAGCAACAAATACAAAAAAGGATCTAAATTTAATTTCAAGTAATAATTTGTGAAATTATCAACTACAATTCGACCAAAAATAACAAAAACCATACAATAAGTTGGAACCCTAAATCAAGATTGATTGTACCTTATATTGAATTTACGATGCTTCCGGCCGACGAGGGAATATATTATTCGGGCGATGAAATTGACCGAAAATCTAGTTGTATGGCGTTTCATATTGTATGCAAACCGTTCAGGAAAATAGGTATAATGGAAGATCAAGACTGATTACACCTCCTTTTTTAAAAACCTGAAATAACTTTTGGGTTTTGTTTTAATGTTATGGAGGATCGATCGATTGAGAAAGATTGTTTGAGATACAAAAGGGGAAAAGGAAGGTAGAATAAAAAAGATGCGAAAAGAAACCTACATTTTTGGGGGAAATTTTTTATGACATCACAAATTTTAGAAATTAAGGCAGGAAAGGGGCCATGTTGGGACACGTCGGATTTTTTTTTAAAAACCCTCTAGAAACAAGGCTGTTTTATATATAAAAGAGATTAAACTAAATATTAATATTTATAATTTATAAAAATCTAATCTAATATTTGTTAATGAGTCATTAGGTTTTGAAATAAATTTTTGTAGACAATATTTCATATGTTGAATTTTTTTTTTTTTAATATTTAAATGATTGCAAATTTAAAAGAATTCTCTCAAGTTGGTGGCTAAAAATATATATAGATTAAGTATTCAGAGCTAAAAAATGTAAATTATTGATGAAAAATAAAAAAGTGTAAATTAATGAGACTTATTTTACAAATTAATATAAATATTAATATAATAATATATTTGGATAATGATTATCAGGATTTTTAATTTGTAGTTTATCTAAATGATGACATCATCAAAAGTCAATTTGATGAAATTGAGTGAGTCATTAGGTTTTCAAATAATTTTTTGTATAATATTTCATATGTTAAAATTTTTTTTGGTTAATTAAATGATTGTAAATTTTAAAAATTTATTTCAAGTTGATGGCTAAAAATAAATATAAATTAAGTATTAAGGGTTAAAAAGTGTAAATTATTAATGGAAAACAAAAAAAATGTAAATTAATGAGACTTTTTTTACAAATTAATAAATATTAATATAATAATATATTTAGATAATGATTATTAAGATTTTTAATTTGTAATTTATCTAAATGATGACATCATCAAAAGTCAATTTGATGAAATCGAATGATGTGATTAGTTAATAAGTCACTAGTTCAACTGTCTTATAGTATAGATTAAAATTAAGATTAAGATAAGATTAATATCATACAATTAATTTAAATTTTATAGGAGTATGTAGTAGTATAAGATGTTTGTGCAAATATTTGATGCACAATTATAGGAAATTTATCAGTTGGTGTATATCAATATCACATAATTACTTTATAAGAAAAATAGTAAAGTCTATCGAAAGATGCAAGGAGCCAACGTATAAAATTTTAGACCATTTCCAACCTTATTTATCACATTCATATATTCGCCATCACTTTTTAGTTTCTACGATATGTTATCAAGTCTAAAATAAGGTACTAGTCAATAGTCGTTCACAACTCATTCATTCTGAGTCTTTTTTTTTTTTTTTTTAAAGTATAGGTTATCGTGTATTATGTGTTTGGAGGTGGAAGATGAAGAACAAAATTAACATACATAAAGTGATAAAGAGCTTTTAAATATGTTCTCAGTTAAACAAAGTGGCGCCAATGGTGTCTTTTTAGAAAGAATCAAACCGCCAAAAAGAACTCACGACACAATCGTTGCTCACGAGCCTTATTACTACTGCATATATAATATATAGCTTGTATATTGTTGTGTATATGTATGCGTAAGATACTTTGACAGGTCACAGTAAGGTTGGATCAAATGGTTATTGATAGCACTAGCTTAAGGTTTTTGAAATTCTTAAACGAAATCTAATTTGGGGGTTTGGTTCATTAATTTAATATACTAATTAAAGTAAATAAAGAAAGAAAAAAAAATAATAGCTCAACTATGTTATTAAAGTACTAGTAAAATAAAAGTAAGTGAATAACTGCTCAGTGTCACCTTCTGTGGGTTTTGAGCCCCAATACTTCGACGGTGTATGAAATAAAAATGTAAAGGTTAATGCAAAAACTAATAAAGGTATTATTGTAATATAAATCATTTAATGTAAAAGTCAAACACTAACCTACTATAAAAAAAATTGAGGCCTTAATTTTCAGGGCCCCAAAACCTGCAAATTTGGATTCACTATATGGAGTCGGGTTTGCAACAAAAACCTGCAAATTTGGATGCTATTGTTCTTAACATGATTCCAAGGGCAAAAATGAAGTCCATGCAGAATGTCATTGAAAATCTCACGTTAGCTCACTACAACAAATATGTTATATCTTAACACTCATTTCTTTGCACTTTTTAAAAATGTTTAAAAAATTATAAATTTGTTCACACTTATAAGTGTGTGAAAAAAACTCACATTTAAAAGTGTGAAGAAAGTTAAAAGATCAAAAAATTTCACAATTATATATGTAGAAACAAAAAGTTTACATTTTCGATCAAATGTGTAAAAATATATAATTTTTAACACTTAAAAGTGTGGAAGTAACTTGTGACACCAAATTTCCTCACACAAGAGGAAGTGCGAGGAATTTGAGTGTGACAAATTAGCTCTCACACTTTTAAGTGTGAAAATGTTTGACATTTTTTCACACTTTTAAGTGTGAACATTTTGCTTATACATTTATACTTGTGAAAAAAGTATGTCTTTATTAATTTTTTCACACTTCTACGTGTGAATTTTTTTTAAACAATTTAAAATGTGAACAAATTAACATATTTTTTCACATTTATTAGAAATGCGAGGAAATAATTGTAAGCAATTAATATTTTTGTTGTAATGGCTGTGACGGTTTATTATATTTGGCAAGAGAGAAACACTAGATTGTTTGCAAAGAACTCCCGGTCGATTAATGCTCTTTGTGATACAATTATCTCGACTGTTCGGATCAAGCTTTTCACCTTTAGATACAAGAGAATGAGTAGTGTTGAAAGGTTTATCACTGCATGGGATCTGCCTGGTTTATTAGTTGATAATCCTGTGCAAGTATTCTAGCTTAACATTTGTTTCTGTCTGGGCTAGAAGGGTGTGTTCGAGTTTAGTTGGATATGTTTATATTGCATTATTGGGTGCATGACTTTTGTAAAGTCAACAAGCATGCTAAATTGCGTGTTTTCACTTTCATGAAATAAAATTATCTAACTAGGGTAATCCCTTTTACCCAAAAAATTCCCAAAGCGGTTGCTAGCCCGTTATATCGTAGAGTCGTAGAGCCGCCTCTGGTTATTAACACCGTTTCCGTTGGAGACAGAGATCAAGAGTTCTATCCTCATGTCTTGCAAGTCCGGAGGTCTTATTAGAACCTAAAAGCAGTCTCTCTACACTTTCAGATCATAAATAGGGGTAAGACCGTCTACAGGTCAAACTCTCTCATATACTGTCAAGATATAATAACCCAAACCCCGTAAAAAACAACATTAGTTGTTTACTTAGTATATTTTCACAGTTTCATGTACTTGATAAATCTATAGAGAAGGAGAAGTCTATCAGTCAAGATAAAAATTGATGACGTACCCTATCCGACACGTCTTACGGAATTGCTTAGGCTATAGAACCACTAATAAGAGATTGTTTACGGCGCATAAACTTGCGTAGTGTTCAGACTCGACTAGACTACGATGATTGGAGTGACGACGTGGATGAAGACATTGAAGCAGAAACACCACCGCAACCCCGCATGGCGCAAGAGCCAGCCAACAAAGTACGATTTAGTGACACTGTAACTGGAGGAGCACCTCCGGCTAGCAACATGACCTCAACACAAGCATAGACCGCTAACCTGCCACCCCTAGCTGCACAACAAGTAAGCCAGCAAGGGCAGACATACAACCTGGCATATAACGGTTACGGTTACCCGTACATGCCACAGCCCACTCCGATCCCACCAATGGGATATGGCACGCAATATTTTCCAAACAGTTACCTGCAGCATCAATACTTAATACCACAGAATAATCCATATTTCACCCCTCAGCCAAACTACACACCAGTACCGCCAGTGCAAGCTCGGGACCAGCAGACAAGTCAACAAGTAAATGGAAGCAGCTTACCCCCGGAGGCGGACATGATTGTCCAAACGGAGCCTGGCCCCTTCGTCCAATGGATTGAGGATTACCCACTCCCGGAAGGAGGACTCCTGAAAGGAATGGAAATGTACGACGGGAAGGACGATCCGGACAACCACTTGAAACATTTCAATGGTATGATCCGGATGCAAAAGTGGAAAGTCCCTGTGGCATGCCACATGTTCGCTTTGACACTGAAGGATACAGCAAGGGCATGGCTGGACAGTCTACCGATCGGGAGTGTAACCAATTTCGAAGATCTGAAAGCAAAGTTCAGGTCCCATTTCAGCCAGCAAAGAAAGTACAAAAAGATACATCTGGAGGCTCATAACATCAAAAGGAAAGAGAATGAAAGTGTACGATAATACATTGCTAGGTATATAGATGAGACATCTCTGATAAGGGGTTTGAGTGAGAATCAAAGGGTGTCAGGTTTCATACATGGCCTGAAATATAAAGCATTAGTAGAATTCTTGTCCATGGACTTGCCGGAAACATACACGGCAGCCACAGACAAAGCACACATCTTCCTGACAGCCCAAGAGACGAGCGGAAACGTAAGGTATGCCGGAGGGGAAGACGGAAGAGATAGACACTGGGGCAAGGACAGGAAAAACCCCAGACAGGATAGGGGTCGTAGTTCACCCTATCCGAAAAACACTCACACCCCCTCCACTAGCCACAATATCTTGCACACCCCAAGTAAACAGCAGAGGGATGTCCTGTCGGCAGAAAAGCCAAAACCAAGAAGCAACATGAAAGGAAGGGATATAACAAAGTTCTGCGAGTACCATGGCACACACGGGCATGACACGAACGACTGCGCTGTTCTCAGGGGAAGAATAGAAGAAGCGGTGAAGACAGGGAAGTATTCCGGTTTTCTGAAAGGAATACGAGAGTCAAACCAGAGACAGTATAAGGGAAAACAACCAATGGCACTTCCGGACGCCAAGCCAGAGCCATTGGATGAACCGATAAACTTCATCATCGCAGAAATAAGGCACCAGGAAAACAGAATAGTTACACAAGAGGCATGGAAGTCAGCCGCAATAAGTTTCCCCCCAATTGAGGAGAAAGAAGCATCTGAGGCACCTATTATGATAAGTGCAGTCATAGGAAGTCACCCGGTGAAAAGGATTTACCTGGACACTGGGAGTAGCTGTGAAATCATGTATGATCATTGTTTTCAGAAGCTAAAGTCATCTCTAAAGCAACTAAAAAAGGATTGCCCCAGTCCTTTGACAGGATTCTCTGGAGAAAGGTCATGGTCCACCGGAGAAATAACATTACCGTGCACAGTAGGGGAAGGCCAAAAGACAAGGACGAAAATATTGAACTTTGTCATAGTAAAAGCTGCATCGCCGTATAATGTCGCTTTGGGAAGGACAGCAATGCGTCGACTTGGTATCATAGCATCACCAATACACGCCATGGCAAAACTCCCAACACCCTACAGGGTCATTTGTATAAAGTCCGAAGCGGTCACGGCGAACCAGGTCAGCATAGTTGAAAACAGGAAAACGGAGGGAGAAACTGAAGCCAGTAAGCAGGTAAGTGCTGTGGAAGAAACAGGAGAGAAAATTTTCATTAAAAGCGAACACCCGGACCAACATATCTTGGTCGGAAAAAATTTACCGGAAGAAGTAAAAGAAAAATTGAAAGATTTGTTGAAGAGAAACAAAGACATCTTCGCATGGACCCCGACAGACATGACCGGAGTCCCGTGACAGCTGAACATCAATGGTGACAGATTTGATAGCCAACACAGGCTAAACGCTATGCCTCATATTGAACCAGTAAAGCAAAAGAAACGAAGTCTAGCCCCTGAAAGGAACAAAGCAGCAATGGAACAGCTAGCAGACCTAGTGAAGGCCGGGATATTAAGGGAGGTGAAATATCAAAGTTGGATAGCAAACCCTGTCATGGTTAAAAAACAGGATGGCGGATGGAGGATGTGCGTAGACTTTACGAACATTAACAAAGCATGTCCTAAAGATTGTTACCCCCTGCTAGAAATTGACTGGAAAATCGAGTCCCTGGTCGGTTTCAAGTTCAAATGCTTCTTGGATGCCTACAAAGGCTACCACCAAATCCAAATGCTCCCGGCAGATGAAGGCAAAACAACTTTTTACACCAATGAAGGAATATTTTGTTACAAGAAAATGCCATTTGGACTAAAGAATGCGGGGGCAACCTACCAAAGGCTGATAGATAAAGCATTCGGCAAGCAGATCGGAAGAAACTTGGAAGCATATGTAGACGACATGGTGATAAAAAGCAGAAGTGAAAGCGAAATGTTAGAAGACATAGAAGAAACTTTTCAAACGCTCAGGCACATAAATATGAAGCTAAACCCGAAGAAATGCCTGTTCGGAGCGGAACAAGGACAGTTCCTGGGTCACATAATCACACTGGAAGGTTTCCGGGCAGATCCAAGCAAGATAAGAGATATACAAGACATGCAGGCTCCAAAGAACATAAAGGAAGTCCAAAGTCTTAACGGGAAGCTTGCGACCCTTCATAGATTCCTATCAAAATCGGCAGACAGGTCCTTACCATTTTTCAAAACACTGAAAGGATGCTTGGAGAAGAAAAACTTCGTATGGAAGGTCGAAGCTCAAGAGGCCTTTGAAAAGATTAAGGAATACTTGCATCAATTGCCAATGATCGTAGCACCGGTGAAGGGAGAAACGTTACAAGTATACTTGGCAGCGGCAGAAGAAACCATTAGTGCAGTCCTAGTGGCAAATAGAACAGAAGGACAATTCCCCATTTATCACGTTAGCCGGGTCCTCCAAGGTCCGGAAACTCGATACCCGGAAATAGAGAAATTGGTCTTAGCACTCATACATGCCGCACGCCGGCTACGGCGCTATTTTCAGGCCCATACAATACAAGTATTGACTGACAAACCGATCAAACAAGTACTGACCAAGCCAGAAATGTCCGGAAGACTGGCCAAGTGGGCGGTTGAATTGGGGGAACATGAGATAGAGTTCCGACCTCGAACGGCGATAAAGGGACAAGCGTTGGCTGATTTCCTAGTGGAAGCCAATCATGAAAAGAAGACGGTAAAGAGAAAGCTGTCCACAGAATTGTATAAGGAGGATACCGAAAGAGAGACAAGACCAATTTGGAAGTTGTTTACGGACAGAGCCTCGAGCGTCGATGGATCCGACGCCGGTTTAATCTTAATAAGCCCAGAAGGACACGAATTCACGTATGCTCTAAGTTTCAACTTCAAAGCGTCGAACAATGCCTCCGAATACGAAGCACTTCTCGCAGGTCTAAGAATAGCAAGACAGATGAAAGTAGAACACATACATGCATTCGTTGATTCCCAGATAGTCGCTTTCCAGGTGGAAGGAACTTATGAAGCAAAGGAACCTACCATGAAAAAGTATCGAGAAAAAATCCTAAGTATAAGAGGATAGTTCAAGCACTTTATGATACAAAACATTAGCCGTAACAAGAACAAGATCGCCGATGCCTTGAGCAAACTGGCCTCAACGTCCTTTGCACATTTCACAAAAAAAGTGCTGGTGGAAACGTCAGAGAAAAGCTCGATAGCAGAAGAGAAAGTAGTAGCCCCCATCGAAGAAGAAGGAATAAATTGGATGACCCCCATTGTCACATACTTAAATACAGGAAGACTCCCTTTGGACAAAGACGAAGCAAGAAAGATAAGGATAAAAGCACCACAATTTGCAATTCAAGAAGGAAACCTGTACAGGAAATCCTACTTAGGACCAATGATGCGATGCATTGGACCCCGCCAGGCAACGGAAGTAATACGGGAGCTACACCTAGGGTCTTGCGGATTACACTCCGGACCACGAACAATAGTAAGGAAGATGATGACAATGGGATATTACTGGCCATCGATGCATCAAGATACAGCCGAAGAGCTCCGTTCATGCGACTCCTGTCAAATCCATTCTCACACGACCAAAGCCCCAAAGAACAATTTAATACCTGTAACAGCGGCATGGCCATTCATGAAGTGGGGGATAGACATAGTAGGACCATTCCCGAAAGCCCCCGACAACGTCAAATTTCTTGTGGTAGCAGTCGATTACTTCACCAAGTGGGTAGAAGAAAAACCACTAGCAACAATATCAGGAAAGCAAATAGAGAAGTTCGTGTGGGAACAGATAGTGACAAGATTTGGAGTACCCAAGACAATTGTCAGTGACAATGGCAAACAATTTCGTGATGGGGTTTTCATGGATTTCTGCTCCGGATTGGAAATCGAGCAGTCTTTCACTTCCGTAGCGCACCCGCAAGCGAACGGTCAAGTGGAGGCAACAAATAAAAGCATCGTGAAAGGGATAAAGACAAGGCTGGGACGGTGCCAATCTGGATGGCTGGATGAGCTACATCACGTCCTATGGGCACACCGGACGACCCCAAAGACTAGCAACGGGGAAACCCCATTCAGTCTCGTCTATGGGACGGAAGCCATGATCCCCGCCGAAATCAGTGTCCCCACCCTCCGAAGAAGTGCCAATCCAGAACCAAATGAAGAAGAATTAAGAAGCAACCTAAATCTGCTTGAAGAACGGAGAGAAGTTGCATCCATCAAAGAAGCAATTTACAAGAAACACATGGAAAAATACTATAACAGCCGAGTCCGAGAAGAAATCTTTCAACCTGGAGACTATGTGTTCCGGAAAAATGAAGCTAGCAAGGGCGAGAAACTGGGAAAGCTAAGTGCACAATGGGAAGCACCTTACGTGGTAACAGAAGCCTCCGGCAATGGAGCATACAAGTTGGAGACACTAAGCGGAGAAGAGATCCCTAGAACATGGAACGCAAACCAGCTAAGGAAATGTTACATGTGACAAACCAATGTAATAAAATAGTTTGTATGAACAACCTCGTGAAGCGAGATGAATGAACTACATTTCCTTCTGATATCATGAGTCAATACTTACATTCATTGTGCACAAGTATATTTGCTTCCGCACACGCTCCGGCTAACGGAACAAATTACTTATTATTATTAAAAACACAAGTATATTTGCTTCCGCACACGCTCCGGCCAACGAAACAAATTACTCATTAATAACATAAGTACATTTGCTTCCGCACACGCTCCGACCAACGGAACAAATTACTCATTAATAACATAAGTACATTTGCTTCCGCACATGCTCCGGCCAACGGAACAAATTACTCATTAATAACATAAGTACATTTGCTTCCGCACACGCTCCGGCTAACGGAACAAATTACTCATTAATATAACAAGTACATTTGCTCCCGCACACGCTCCGGCTACCGGAACAAAATACTTGCATTAGGGCGCATGTAAATATATACCCACTTACTTCCATACACACCCTAGGTTAACAAAACAAAGTACTAACAATTTACCTACTACAATATACCTTTCCCCGAAAACGCTACGGCTAGCAGAACAAAAGGAATAAAGGCAATAATTAACCCGTACACTACCAGATAGAAAATAGCACAAGAATAAAAGTCGCAAGGCACGTGGCCGACATAAGCATAGCATAGTAAAAACATTGTATCATGCCAAAAGAGGCTTACAAACCAGGAAAGAAATTGTTCAACGCCAACAAAGGCTTACAAACCAGTCCAACAGGTGGGAAACGACATAAGCATCCAAAGGAACAAGGAAACACAATCAGGAGGACACAACGGCAGAGTCAGCAGCTGCGGCAGACGCGGAAGGAGTCGCTTCGGTAGCAGGAGTAGTAGCGGCAATCTTAGTGGGCCAGGGAGTAGGTTCAAGTGCCACCAGCTCTGCGAAAGAAAGCTCAAAGCCATTGGCCAAGCTTTTCAAGTATGAGAAAGAAGTATCAACAAGCTTTTTCCCAGCCTCCTGCAACTCTATAAGCGTGGCAGGGTTATACCCCGGCATGCTTTCGACATCAACCTCTGGCTTCTCCATCCTCATGTTTTCCAAATAACAATGCACACCATAGGCAAGAGCTTTGGTCTGGACAAAACCCAAAACCTTACCAAACTCACAACTGCCAAGTAACCTTCGCACAAATCCCGGAAGTGCATTGAGAATGGACCGCTTATCTGCACGCAATTCACCAACTTCTTGGGTAAGGGACTTCACCTTGGCACGCAAATCCTTCTCAGAATCGACAACACCCGAAAGCTCGACCGAAAGTGATTCAACCCTACTCGTTGCATCCTTACATCGCCGTTCCCAACTCCTCTTCTCGACTTCAAGGGCAGAAAATTTTTCGCGAAGCAATTCCAATTCTTTCTCCGCCATTTCAGTTTTCTCCTTTTCAAACTTGACATCAGCTTTCAACTCAGCAAACTTAGCCTCCACCTCATCACTGTCTAGCTTTCGCAACTGGCGCTTGAAAAGAACGTTTTCCTTCATCAACCCTTCAGAATGTTCCCCTATGATCTTCATCCTCCGGACGTACTCAGCCTGGAAAAAAACGAAGTACGAATAAGAACACAAATAAGAACAGAAGGCAAAATCAAATGTGCCAGCACACACCTGAACATGCATATGGCGGGTAGCAACATCATTAGCATAATCCTAAAAGGTCTCTTCAGAGAACTCAGACAGTCTCTTCATTCGGGCTGGCGCAACAACTCCCGTCACATAGCTCAACCGCTCCTCATCTTTCCGGAGAAGACTTCGGGAGGATACATGGTCCAAAGTAAAGGACATCGGACTGTCATCCTCCGGAAGATCGGGAATAGAGAAGTCAGGGGCAACAATATCTGTATGATGTAGATAAGGATCGGGGTAAGGAGCATAATAACCCCCAGAAACACTTTCGGTTTCACTAGAAGAAGACCCAATAAACTGCTTCTCAACATCAATGGAAAATCCAGGAACCTTACGAAGGCTAGCAAGAGATTTACCTTTGCCAGGAATGAAGTCCGGAGCCATGTCGTAGTTTTTCCGGGAATGACCCTTCCCACTTGAGGAGCCCTTCAAAACAAAGTCGGAGCCTTTGGATTTCCTGTCACCACTACCATGAGTCTTCTTTGACTTCTTCGCAACAATCTCACCTTCTTCGACAACAACACGCTTGTTCTTTCTCTTGAAATCACCTCTTACCCGAGCCGAAGATCCATCAGTGTCCTCGGCACCAACAGAAGCACCATGTTCTTCCAATACAATGACTTCAGGACCATAATCTGGAAGCTCCTGAGCTTCGGCCTTCTCACCCTCTGGAACATCCGGCAAAAACTCAGCAGTATCATACCCAACATTCAAAAAGGTAGTAAAATCCATCACTGCAAATAAAGCATAGACAAAAGGATCAAGGGTACAATCATCAAAAAGGAGCAATTAAAGAAAATAGTAAAAGCCTAAGGACCGTACCCTCCCCATCTAGACCCTTGATTATAGGAGTGGCCGGAGAGTGAATCCAATCCGGACGAAGTCTAGCAAGGAAAAGTATCGGCTCCGGCAAAGGTCTCCAAACAACAGGAGCAAGAAGCAATTTCTTATACAACGACGTATTAAAACCAACGGGAGGAATTGTATCATTCATTGTGCCTTTGGCATGAACGGTATCACGAAAAGTTAAAACGTTAGGAAAATTAGGGCCTACGACGGAGGAATCCACATAAAAAAACTTGGATTTCCACCCTTTCTGGGAGTCCTTCACACCTTTTACTACCTCGGGACAACCAACTTTCTTTTCAATGGTGAACCAGTCACCAGCACAACCTAACTTATAAAACCTACGGAATAAAGTTACAGTCGGCTCACCACCCTGAGCACGACAAAGAGCTTCAAACATCGCTATACGAGAGGCCCCAAAAGGAGTTAATTGAGAGATATGACATTTAAAATGTTCTAACACGGCCAAGAAAAACGGAGTGAAAGGAAGACGAACATTACCAAGAGAAAATGTATGAAAGTACAAAGTGATCTTGCCGGCCGGAGCCATATTGGCCGTGTCGGTCGGAAGCGGAACAGTATAACCAAGCCCTAACGGAAATCTATGTTTTTGTAAAAGCCATATCAGATCTTCCTGACCTATACTATAGGGAGTAACTCTAAGATCCCTCCGGCTACCCATTTACAATATATATTTACGAACCCTACGGATCTACGCAAAAAATACGACACGGAAGCTAAAACCTACCTGTACCCAGCCGGAAGACCTACGGACCGACAGAAGAGAGAGAGAGAGCAAAAAGCGAAAAGTGTGAAAATGAAAGAATGAGGGGGTATTTATAGGCAAGGAAAGGGATACTGTAGCGGCACTGTAGCAGCCAGCCGAACGGACGCGCCAGCTAGATAAGCGCCACGTGTAATCGCACTTTACAACATGGAGTACACGTGGCATACACGTAAATAAAAAAAAAAAAATTTTTTTTTAGGGGGGGAGAGCACATGGATATCACGGGCAATCAAAGAAGTCGAAAGGCCGGAGCTCACGGGGGAAAAGAAAAGCCAAAACGCTTTCAAACCTAGCCTTACGATAAGACTCGCAACACTAGGCTGGGGGGCTTGATGACGTACCCTCTCCGGCACGTCTTACGGAATTGCTTAGGCTCCGGATTACCGAGCGATCCGGAACCAACTACACTATGAGACAATGAAGGACAGTCCACGCTCGTACAATGCAGGCCAGTACCAGAGTACCTGAGCTAAAGAGACAAAGTTTGTTACACAACACGACGCACCGAACAACGGCTCCCTGCCAAACGGGCGTCAGACACCAAGGACAGTCCCTTCACTTGATGCCTACAAATAGCAGACCTTTGGCTTTGTAGAAGGCCAAGAGAAATGCACCAAAACAACAGATCACATATTCATTACACTTGGTAGCGTGAGAGTTGATCATACTTTCGCACCAACTGGGAACCGCTAGCAAGCCTCGTAAAATCTCGATACGTTCTAAACAAGATTAAACCCTTCGAATTTAAGATATAATAACACACCTATCGACCCAGTGTAATTTTATGCTTAAACAAAAATCATTCCATGGGTATGTCGATCATCAGAGGATCTCCCACTACATGAATCCATTATCAAACTATATTAACCTCATTAAAGATTTTTAGCGAAATCAATTTTTACCTCCTCATTCACAATAATATAACTCCAATGGAAAATGATGAAAACTCTGAATGAGATTCCTAAAATTTTTTTGTGATATGTTGAAGTTAATTAGCGTGTCATTTACCAAAAATAATGCATACTTTAAGGCAGGTGATTCTTTCACGGTTGCTTTTGATACTTACAAGGAAGTCTAATAGGAATAGACTATTATACCCTTATCATATGTTTACCCAATAAATTTTCACCTTTACATATATGTTTGACTCCAAAGTTCATGATCCATAAGCACTATTCTTTTTCCCGAAACTTAACATCCGCATGGGTTACTATGTTCATCCCTTTCTCAGTTGGTTTTTATTTTAACATCTTTTTCGATTGTTGTGATTAAAGAAATGACACCATCATCATCAAACTTTTTCTCCAAATTTCTGCGAATAAATAAAAACCTTTCAATATATTGACATTTTATCTTGATTATCATTTTACACAAAATAAGTTTTTTTTTATAATCATTTCTAGTATTCTAGTTAACAAAAAGTCAAAATTTGTTGATAAAGTCAGTCATATATTCATATATACATACCATATAATCTTGATTTCTAAAAAAATTGAATAACTGAAATTCAAAAACCCTTGGCTTCAACTATAGTTATATATGGATATACATATACATAGAATAGATTTGAAAAGAAAAGGACATGTTTCTCCAAATTCGGAAAATGAGAACAGCGTGATCAACAGCTGGGTGTTGTACTGGTGAACGAACTAGAAGAAAATTGAAGCTTTTGTACAGACCCGAGAAGATGAAGAGGAAGCGAGTGAAATGTCATCAAAAATCTATATATAAAGAAAAATGTTTGATTATTGTTTTGTATTTATATACACACAAAGAGATTTATATATATACATGAATAGGAGGATTGACTAACGCAATTGATAGATGATGAGCCGTAAGGGATTTTGGATACTTGGTTTTTGTTTGGAGAATTGGAGGACAAAGTTGAAAGGGTAAAAATATCCGGGCTACACATAACTTACGGAGTTAGGGATACAATAGTCTATTTAAATTAAATTTCCTTGTATCCATCAATTTTATTCGTGTAAGAATCAGCCCCCATACTTTAACCATTTCTTTTATACTTCAGAGAACTCATAACCCTGACGAGAATATAGATAAAATCATAGGCGGACCTACATAGAACCTAGGGTAGCCCGGGCTACGGGACCGCTAGATCCATGTAGTGTAATTTTTTTTGAAAAATGATGTATTATTTATAGGTGTTACAGGTAAAACAAATTTGGGATACCCGTCAATGTAACTATTTAAAAACTTTCAAAAGATTATCGTAATAATAAAACTCATAAAGATGTACTTGTGCAATTAAATGATAAATGGAAATTACCAAAGTGTCAAAAACTCTTAACAATCATTAAAAATAACATCATAACAATTTAGTCAATATCGTTATTTTACGTCGATATAAGGCCAGCAATCGAAAATTTGTGCTACTCCTCTCTATGATTTCTGGGTCCGCCACTGGATTAAATTACCACACATTGAAAGATGGATTGGAACTTGATGTATTTGAGACTTTAGATTGTTGGTTTCAAATCCGAGTGTGAGCAAAATGCTTCCCTTGCTTAGGGGTTTCCCCACAATAATCAAGTTTTCTCTAGAATTGGAGTTGGGTATATGAAAAAGCAACGACACTGGTATGCCTAAATTTGCCGTTGAAAGAAAAGAAAATATATATAACTCAGTGGGTATTTAGCGAAATTTGTCTTGATCATGAATATTGGAACTCAAGTATAAAGTTCAAAGGATACAAAACATGTTTGCAAGATTGGATTTTACAAATATTTTTATATAAATTTTTGCTGGTAATTAAAACGCAAGCATCAAAACCTTTATATATAACACTATATATATAATTTGGGTCGCTCCATTTTGACAGTGACAACAGCTGATGGTAACAAATTCTTAGCGACCTGTTAATTCGGTGATTGTGGCATCAGCGTTGCTCATGGATAAAGTAGTAGATGTCGAGTTATTGACTTGTATCCTTATGTCGGCTAAATTGACATTTTGTCTACTAGGCGGGTTCTGTACTCGCGATCTATCACTTAGAAGCATCACCACTTCAGACATCGTTGGCCTGACAGAAACCGGTGATTGAGTGCACATGAGTGCTATTTCTATGACTTTCTTTATGTCTTCTTCATTATACTCACTTGGGTCTAATGTTTCGTCGACCAGCTTCAAGTGCATTCGAGATTCATAAAGATTCCAAGCCTGGTTCCATAACAACAGCCAGCGTTATCAAATGCTCACCTATATATAATTAAGTAAAGATCAATCTAAGCATAGGTGACTTACATGTTCAAGTAGGTACTGTTCACTGGCAGATTCATCCGGGACATCCGTGCATTTTTTTCCACTAACAATCTCAAGGACGACTACACCAAAGCTATAGGTGTCAACTTTCTCAGACAACTGTCCGTGGATCGCATATTCTGGTGCCGTGTAACCCCTATAAGTAATTAGAGAACTTGTTAATCTATACTCCTTTTTAGAGTACCGGGGGGATTCAAGCAGAATTATACTTACAAAGTTCCAGCAAATCTAGTGCTAATATGGGTCTGGTCCTCAGGGAGCAGCCTAGCCAAACCAAAATCTGCGATTTTTGGCTGAAAATCGTTGTCAAGTAGTATATTGCTTGGTTTTATGTCTCTATGGATGATTGTTACATGGTATTGTTCATGTAGGTATGCCAGACCCCTTGCCGTGCCAAAAATGATATCACACCGTTGTTTCCAGTTGAGTGTCCCCCGTTTTTCACCTAATTATGTGTCAAAACAAGAGAAGTATGTTTACAATAAAGTTTTACAAAAAAATAAGTACTAGAAGTAAATTTGGTCATGTACTCATGGAGTTAATTGTTAGAAACCTTGTATGTGAAAGTTTAAGCATAACTAACCGTATAGAAACTTTTCAAGGCTTCCATTGGCCATGTACTCGAGGACTAGAAGTAATTCTGGCCCTTTGCTACAACAACCAAGGAGACGGATTAGATTGCGATGATGGACATTGCTTATAACTTTCACTTCACTCTCAAAGTTATCCTTTGCTGTATTGGAACCTATGGCTAGTCTTTTCACTGCCACAATGTTTCCATCCTTTACAGTCCCCTGTTTTTGATAGGACACAATTAGGGGACTAAACAAAAGTAACGTACACATGTCGAAAAGAGTAGTTATTTCTCAGAAATGTTATATGTGAAATCACAGGTACCTTGTATACATCTCCAAATCCTCCTTCTCCAAGCTTATTTTCTTCTTTAAAATCTTTTGTCGCTTTTTTCAGATCACTATAGCTATAATCTTTTGGGCTTTGCAATTCAGTTGCCCCATACAGGCCACCTAGTAAGTTGAAGATATAGTGATATTAACTTCACTGATCATTCTCGATACATTTGGCTAGAAAACTGAAGATGCATACCTGCTGGTGCTTTTTTCTTCGACCGACGATACAATATAAGTGCAACTACTAGCAATATGATCAAAGCACCTACACCTCCAACCACACCTCCAATAATGGCTCCCTTATTGTTAGAACCTCCTGCGAAAAGATAAAGCGGGCATGGTCATACTTGACCAAATGAAAATATTGACTTCACATTCAAAACAAATTTCTTTCTTTTTTTTTTTTTCTTTTTTCTGACAGGTGACTTTCGAATAGAAACATATCCTCTCATCGTCAAATGGTGAGGTCCTAACTCAAGAGTTCATATATGATACGTTCAGTTTAGGTATCACTTTCGTAAGATGTGGAAACGAATAGCTGCAAATACATGGTTAACTTCACAGTTTATTATGTTAATCTCTAAAATGAAAAAGGCATCTGAATTATATTTTGCTGGAAATTGTTTTTTCATGTTACCAGACACAATAAGAGGTCACACAGTATCGTAATACTACATAGTTCACATATATGTAACAAAATTAGTATAGGGATGACAGAAGTCTTACCATCTCGTAGAAACGAGGTAATATCAGTAGTTTTATTGCCGTCGAAGAATGCAGAGGCAGAGTATCTCATAAAACACCCTGAATCAACCGCCCTGCCATCAGTAACATCAGTTGCACAACTCTTTATGTTGGCATATGCCACTGCTAAGCAATCCTTGCATCCGTCGCGTGTTACTGTCTCAGCACACTGCGCTATAGCATACGCGGTACTGGTACTTGTATTAGTACCAGTAACTGGGGCAGTAACTGCAGCATAGAAACCGTTTATCTTTGGGGTGGCAATCGAAAGATTGGACAATAATCCATCCACGGCGGTTTCAAAGACACTCTGCCTTGATGAAGTGCGGTTACCACATAAACCAACATTGCCAGGCAATGTTGTTTGATCATAGAAAGAATTACTTTCATACCTGCATAAACAGTATAGCTATGGACTCAGATTGTCAAAAAGTATAGCTATGGACTCAGATTGTCAAAAAAAAAAAAAAAAAACAATGGCAGCTAAAATAATTCTATATATATATTTGTGAAAATTTTCCAATTGTGTATATATATTTCAAAATTTGTGTATATTTTGAGATAGTAATCTTATGGGCCATGTGCCCCTGTCAACCACACCAATCATATAACAGACAGATATCTATTGCTCTACTGGATGTATGTTATTGTCATCAACATTATTAAATTATATTTCATTTCTAGTTTTAGACTAAAAGAGTATGTTGACTTTATAATCTACAACTCTATCCATGACAAGTCAATAAATGGCTAGTGTGGAATTCCATATTGGCTGCTCCTAATTTCAATATATACACAACAAAAAACAAAACTAAGTATTGACCTGAGAAAGCAGCCATCAAGAACAGCACGGGCACCATTGGCAGCAGCACAAGTACGAATAAACGTATCCGCGGAATCGAAACAGCTCAAACAATCCCTGGTTGACATGTAGTTCCTGCACTGAGCCATCGCGTAAACCGGCTCTGAATTTCTTGTTTGCTCTGAAGTTGCAAAGTAACTGTTATTATTTGAAAGTTTATTTCGGAGGTCTCTAAAAGTTTCATTAAGATTGCCAAAGAAATTCTGGAGGTTGGTTGCATTAATCTGGCTGCAACCCGTGATTAGTAAGTTCGCCTGTGGTTGCGAACTTACTGGATTGATTGTGAGAAACACCATGAACACAGAGGCGGTGACAAACACCATGTGCCAACTAGCCATGGTTTCTGTATAATTTGTTTATTACAATAGTTTGGATATTAGAATTGGGAGAATGTCTAGTGATGACTTTGGTGTCCTAGTAACCAACTATATAAAGAATAAGCAGACTTTGACCAAGAAATATATATATCCTTTTTGATAATATATTAATAAGGAAAAAGATACGGAGTAACTAACAAGCATGTATAGATGCCGTCTGAAATCTTTTTATGAATAAAAATTATATTATTCAAATTATTAACTAATTGAAATTTTTACACGTAACCCTTTTTTGAAAGACAGGGCAGATAAATAACTAGCACCCTCAACTTTGGTGTGTCCACGTCAGGTTTGAATCCTATCTCATGTGTAGAATGGTATAGCGTTGTTAAAGCTCCCTCACCACATTTGCATATGGCAGGATTCGAACTCTTGACTCTTGAGGAAGAAACCACAAAGTAAAAATCTCCCTAAACACTATGCTATCACCCCAATGGTAATTTACGTGTAACTAAGAAAAATTGAATTATTTTTCGTGAAACATATATTTTTTTTATGTTATTGTTATAATTAAAAATTTAAACATGTTTTTTAACTAATATATTAAAAGCGCCTTTAAGCTGAATTTTACTTCAATGTAGAGGTCATGAGATATTTTGATTGGGCTACATACAACTAAGTAAAGATAGACTTTTTTTATTCTCTCCAAATAACCAGAATAGTCTAAGCCTGATGAGTTTATCCGTATAACTATATTGCATATTGAACAATTAAATGGGCCCAGTAGCCCCCATTAATGACTATTCTGCTAGCTAGACATTTTAGAGCTCAATTCAAGTTGCTAGCTACGATTTACTACACTATTTGTCAAAATCCACCATATATGATTACCAAACTTTGTCAAAATCCAGATTCTATGTAAAATGAATCAGTAGCACAAGTGAGACAGTCGTGGGTCTACCGTTTAATTGAGATATTATTTGTTTTTTGTCCTCAATTGGTTCTGGGTTCTCCGGTAGCTAATGGGTATTATCCTTGTTGTGTTAGTTGTGTTATTATTTGTGGAAACTGGAACTTCACAGTCAAATGGCCATTTTAACAATACTAACAACCTCATCCAATCTTTCTGTGGTAGTAATCCTACTAATAGTCCGCCAATCTTCAAAAAAAATCGCAACTCTACATTTGATCAACTGCGAATGCAATTAGTGAGAACCAACCAACTTTATGCCAGAGCACAGGATTTAAGTGCAGGGGAAGCGGTCTTTGCACTAGCCCAGTGCTGGAACTATCTATCTGTTGATCAGTGCCTAGCTTGTTTTGATGCAGGCGTTTCTAAACTGGTCACCTGCCCAGTTGGCACGGGTGCCTATGCTTTGATGGATAACTGCTTTGTCAGGTAAATTATACATTTATACCGATTTCTTCTACTTATATAACGTTACATAGATAATTATGGTGCCGCATTTTGTATATATCTTGTATATCCTGAAACTTTTATGTCCTATATTTTTAAGGTACGAGGACTTTAATGACTTCTACAATAATCCATATGTCTCCCAAGATGGGGTTGGCACTCCATACTCATCATGTGGAAATCAATCATCTCGGGCAGTGTCCACGTATAAAGAAATCGTCGATAAGTTTTTATCGGATATTGCAGATGTTACTCCAAAAATCTCTAAATTCTATGTAGCATCTGCAAGGCAAATCACAAGCGAAAATGTAACCGTGTATGCGGTTGCACAATGTATGGAAAATATCAACAAGACACTCTGCAAAGCATGCATGGATAAAGCATATGACAAATTAAATGATTGTTTGCCCAACACAGAAGGAACTTTTTTCGATCTAGGCTGTTTCGCAAAGTATTCAGAGACCCCATTTTTCAATGACAACCAGACAATCGATTTCACAAATATCTTAAATGGTAATATATCATTATTATGGCCATTTGTTGTGTCATTTTCTTGAAAGCCTAATTTCTTAACTAATGAGTATATTATAGGGCATTCAAGTAAGGTATCCTTAATTGCTGGAGTGGTTGGGGGTGTCCTTTTTTTACTTATCCTTGTTCTTTGGTTATTGCATCGACAACGGAAGAAGATTAAGAAGAGAGAACAAGGTGCTCTCATATCATTTGAATTCTCTCATATAAACTGTTTATTCATGTATAAATATCTTTAGTTTCATAATACTGATAAGATTCATGATTCATGTAAATATATGTGGACATTTTGTGCAAAATAGAAGCAGCGGATTTGGAGGGGGCTGTACATTACAATTATAAGGATCTGCAGATGGCAACCAATAATTTTAGCAATGCAAATATTCTTGGGAAAGGAGGTTTTGGTGAAGTATTCAAGGTAATACATTTTCTTTTTATTCGCGAAATCAAACGTCCACAGTAGAAATTAAGTTTAATCAGTTCATTGACTAATTGTTTTTGGATGGGTTAATAGGCAGCACTAGATGATGGAAGTATTGTGGCAGTGAAAAGACTTCATGTACAACATGCTAGAGCGAAAGAGGAATTTGAGAATGAGGTTAAGCTCATAAGTAATGTTCATCATAGAAATCTTCTACGTCTCCTTGGGTGGTCCTCTCAAGGATCTGATCTACTTCTAGTCCTCGAATATATGCCAAATGGAAGCCTTGATACGTACTTATGGGGTAAGTCAGAGTTGCAAAAATTACTATTGATGATTATGCAGATTTAATCTTCCTTTTTAGAAAAAAAAAGCGGTATTCTAACAGATATATATTGATAATGAAGGTGCAAAAAGAGGGACATTGGACTGGACCCAAAGATATGAAATAATATTTGGGATTGCTAGGGGTCTTGCTCATTTACACAATGAATTCCATGTGAAAATCATTCACAGGGACATCAAATCTAACAACATTCTTCTTACCGATGATTTCAAACCAAAAATAGCCGATTTTGGTTTGGCAAGGTTTCAACCAGACGACGAAACCCATGTTAGTACCAAGTTTGCTGGGACATTGTAAGTTTGATTCCCATATTAGTAAATCCTCTGTTTTGTGTCTAGTAAAAGCAGCATGGCTGGATTAGTGGTAAACATCCTTGCCTTTGGAGACAGAGGTCATGGGTTTGATCCTCATCCCATGCAAAGGTTGGAGGGCCTTTTCTACCATTTAGGTAGAAACTGGAAGCAGCCTCTCTACTTAGGTAGAGGTAAGGTCTGCCTACATCTTAACCTCCCCCATACACCGTCGAGGTATTGGGGCTCAAAACCCGCGGAAGGCGGCACTGAGCAGTTACTTACTTACTAACCAACTGGGTTGGATCAGTGGTTGGAGCTCATGCCTCTGGAAACAGAGGTCATGGGTTCGATCCTCATGCCCGGCAAGGCTGGAGGTCCTTTTCTACCTATGGTAGAACCTGGAAGCAGCCTCTCTACCTTTGGTAGGGGTAAGGCTATCTACATATCAACCTCCTCCATACACCGTCGAAGACGGTATTGGGACCCAAAACCCGTGGAAGACGGCATTGGGAGTTACTCTGCTCTACTCCACTCTGTTTTGTGTCTAGTCAAAACTCATATGTTTTTACTATCTTACACTACGATCCGCAGGGGATATACAGCACCGGAATATGCACAATATGGTACTTTATCGGATAAAGTTGACACTTACAGCTTTGGAATTGTGACTCTTGAAATCATAGGAGGCCAAAGGAGTACTGAAGTGAAATCCGATCAACAATCCACTGATTACCTCCTTGAACATGTAAGATGTCACTTTTGTAATTTTATGTCCACCAATTTTTTTTTAAAGAATTATATATCCGTATGCACTACTACTAGTTGGGGGACTTAGATTTTAAATTCTTGGTTTCAAATCGGATGTCAGCAAAATATTCTAAGAATTTTCTCAAAATTATGTAGTTTCCTTTTGTAATCAAAAATGTGAATATGAAAAACAATATGACTGAGTCCAAACATGTGGTTAATTAAAAATAATAATAAAAAAATAACTACAAGAATATACTATTAGTAATAATTGTTGTTGTAAATAAGGTTGGTTGTCCGCTAATAAGGTCTTGACTTAAAATGATCAATTTAGGTTTGAGTCTTGGTTTTTACATAGTGAATTATAAGGGATTTTTCATGATTAGAAATAGGAATAGGATATGATGTAGTTTTTAAAAAAAAAATATATATAGTAATAATTGTTGCTCCACTCATTACTAAAATTTTGGGTTGAATAATAACGTTTACTAGTGTTATTGTTGGGTCTATTAACACAACTGCACAAGTCAAGATATATATGGACTTCTCGTCAGATAGTGCTAGTAATAATTGTTGCCCCACTCGTTACCTAAATTTTGGGCCAAAACAAGAGAAGTTATGGACTTATTCGTCGCCGTAGTTTATACGCCATTATTTTTTAATGATTAAGTGCTAAGTGTATTAGGATACTATTCGTATAAGTAATGTTTATATGTATTATACTGTATAATATACGTTTAACTATACAAAACATACATTGTTGTTAATGACTAAAAAGTGCTTTTGATTTACCACTTCCTTTAAAAAACAATAATTAAGTATAGCAGTCTGGTAGATTTGAGTATAAAACTAGGGTTAAGTATCTGAAAGTGTAAGTAACTTTTACATTTTTCCTATTGTGTGAATGTAATTTTCATTTCGTTCATTGTATGTAACTAACCCGCTAAATTTGAATGATTAATGTAAAATTTTTACGTTGACCAATCAAAAACTTCTACGTGGCAGCTCATATGGTGTGCCACGTATACACTTTTACATTAATCGTTCAATTTAGCGAGTTAGTTACATACAATGATTCAAATAAAAGTTACATTCACACAATAGAAAAAGTGTAAAAGTTACTTATACCCCATATATTAAACCCATAAAACTAGCACGGTTTTCTTTTCGATAGTACTGAAAAACTTGATACCATTAATCATTAAATTAACGCCAAAAAAAAAAAAAAAAATCGTTATTTTCTACACGATCCAAAATGGCTAAAACATTAAAGAGCTTTTCGTAAATATCAGTATTTTGTGACAGGGACAAAAACAATTGCACACTCTAGTAGGGGTGTTCGCGGTTTGGTTTTTACCCGGTTAAATCGCAAACCGAACCGTTTAAAAAATCAAAAAACACCAAACCGTTTTTGAATTTGGTTTTGGATTTGGTTTGTAACCAAAACCGAAATAAATATGTGGTTTTTGATTTGGTTATGGTTATATGATAATGAATTTGGTTAAACCGAAAAAACCGAATAACTTATATTAATATTATGTATTATTAACAATATTTAATGCATATATTTTTTTGTATGGATATTTATTAATGTATTTTTTACTTTTTATTTTTTACTTTTTATGTCTATTTGTGTATTATGTTAACTTTTTCCTAAAGTTAGAAAAATGCAATTGACAAACAATGAAGAACTTTGATGATTTTTTTTTTAAATTTGATGACAAATAAGAGTTTAGCAGTATCAGTTATGTTTACTTATTTATCCATGTCGTGTTTGAAGTTTAAATTACTACTTTAGTGAAAATTAAAATTATGAATCTATTTTGATTGAACACAACTTAGACAAAAAAAAATGGTGAAATTGTGTTTTTCATATTTGGTTTTTTCGGTTTGAAACCGAAACCGAACCTAATTCTAATTTGGTGTTCGGTTTGGTTTTTTAATTTTGAATTCGGTTTTGGTTTTGAAAAATAAAAATAAAAAAACCGAAAAACCCGAACCAAATAAACCGAATAACCAAAAACCGAACCGATGAACACCCTACACTCTAGTCCTCCTATTGACAATGAGACCTAAATCAACTAGCAATTTTTTAAGTAGTAGTTTGGAAGCATGAGAAATTTTATCCATAGATCCGGGTTCAAAATCGGGCTGAGTTTTATAAGGTTTCGTTCATGTAAATTAATGAAATGTATAAGTTTACGGTCATTTAAAAGAAAATGCAAGCCTTTATTTTATTAGATATTCATCTTTTTTTCTTACAAAATAATCAACATAATTTATTCATTTGAAAATTACTTTTAAAAAATCTTGATAATTAATTAAAATGTTTAGAATTAGCCTAAAAGAATCTTAATTCAAATGTAACTTTATTTTTCTTGTCACGAAAATAACCCGTATAGTAGATTTTGCTTGGTTATAATATAGAATACGTAGAAATAATCTGAAATACATCATACATGAAAGGTTGGTTGTATACTTGTATATACAAAAAATTTATCTTCATTAACTTTTCAAGAGTCATTTTGAACTCTCAATTGACCAAGTTTCATTTGATTCTCTAAACAGGCATGGAAGCTGTATGAGAAAAAAACTCATATAAATTTCATTGATGAGACATTGGACTTGAACCAACATGAACAACAACATGTGATAAAGATAATTGAGATTGCTTTATTGTGTACTCAGTCAGTGTCGAAAAGACCAACCATGACAGAAGTGGTTTTGATGCTTCAAGAGGGCCAATCTTTGGGAAAAAGGAAGCTAACAAGGCCAACTTTTGTTACCAATACAGATAGGAGGATTCATATAGGCTCTTCAAAGAATTCTATTGGTATTGAAAACGCTTACGAAAAACCATAGGCAACTAGGAAAAGTAATATATAAAGAAACGGTTGATATTTTAGTTAAATATATCAATTGTTTTTTTTTTTTTCCAACTTTGTAATATCTACTAGATTTTAGACCCGTGTCAAATATATGAGTTTTACAACATTATGGATCAATATAAGATTTAGTCAATGGAAACAGAAAAAATACTTATACATTAAATGTAAATATATATATTCTTAAAAAGAAATTGAGATATTCAAATGTTAATGATGAATGCTAAATCATATCAAGGTTAGATGGTGTAGCAAATTTTAGACAAATGTTTATAGTGTGAAATAACTAAAGTTGTATTCATTGTATGTAATCATCTTTAAATTATGTTCATTGTATGTAAAAAGGTATATGTGGCAACCATATATAGTTGCCACTTATTAATTTTTTATTGCTCAGATATATTTTTTTACATACAATAAACATAATTTAAAGATGATTATATACAATGAACACAACTTAAGTTGTTTCACACATAGACATTCGTCTAAAATTTGTTACATTGCAGGATATTTATCCATATATATATATATATATATGTGGGTGTGTGTGTGTATATATATATATAGTGAAAAGTTATTTTGAGAACCTTTTTTTTACGAGAACCTTTGAGAACTTTTCAAATCAAGCCCAACCGATGATTATTCTTTACAAGAAAATTGTTTTTTGATTGTTTTTTGAATAACTTATGTGTAACTTTGAAGTTTATAATTGTGTGAAGGCATGGATTATCATCTGTTATACATTTATGTAGAGATTTGGATTCTTGATCACATGTGCACGAATATTGCTATGATTATATGTAATTGACTTGCATACATGTGATCATAGCAATATTCATGCACATTTGATCAAGAATCCAAATTTCCACATAATTATATAACGGATGATAATCCATGCCTTCACACAATTATAAACTTCAACATTACACATAAGTTATTCAGAAAACAGTCAAAAACAATTTTCATGTAAAGAACAATCATCGGTTGAGCTTGATTTGAAAAGTTCTTAAAGGTTCTCACAAAAAAAAGAGTTCTCAAAATAACTTTACCCTATATATATATATATATATATGAATGTTTATACATATGAACTAGTGTGGTACTCAGCCATATTATATATACTTGTAAAAACATCTTTGTTCTTATAATATAAAAGCTAATCAGATATCTCTTTACCCAAAATATATAAGAAAAAAACGGGTGATAAAGTTGGTAGGCTGGCTAGAAAAGGTGATTTAATATGCTTGACATGCGTATGAACTTTCTAAGATGATGTAATTGACAACTTCTTTTACAACATGTGGTTATCTTACCCGGCTTTTAAAGCTGACACTTGTTTATTGAAATGTTGTGTATACTCAGGTTGGATAGTGAAGTTTGTTTAGAGTGAAACTTGGATATATGGTAGCTTGATGAAGACTTAATTATGCAACAGACTGCCTCATTTATTTAGACATTTATTGCTTACGTCATTGAGATTGTTTTGTCGTTTGGTTGTTGGTTTATTTATGGATTTCTTAGACTATCGTCATGATGCAATAAGTAACACCAAAACTATAATTGACATTTCAGTTAAAAAATTATTATGTTTTAAAAGGGATCTTTCCGCATCAAATGGTGGTTTTCTATAAAATATATATATATATATATATATATATATATATATATATTTGAAATCCCTATTTATATAATGGTGGGTGTTACATGCTATGATTATAAGATGGGTTGATACAATTGATTTGCATGATTTTTTTTAGAAATGTTTGAGATGGTTGATTGATTGTTGATATACATGATGTTCAAATGTTGAATGGCTTGTATGCCTAGTATACTAGACTCTTCTAGGATTATAATGTCAAGTGCACGTTAAGCACCCTAAAAGTAGTTCTTTGTTGTTGTTCGAGTATAGCTAACGTTGGAAGTCTTAAGATTAATCCACACTAGTCTTGGCTACTGTGTTGATGTTGGTTGTCGTTTGGGGATAATCTAGATACCCCCTTCATGACTAAGTCACGTTGGTAAATTTTTCAGACGGTTTGGACCGACGATTACAGCTTGAGTAACGACTTACTCGTGGATTGATTATGCCTATTAGGAACGATGCCAATGGACATGCAAAAGTATTAACCATCAAGTAGGGTATGTGGTACCTTAACGGTCGAACAATCACCTATGCACAACCTGCGTTTGCTTAGAGTGACATAATCACTATCCTTTATTGTGGCATAACTATATGTATTGATGTTGAGATGTTTGTGACATTTATAAAATACATGGTTATTTTATTTGGCTTTTCAAAAGGTAATACTTGTTTCTTAAATTGTTGCGTTTCCTCATGTAAGACATTGAAATGGTTAAAGGCATGGGCGTAATGCTTTGATGAATATGCTAATTAGCCTTAGTAGTGGCTAATAATAGTGTTAGGTCCAATTTAACTGAAAACTGGAGCATCTTCAGTTGCATTTGGAGACCAGAAGAATTGTCTAGAAATATTTAAAGTCCAATTGCAAGTGTACAGTTATGCAACTAAAGACTTCCTCCAGTTGAGCTCTGACTAGATTCAACAATCATTCTAGTTGAAGTCGAAGACAACAAGTGGGAGATAGAGAATGACCATAGCAGCGAAGCCAGTGACATTCTACCCAGATCAATACTGGAGAGCATTAGTGTAAGTACTTACAAAGCTTTACACTGATTACGAGAAAGACCTTTTTGCTTTATGTACCTTTATCCGGACAATAGCAATTGTCTATGATTAAAGTACAAAAGTGCATAAAGCAGATTGGATAAAGTGACTTTATGTCTTACTTTATCAAGCATTTCAAAGGAATTCAATACACTTCCTTAAATGCTCTCAACCATATTTATACTGCAAAGTTGGAATCCTAACACCAACTTTACCTATAAATAGAGGTCTTTGCACAATCAAGAAACAACCTTTGCATAATCAGACTTTGCATATTCTTGGTGAACTTGTGCAATATTCTCTCAATCGTAAAAAGAAACACTTCACAACTTTAAGCGTTTCGATTGTTAAAGAGAATTTCCAAGTATTAAATCAATTATATTTCATAGGTTGTTAGGATGCTTACATCTTTGTATTATCTTGGTTCCGTAAAAGCCTTGTAATTTATTTAATCATAATAAATAAATTACAATTAAAAAAATTACAACTTGGTCTCACTAATTTACTTTATTGTATTTACATATCGCATTGTCTTTACTTATTTAATAATGTCATCTTATAAGTAATCCTCCAGTTAACCTGGTATACAGTTCACTGCAACTGGTCACGTCCAGATTAGTGAAGGTATTGCAAAAACTCTCACCATCGACATAGAGGTGTCTTCAGTGGTACCATCTCTTGAGTTGAGACTTACAAATAATCAATTCATAATGTTGGATATCTTCTTATGTTGCATGTTTGGATTGCATAAGACTTTCTTTTATTACTGTTGTGATGTTAGTAAGTAACATCAAACATTGTGATGACATTTCTGTTAGGAAATGGTTAAGTTTTAGTTGAGAAGTTTTTATATTTATCGTTAATTATTTAAAAGTTTTTTGAAATCCATATGTAAAGTTGGGTGTTAAAGGCGACCCCGAATATGTTGTTGAAGAATACATTATTTATATGGTGGTGGTGGAAATGAGATATGGTGGTGGTGGTGATGGCTAGATGGTTGGACCTAGCTGGGGAAAAAAACTGGAGTCTGTTTTACTTTTGTTTTGTCTAAACAAGATTGAAATGATATCTTAATAAAACATTTTAATTTACTCCCTAAACTTTTTCTTAAACTGGAGTCTGTTTTTCTTAAACTTTTTTTTTTCTTGATATGATACCTTAATTTTAGCTTTTGATTCACCAATATGCCCTAAACATTTAACATTCATCAAATTCAGTGTTGTGAGACTCAGCCGATACAACTGATACAACCGAGTCAGATTGTATCGGCCGACTGACGATACGAGTTTGTCATACTTGGTTTAAAATCGGTCAGGGTTCTAGACTCGGGTCAACTTGGTCATGACTTGGTTTTATCGATCAAGACTCGGTTATATCAGATCGGGTCAACCAAAGTCAAACTTTTCTTTTTCTTTTTTTTTAAAAGTTTTTATCAATTATGTTAGTGTTTCTAGACAATTATGTTTAAGTTGAAAATTTATGTTATGTTTAAGTTTAAAGTTTTATATATATTTTTACTTTTTTCTTACATATAATTTCAAAAACTATTATTTTATACATAAAAAACTCACTATTGCCGATCCGATAACGATCTAACTTTTTAAAAATCCTGACTCCCCCTCGTCGATCCGATCCTGATTCCCGAATTCAGCAATCTTGATTACATTCCTCCTATTAATTTACCAAAGATACTCTAAACAATTTCGACTCCGCAATCATAAAATAACTACATTATTACTTTTAAATAAAAACACTTTTACATTGATAATTAACCCACCACAGTGATCACCACCCCGCGGTCACGGACTCCTCTATCATCCGTTAACGCCACTTCAGCCGTCTCGCATGGGCATACGTGTGTATTAAATAGGCAACATAATAACACAAATAGTTTATCTTTAATTGGTATAGGTATAGTTGTAAGGTCTGTCTATTTATGGTTAAAAAAGTCGTCTCGGGTTTAATTCTTTACTGAAGCATTCTTGTTTTAGTTATTTGTTTATGGCGCCATCATCCGCGTAAGAAAAATTAAAGAAAGGACCGGGTTTGTTAACTGTTTTATGATATACATTATTCCCAGTACGTAGTCAAGATTAAATATGTATATAAATTAAAGTTTTGGGGCAGAGATGGCCCATCCGCTTCGCCCATGGTAAGGCCGGCTAATACTACATAAAATAAACGCAGTAGCTAGTCACCATCAATGACGATTCTGTCACACTTTTTTAAGAATAACGAAATTTGGCAAAATCCAAATTTTATGTAATTAAATTTAATCAGCACCACAAGTAAGACGACCGTACGTGGGTCGAGATATTTCTTGTTTTTCCTGAAACCGTTCTGGGTCGTTCTCCGGTGGCTAATTATGGGTTTACTAGTTGTGTTGCTTGTGTTATTATTTGTGAAGACAGGAACCTCACAGTCAAATGGCTATATTAACTATACTAACAACCTTATCCAACCTTTCTGTGGTAGTAACCCTCCTAATAGTCTGCCAAATTTCATAAAAAATCGCAACTCTACCCTTGATCAACTTCGGATGCAATTAGTGAGAACCAACCAACTTTATGCTAGAGCACAGGATTTAAGTGCAGGGGAGTCGGTCTTTGGAGTAGCCCAGTGCTGGAACTACTTATCTGTAGAGCAGTGTGTTGCTTGTTTTGATGCAGGCGTTTCTACACTGGTCAGCTGCCGTCCAGTCTACACGGGTGCTTACGCTTTAATGGATAACTGCTTTGTCAGGTACGTAAATTCTTCTGCTATACCGATTTGTTCTCTACTTAATTATAACGTTACATTACATATATAATTAATTTTGGTGCGCCACTTTGTGTTATTGACAACTAGATTAAAAGTTTGGCTAACCAAGGTATAGAAACTAGATTGGATATGATGTGCTTGTGCATTTTTCTATCTTGTCTAATTTATTTTCTTTCCTCCGTAACACATCTATTATTCATTGTTATTGTATTTGCCCAATTACCAACAACGTTTTTTGGTTTTATGCCATATACTTGTATAATAACGAAACATCACGTTTGTTTATGTATTTAGTTTTGTTAAATTCCAAGCCAAATTAATCATTCAGCTTCTCATCTATGTAAACTAAACTGAAATCCGATAAAAATTTTACCGAACCTTTAAAATGGGACCTTTGAACTACGAATCTGAGTGATGTAAGGCTGTCAATATTTAACACAATCAAAACCTGACCTGAAAAACAACTAGGTTAGGAATTTAGGATGGTGTATCTTCGACAGCTTGATTTTTTCTTGGTTAGTTGAGGCTGGCCCTAAAGATATTTCTAATAGTAAGATGATGACATGTGAAAAAATCAGGAGACAAGATTAGGAAAGAGAATTAGTGGAATCCACATGTTAAATTATTATGATTCTAAGATGATTTTTAGGCATATGAGTTAGGTTGATTAATCATTTTCCTTTTTATAAACTATATATACATGAGAAGCATTATTTTGAGAACGCATTTCTTTTAAGAACCGTGAGGGACTAAGGGCTCTTAAATTATGTTCCGGATCACATGTTTTTTTTGTTAATTCACATGTGAAATGTTATAAAATATATGTTGCAGATTTTTTTTTCCCAAAACCTTATATATAGCCGTTTGTTCACATGTAAACGAAAACATAAACAAATTCATAAAAAGCTACTTTGAATGTTTTATAAAAACGTTTCTTCCACGACATATATTTTTATATGAATAAACAAAAAAAACATGTGATGCAATATATAATTAAAAGTTCTTATGATTTTTGCAAGCTATAGTATTAAACCCACTTCACGGAAACCAATCCATTTGGTTCGTCAACCCATATGTTAACATGTTACATGGTTCGGGGTCTGATTTAGCATGTTGTTGATTATGGTTGAAGTCCTCTGACCTAATACTTTTTGTTAGTCGGATTACCGTTAGAGAGTTTAACCTACCAACCTAAACGGACCTGATTGACAACCCTAATTTGATGTCTAATAACCCATTCACAGTTATGGGTTCAAGTCTCATGAGTGGTGCTTTGTATATATATATATATATATGTTAAAATATTTGTTTGTGAGGGGTTCCCCATCTAAGCTTAGATGAGAGACAATCCCATATTCACTTACCATATATATATATATATAGGGGTGAGATATTTTGAGACCACCTCTTATTTTAGGACCAACTAGGACCATTGATTTTTGTACACCACTCATGAATCATGTGTAAGTTACACATGTGTACTTACACATGTGTAAGTTAACTTACACATGATTTTTCTGTGGGCCCGTCACCGAAAAATCTTAGTGTTTTTACAAAAAAGTCTTGTATATCGTAGTAGATCATGATGATGGTGTGTAACTTATAAAAATCAATGGTCCTTTTTTGGACTTTTTTTAGTTGGTCTCAAATTATCTTTCTCTTATATAGTATATATATATATATATAAATATAGGTTTTAGGTAAAATAAAACAAGTATTATATTAAAACAAATAAAATAATAGGTTTTCCTTCATTGAAAATCACTGTGCATCATGAAAATCATCGTGCATCAATTGTTTCGTAAATCTTCGTGCTTCAGATTAAACATGATCTAATGGTTAAGATCTCGTCTTATTTATTTTACTTTAATACTTGTTTTACAATACCCAACCCCTTTCTCTATATATATATATATAGATTGTGTACTGTACGTACTTGTCTTAAAACACAAGTTTTATACATTTTTGCATATGTACATTTATATTAATTAGTGTGTACTTTTTAATTTCATGCAATGACTAAAAGAAATACAATAGTTAATTTGCCTTAATTTCATAATTTGCACTACAATTTGCTTTTTAATAATTATTCTTGCTCAAAATTATTGTCTCGAAACAAAAGTCACTTAGAAAAAAATGCAATAATTATATTTTCCATCCAAAGGTGGTTGATATTATCATAAAAATTAATTTTGATTATGACATTTATAAATGAATTATCATTTTGGAAAAAACTAAAGAAAAGGATGGATAGCAATTTTGATACGAAAGGAATATAAAGTCAAATTTGTGCGTTGAAGGCATTGTTTAATGTGTATATAAGAGAAAAAATTTAAGAACCACCAGTGGAGTTTCCTTGACAAATTATCAACGTAATACTGAAACTATATATTAACATTTAGCCGTTAAAAAAAAAAAATTTTAAAAACTTTTAATTTGACAAAAAGATTATGGGTAAAAGAATGAGTGTTCATCGATCAGTTTGATTTTCAGGTATTCTGTTTATTCGGTTTGATTTTTCTAAATTTTTTTTTTTCAAAAGCAAAATCGAAACTATAACTAATTCAAATTTGGTTCGGTTTAACTTTAAAACTGAGAAAACCAACTAAGAAAAAAAGTTGTTAGCCTATTGGTAAAGTCTTTGACCTTCGGGAGGATCCACCTGGATTCAAGTTATGTTTCTCACATTTGTGAGAATGGAATATGGATCAATAGGGGGTTTTTGAGAGTCCTGATTTCCAAGCATACGTGTAATTTAAAAGTAAGAGTATGATAGAATGTCGTTAAAATATATATATATATATATATATATATATATATATATATATATATAATCACAAAACTAAGAACGGATGACAAATAGACCACTTCTAATGTTTTTCAGCTTAATAATCACACGTATCTCAATTTTGATATACAAAATTAAACAAAACATCATTATAACTTTCACAATGAAAAACAGTATAAAAAATGATTTCATTGAATACTTGATAAGAATATTGGTTAAATAGTTTACCTTGTTGAAGTCGTGATATGTGGAAATATGTAACCAATTAATGAATAAGGTTCGTATATATATGTAACATTTATATAAATAAGGACTTAAAAAATAAATTTAAATATATATATATAACACATACATATTGTAAATTAAAAAGTTGATGAAAAAAATTAATAATTATTTGACAACAAAAAGGATGAACACGTTCCGTTTAATTTTTTAAAAAATGAAATGGGTTTTCCATTTTTATATAACAAATTAAACCTTTAAAAAGACATTATAATTAGATTTTCCATCTTAATAAACTAGATACATGTTAAAATTGTGATGAGAAAAGAATGGGAGAGACTGAAAAATGGAATATAATGAAAATATATTTTCAAGTTTTCAATTAAAAAATGAAAAATATTATTTTTTATAATTAATTTTTTAATGTTTTAGTAGAAACTATGATTGGAAAACATTTCCTGTTTTGTTTTCTATAACCAAACGCACTCAGTATCTCATGAAATCAAGTCTTGAAATTGAGCAAAAATCGAACTTTAGTCTATCGTGAAGAGACTTTCTTATCATTGGCCATCATGCAAATTAAACTTTGCCTAATTGACCATTGCCATTTTTGTTAAAATTGACAAACTTGTAAGATGGCTGAGTGTATAACCTAATTTTTTGTCAAATAATATTTATATAATCATTTATGTTTATTGTAAGCCCTAATCTATTATGTCCTATATTTTTAAGGTACGAGGACTTTAATGACTTCTACAATAATCCATATGTCACCCAGAATTGGGTTGGCACTCCATACTCATCATGTGGAAATCAATCATCTCGGGCAGTGTCCACGTATAAAGAAATCGTCGATAAGTTTTTATCGGATATTGCAGATGTTACTCCAAAAATCTCTAAATTTTATGTAGCATCTGCAAGGCAAATCACAAGTGAAAATGTAACCGTGTATGCGGTTGCACAATGTATGGAAAATATCAACCAGACACTCTGCAAAGCATGCATGAAAAAAGCATATGAGAAATTAAATGGTTGTTTGCCAAGCACAAAAGGAATGTTTTTCGACATGGGTTGTTTCGCTAGGTATTCAGAGACTCCATTTTTCAATGACAATCAGACAATCGATTTCACAAAGATCTTGAAAGGTAATTACGCCACTTCTTGTTTCATTTTCTTGATACAAGATTTTTTTTTTTTTTTTTTTTTTGATATTAACCACTTAATTAACCTCCTTGCTGATACCTACAATTTCATATTATAGGGCATTCAAGTAAGGTATTCTTAATTGTTGGAGCTGTTGGTGGTGTTCTTTTTTTACTTATCTTTGTTTTCTGGTTATTGCATCGACAATGGAAGAAGGCGAAAAGTGAACAAGGTGCTCTCATATATCTAAATTATCCGATATAAATTGTTTTTCCTTGCATAATCTTAGTCATTTTTATCTTTAATTAGTTTCATAATATTGATAACATCTATCATATATATGTGGAAAATGTTATGCAATACAAGTAGCAGATTTACAAGGGGCTATAAATAACAATTATAAGAACAAGTCGAGTTGGATCAAGTGGAAAACCCCTTGCCTCGGGAGACGGAAGTCAAGTGTTCGATACTCACCCCGTATAGGCACAGTTGTTGTAAATTACAATTACAAGGATCTGCAGGTGGCAACCAATAACTTCAATAATGAATATATTCTTGGGAAAGGAGGTTTTGGTGAAGTATTCAAGGTAATACAGTTCTTATAATTCCTAAACTCAAGGGACCACATTTGAAATTAAGTTTAGTTCATTGACTAATAGTATGTGGATGGGTTAATAGGCAATACTGGATGATAATAGTATTGTGGCAGTGAAAAGACTTCATGTACAACATGCTAGAGCGAAAGAAGAATACGAGAATGAGGTTAAGCTCATAAGTAATGTTCATCATAGAAATCTTCTACGTCTCCTTGGATGGTCCTCCCAAGGATCTGATCTACTTCTAGTCCTCGAATATATGCCAAATGGAAGCCTTGATACATTCTTATGGGGTAAGTCGGAGTTGCAAAACGTACTATTGATGATTTTGCAGATTTAACTTCCTTTTAAGAAAACTGGTATATATTCTAATATGAAGGTGCAAAAAGAGGGACATTGAACTGGACCCAAAGACATGAAATAATATTTGGAATTGCTAGGGGTCTTGCTCATTTACACAATGAGTTCCATGTTAAAATCATTCACAGGGACATCAAATCAAGCAACATACTTTTAACCGATGATTTCAAACCCAAAATAGCTGATTTTGGTTTGGCAAGGTTCCAACCAAACGGCGAAAGTCATGTCAGTACCAAGTTTGCTGGGACATTGTAAGTTTCTTTCATATCAGTAAATTTTTTGTTTTGTGTCTAGTCAAAACTCTTTTGTTTTTACTATCTAATACTAAAATCCGTAGGGGATATACAGCACCGGAATATGCACAATATGGTACCTTATCGGATAAAGTTGACATTTACAGCTTTGGAATTGTGACTCTTGAAATCATAGGAGGCCAAAAGAGTACTGAAGTGAAATCCGATCAACAATCTACTGATTGCCTCATGGAACATGTAAGGGTGCAGTTTTATGACCACCAAATTTTTTGTTATAATGAATTATATATACGTATGGACTGTTAGTTGGGGGACTTGAGATCTATCAGACAGGTAGGCGTACCCGGTTTTTTGAAAACTCTATGGGAATGGAAGAATTGCATACGAAACACGTATGAAACATTTGATTGAAGTTTCCATATATACGAAAACATTTTTTCGAAGTTTCGATACCGTTGATTTCTAATTTATATTAGGGTTTTAATGGGATTTTCCTATTCCAAAACCGACTGACCGTACATATTCTCCAACCCAAACGGGCTATATTATATATATACAATTCTATCATAATCAGACTTATTATGTTCCAAAACCGATTAGTAAACATTCAATCAATGAAAGTGTATCTTTAA
Organism: Erigeron canadensis; assembly: GCF_010389155.1. NCBI lineage: Eukaryota > Viridiplantae > Streptophyta > Magnoliopsida > Asterales > Asteraceae > Erigeron > Erigeron canadensis. Next base: position 27,393,208 of record NC_057766.1, read on the forward strand.
TTATCTTCTTTTTTTTTTTTTAAAAATCGATTAGTAATTTTCAAAAATCTTTACCTTCAATGCATGTTTACTAATCTTTACCTTCAATAACTTTTCAAGAATCGTTTTGAATTCTTTATCGACTAATTTTCATATGATTCTCTATACAGGCATGGAAGCTATATGAGAAAAAAATTCATATAAATTTCATTGATGAGACATTGGACTTGAACCATCACGAAAAAAAACATGTGATAAAGATAATTGAGATTGCTTTATTGTGCACTCAGTCAGCGTCGAAAAGACCAACCATGACAGAAGTGGTTTTGATGCTTCAAGAGGGCCAATCTTTGGGAAAAAGGAAGCTAACAAGGCCAACTTTTGTTACCAATACAGATAGGAGGATTCATATAGGCTCTTCAAAGAATTCTATTGGTATTGAAAATGCTTACAAAAAGCATACAAATTAGAGGCAACGTGATTAAGTAATATATAAAGAGACGGTTACTTAGTTACATATTAAAAGATGTGATTGCTTAATTATATTTGTTTCTAGTATGTATTCGTTTATTATAAATGCTGTAATAGCATGTCTAAATATATATGGCCGAATTTATGAAGTTACGAACTGGTGTGGTACTCGTAAAAACTTTTTTAGTATTGTTAAATCTATATTTATATCTATACAACATTATAAAGAATTTAGGTTTTTTTTTTCAACTAAGTAATGACTTAAAAATGACCTTTTTTATTTACTATATTTAAAAATCTCCTCTTGATGTACTTAAGTTATAATATCTATTTCAAATACCTATAATAATACATTTGATGAGCTTAATTTAAAAAATTTACCATTAACTCTTAAATAACTATACAATCCCTTTTATTATTTTTTTAACAGCTATTACCCATGTTACATCAATTACTTTTATATTGCTACCGTCACTACCACCCGTCAACACCATTACACCGTCACACTATGTGATCATATGACTAGTAAAAGCTAATCGGGTAACCTTTTCCCAAAATAGAAAGAGAAACCAGTAATAAAGTTGTTCTACTAGCCCGAAAAGGTGATGACTGTTGCAAAAATCTTGTAAATTTACTTTTGAACAACAGCTTCTGACATAGTGACATATGTATGCCATAACTAGTATTCCATCAAACATATCTAGCTTTCGTGGTGTACGTCTATCCTTTGATAAATGGATTGAGATTTTTTTTTGGGTAATGGAATACCCCGATGATTTTATAACAACACGTAAGTAATGTTCAGTACAAGAAATGTGTCAGAGTATCACATTTGTTTATATATGGCATACCATATATATTACAAGCATTAATCAACAATAAACACTATTACTTCCAAGATGGTAAGTAACAATAACTAGGAAGTAGGGCAAAGTAATCTCCAATATGTGACAATACCACCAGACTAAGCAGATGCTACGATAACATCTTCCAATGCATTAGGGCTGATTAATTTGCTCCTCGGCATTTTCCAAGCTTCCAAGTGATGTCTATTCCTTCCTTGATCTTTGAACTTGAAATTCAACAAACACAATCTAACCGTGTCAAGGATTAAGTCACATATCTGAACATGGCTTTTCTTATCTCTTGTGAACAACCTTACATTGTGTTCCTGCCAGATGAAATATGTGGAAGCTGCAACCAATAACTTCCCTATAATACTTTGTGTTTCTCTCTCATTAGAGAAGGGAGTTAAGTAGCTAATTATGTTTTCCCATTTTGCTCGTACAAGTTGCATTTGAGCAAACGGCTTCACTAATGTCCATACTTGCATAGAGAACTGACATTCAAAGAAGAGATGGTTATGTGAGTCAATTCCGGTGTTACATAGGGGGCAACACATGAGGTTCAAGTTTACAGCCCCTCCTACATCCCATGGCTTCATTCTATCTTGCGTCTTGAGCTTCATGTTAAGAACCAACCACATATGGAAAGAGTGCCTGGGGATACACTCTGAAAACCAAACCAATTTAGCCCACTCTACATCTGGCTGCTTATGTCTTATAGTATTCCACACTACACTGGCCGAGAATTGCTTCTCGACTCAATTAGTATCATACCAAGTTAGTTCATCCCTTTTATTGATCAATTGTGAGGGTTGGAGGTTTAATAAGACCGGGTATAGGTCATACTAGGCCCATGGCCATTTCCACTTTCCATCATTTACAACCTCAGCAACTTTGGAGTTTAAATTGAAACCCGCTCTAGCAATATCCCTTGGTGTAATTACAGCTCTAAGAGGACCCTGGGAGGACCAGGTGTTGCTCCACACATGTGTGTCTAAGCCATTACCAATGCATTTCCAAATATAGGGTCTAATAATATCACAAACTTGGAGAAGTTTTCTCCAACCCCAACTTATATTTCCTTTTGGAACAACCTCCCAAAAGTTGTTTCCTTTTAACTTATAGGAGTAGATCCATTCAACCCACATAGAGTTTCGTCTAGTGAGGATGCTCCATATATGAGTAGCCATTAAGGCTTTATTAACTTCAGTTATGCTTTTTATAGCCAACCCACCTTCAGTCTTGGGGAGACATACCTGTTTCCAAAAGACTTTTGCTTTTCCTTTTGTCACCGAGCCCTGGGACCATAAGAAACCCCTCATCTTTTTTTCAAGATCTTTCACAATGCGAGCAGGTAGTATGAAGACTGAAGCCCAGTAGACATGAAGTGAGGAAAGAACAGAGTTAATAAGTTGTAATTTACCCGCAAATGACAAGGTTTTCATCATCCAATCATCAAGTCTCTTCTCCATTCTTTCTACAAGGATTTTACAGTCCTTGTAAATCAATTTTGTTGAGACGAGTAGCACCCCCAAATAATGTACCGGCAACTTTCCTTCATCAAATGGCAGGATACTAAGGATTCTCTGTTTAACGTGATCATGTACATTACAAAAAAAGGCTGTATTCTTTATAGAGCTTGGCACCAACCCAGAAATTCCTTTGAACTTTTCTAGCATATCCATAATAACCTTAGCTGACTGTGCATCCCCTCGAGCAAACAAAAAGAGATCATCTGCAAAACAAACATTAATAATTTTTTGTTTTTCACAATAGGAGTGATACCTTTATTCCCCATAATCCTTGGCAGCTTTTTGAAGGAGAAATGAGAGCACCTCCATGACAAGTGTGAATAAATAAGGTGACAAAGGGTCACCCTGCCTCAAACCTCGCTTACCCTTAAAGTAACCATGTATATTACCATTGATGCTAAGAGAAAAAGAGGTACTCGTTACACATGCAATGATCCAATTAACCATAGATAAATAAAAACCAAATGCGATTAGCACATCCCTTAAGAACTTCCAACTAACCATGTATGTTATAAGATATTTTCCTACCGGGGACAAATGCAGATTGATTGATGTTTACTACCTCATCAAGCCCATTTTTAATCCTATTCGTGATAATTTTACTAATACACTTGTATATAACATTAAAACATGAAATAGGACGGTAATCAGTTACAAGGGAAGGAGTTGTAACCTTTTGGGACCAAAGCGACAATCGTATGGTTTATCTCCTGGAGAAGCGTACCATGACAAAAGAAATCTTGGATTGCAAGACAAACTTCATTACCAACCACATCCCACGAGTTTTTTAAGAATGCTGATGTGAAACAATCTGGTCCAAGGGCCTTATTCTCACCAATTGAGAACATAGCTTCCTTCATCTCTTCGCTAGTGACACTACGAACATATGGGCTGCTGTTTGGGGTTTAAGAACATTCGAAAACAGCCCATTGCAATCCATAGTAGATGTGTTAGATTCAACACCAAGGAAATTTTGATAGTAGTTAACAATTGCATTAATAATAGCACTCCATTCTGATTCACAGCCACTTGAATCCTTGATTAGCTCAATTCTGCTACTGTGGGTTTTAGTTTTGATCGAGTTGTGGAAATAGGCTGTATTGGAGTCACCCAGATTGAATGGATTGAGATTTTCTGTAAGCCAAAAGATAAAAACTAAAAGGAGTTTAGTCATTGAATCAAAATCAAAGGTTAAAATTTAAAAATAATATTTGAATAAAGCCTTGACTTTGATTCAAAGGTCAATATCTTATCAACTATACCAATAAAGTTCCCTCTAAATTTGATAAATAAAGTAACGTTTTTGCTATATAAAAGCCTAAGGGATGGATATAAAATGCATTAAATATTTGTACACTTACCATCAAATTTAGATGGTATGTTTTTGATATAGAAGGTACGACATACATAATCAATCTTATTATGCACATTAAGTGTAGCCTTTAGGGTTGCATTTATCATTTTTCACAAAGTAATTAAAAAAACAAATATTGGTTTGTTGCATACAAAACGAATTAAGGCAATAAAGGTTCCTTTTTATATTGATCTCTCGAACTTCCATCCATCCATTCTAAGATCCTAAATTCTTATTAGAATGAAAATAATACTAGCTAATTAATTTTGGCTAATGTTTAAACCAAAGCTTTAAACTCGCCTCAACACACCTTCTCGGTTGACCACTTGGATCTTCAACGGCCTCCAACTTGAAGGGGATATATCATACAATTGATTATATAATAAATATGGAAGGATGTAAGGCTCATGAACCTCTTATGTATTAACTTCTAACTTACATGGACTAGTTACGTCAAAGTCTATAACTAAGTTAGTCTAAGAATTTGTTCGGAGATTAACAAGTTTGTTAGGGGACTAGTAACTAAGTAAGAACAAATATCTAATATGTATTCGTTAGTACATACGTGTTAGTAACTTATATATGTGGCGAGGAAGGATTATTTGAGAATTTATAAAAAAAAAAACACGAGAACAATTATGGGCCACTCAATTTGTCCCATTTTCTCTCTGTTCAGTAATAAATTATAATTCATCTATTTCATTTAAAATGTTTCATCTTCCAAACCGTACATCATTAGATGGGAAAAAAAAACATGTGTAGTATTAAAATTTTGTTCTCTAATAAGAGATACAATTCGATATACTTTTGATTACTTTTTAATTTTCGTTTTTTTCCCTTGTACTTGTGTACCTACACATGTGTAGGATTCTTCTTTTCACATGTAAATTAAAAAATGATCATTTGTACATAACAATGAAGGTTAAGGGCAGAACCCGTCAATCCATGGCGGAGCCATGGTGGCTAAAGGCGGAGCGCGTCAGTCCATGGCAGAGCCATATCGGCTAAGGGCGGAGCCCGTTAGCTAGATCACCTATGACCTATCATCCCCTATGACCTATCACCCTCTATGACCTATCACACTATCACCCTCAATGACCTATCACCCCCACCAGCTACCATTTATGAATTTCCTTAAGGGCGAACACCGTTCCGAATCACAATTTTCGTTCAATCTACACATGTGTAGGTTATATGTAAGTAACAAAAAGAAAACGTAAATTAAAAAGTCATCAAAATTATATTGAATTGCATCTCGAATGAAAGATAACGAAATTTTAAGACTACTATACTTTTCTTTTCATCTAACGATTTACGGTTTGTGAGATAAAACATTTTGAATGATTTGGATGAATATTTTTATTTTATAGAAGAGAGAAAAAATGGGACAAAATGAGTGACTCATAATTTCTCTCGCGTTCTTTTTTGTTTGTGAGTTCTTAAAGTAACACATCCCTATGTATGGTACCCGGCCCAAACTTTAAAAAAAAGTTAAACCAGAAGACATATCAAATTTAAACACATGCTACATCTTATTTATAGCCCTAATCTTTTTTTTTTTCAAAACATTGTGTCGTGAAAAGAGAAATATTATGCTTAAAAAAATTAGCAAGTAAAATATAACAAATAACTAAAGATTTGGTAGTGATTCTAAAGTAGTAAAATAAGAACGGTGAAGTCCATGCAGTACTATCTAGTAAAGTAGTAATGGTGTATGATCTATGGCCAAGAAGAAGTGCATATCTTCAATTGTTTTGGCCCAAATAATAAGTCATGAGTGGGGTAAGGGTAAGTGGGTAACAATCATCACTATCTAACGAAGAAGTCCATACATATCTTGACTTTTGACCCAATAAGATAATTAGTAAACGGCTAAACGCTATTAAGCCTATTATTAAATGGCAATATAACAAACTACACCATATACTTCATTATCAGACGTAGAAGTCCATATATATATATATATATAGGGTAAAGTTATTTTAAAATTTTATATATATATATATATCTTGACTTGTATTAATGGACGACCCAATAAAATAATTAGTAAATGCTAGCTAGTATTATTATTTGAAGAAATTTTATGTGGTGTTTGGTCTTCATCTATTTCTCCATCAATGTCATCCTGTAGATATTTATATTCAAATTAAAATATACGTTGATGTGATGATCGTGTTAGAAAAATAAATCTTCTTGGGCAAAAGTGGAAAAAATTAAATATTGCACGTAATAATCACGACTCATTACATAGAATATTCAAGTAGTTATTAGTACCCAATGATCGAATAGATCGAAGAGGAAATATTTGTTTCAGTTACTTGATTTTAAATTTTTAATACTTGATAAAGGGTCATTTTTGTTTTTCTTATCTTGCACATATATACAATCAGTTACTTTAAGAGTCTCACTTATAAGTAGTGACGGATACATAACTTTTAGAGAACGGGAACCATTTTTTTTTCTTTTTTTTTTACCTTAAACTACGTTAGAACCTAGTATTTTAATTAGAGCTTAATAATATACATGTATAACTTTAAAGTCGGGGTCCTCAAAAAATCGGGTCTTGTGTGGTTGCCCACTTTGCCCAATGTCTAAGCCCCCCATGTTCATGATGGAGGGTTTCGACAGTCATGAGTTTCATTTTATGCATGCGTGGTTCAAGCTTCACATACTACCTATTTGGATGTTATCGTTGTATCTTGAATGCTAACTACTATATCAATGTTTTTCTGTATGGTACTAAAAGTATAAATTTTCCGAATATAGAATTAAGCGGATTAGAATAAAGCGTGTAGATAAACAATGCATTAAATATTGTTGTAACAATATCATTTTCCTATTAGAAAACGTATTAGACAAACTTATCCGGAATATATATACCTCTGTCCATACTCCATGTTATATTCATACAATTGATCATTTTCACTCGAAATAATGTAAGGCCAAACTTTCCACAAATGAGAAAATCCATCAAGTCAATAAAACTAATTCAACTTAGCATACTTTGATAATGACTTGTAAACGAATTATTTTTATATGTTGGGTATCCGCTATTGACCAGTAGTCAGTAGACAATGACATGTAATTTACTATTGAATATTGAATTTCTTTTTAAGCCTTAATTTTTTGCATGTAGTAGAAGTGTATAACCAAGTTTAATTTCTATTATTAAGAGAGGAAAACAAAAATACAAACATACAGAACAAACAAAATGAACATCAGCCTGAAACGATTGGCACCAAACCGGTTTACATGGCGGCTCTCAACTTTGACGGTGGCCGTGTTGGTGATCGTATCCATGGCGGAACCAGTGACATCACAATCTGGTGGTAGCAGAAATAGCACTCTGATGAGATATTATTGTAGTTTATATCGAGGTAGGAGCGAAAATTATTTCTTGAGTAATCTCAATACCACTCTTTCTAGCCTACGTAGACAGTTGTCAGTCAACAGTGTGCGTTATGCTGTCGCACGAAGTTTGCTAAACGGTGAGTCCGTGTGGGGCCTTGCTACGTGTCGAGATTATGTCTCTAGTGCGGATTGTGTTGCTTGTTATGACTATGCTGTTGCTCAGCTAAAAGTATGTGGGACTGTCAATGGAGCTCATGCTTTCTACAACGATTGCGATGTCAGGTTTGAATTTCTATTTCTTAGTTTGGTTTATATCCACTTTAGCAGTGATCCATCAAAACAAATATTAAAGTAAAACAAATAAAAGTACAAGTATATACACTGTCATAGGACTCTAGTCTCCAGCAAATAATAGTATAGATATATATTCTATAATTGAGATATATATTATATTTTAGATTTAGATATGTTTGAGAATATCTTTATTATTATTATTATTTAGTTTTTTTTAACTAATAATAGCTTATTCACCAAGCTATAGAATTAGTATAAATAGAGAATTAGGGCTGTAACTTTAGGGTGTGAAATATTATTATTCAGAAAGTCTACTATTTTTGTTTAGTTAATTTTGGAGTTTACTTGTTCTCGAATACCAACCTATCTTTCTTATTGTTCTTATCATTTGATACAAGCCATTGATTCGTATCACACTGATGCATAAATATTTTGAAAGTTAAGTACGCCATAATATAACTAACTATGCCTAAAAAGATAGTGTGTACAAACACAAGTAAATATTTATTGTATACACAAACTTAGTTAAAATGTTTAAATCATGTAACATGATATATGTGGCAACCCATATGAGCTGCCTCGTGCAAGGTGTGTTTTTTTTAACATGCCACATGTAAGGTTTTGATTGGTCAGTCACAAAAAATTACATGATTTGAATATTTTTACTAAGTTTATGCATACAACAAAAGATTTACTTGAGTTTGTGCATATATACTATAACTTTTTAGGAATAGTTAGTTACATTCCAGCGCACTAAACCTATATTTTAATGATGCACAATGATATTTAATTATGAAAATATGATTGTTCTATTTGTTTACATTAATACATGTTTTATTTAAACCACGACAATATCATATATCACGCTTATTTTTGAAACAAGGGACTGAAGTCAATTTGAGTTTTCCTGATTCAAATATATATTATATATACTATACTAATTCAATTGAATGTGAATAGTAACTTGTCTGCGTGACGAGTTACTATTCTTCCAAGTTATAACCCGTATCAGCATTCGGATACGAGTTACTACTCTTCCAAGTTATAACCCGTATCACCATTGGGATACTAATTCAATTGAATGTGAATAGTATTCGCATCGCACTCGGGTTTCTAATACGAGTTATTTCTTGGTTTTTTCTATAAGTTTTTCCTTTTGGTTTTTCAAATAATTATATTGAATACATTTTTAAATTTTTTTTTTTTTAACAATATTCAAATTTTACCACATTAGATCCTTTTAGATTTAATATTACGGGTTATTTGTAGATTTCCAAAAAATTTCTTTTTCTTTTGGGTTGCAAATAGTATTTCAAAACTATTTTGTTTTTGGCATTGCCTTTGAATAAATATGTATTTCATATGTCAAAGATTTTAATATTCATATTTAGCGACACATCATAATAACAAAACATAATCGTTTGCAGGTTTCCAAACAATATATTAAAAACTTTTTTTTGGTATAGTCTTTGAATAAGTATATATTTTATATGTTAAAGTTTTTAGCAAACATAAATCAAAACAAAAAGTAATCAAACTAGTTGAAAACGTGCAACGCGTAAACGAAAACTATTATGGTTTTGCCTTTAAATAAATATATATTTTATATGATAAAATTTTAAACAAACCTATCTATGACAGAATGTTTTTTAATTTAATGCAAGTATACTAAATAACATAATCGTTTCTACACGACAATTGATGCCGCGAACGCGGGGCCGAAATTTCCTAGTTAAAATGAAGTAAACTATCATGTTCTTTTGATAATATTCCATCTATAAAGATAATGAATGCTGGAGTAATATTCTTCACCTGTATTTTTGTTTATTAAATTCTTACTTTATTCATGCCGAAAAGCAGTGTTATCTCTGAGGATTTATGGACCTAGTCCGAGAAAAAAAATGGCTCCTAAACTAAGTGTAATAAATTATATTAAATAAACTAACAATAAAAATTTAATCTGTGAGACGATTAATAATTTAATAATTAAATCTGATTTTTAAAATTAATAATCAAAGATTATGCTTAAATGTAAAATCTAAATCTAAAACATAAATAAAATTTCAATATGTTCAAAATAATATAAAAAATCTTAGAAAAAAGATAAGCAACAAACTGCTATGCTATTTTTTTCTTAAATAATAGGAAAATGATAAATCTTAGTAACCAAATGTGACATGTGGTATTCACTAATTCTCTTTCCTAATCTTGCCCCTTGATTTTTCCACATGTCATCATCTCATAGTCTGGAGGATTATTAGGCTATTGGGTTAGGAGGATTAATCATTTCCCTAAATAATATATGAGAAAAGTGAATATGTAAATGTAACACCTCGAGCTAGGCTCGAAATACTACCGAAAAGATATAGCGTATACATGGGATTATCGTAGAACATGAACTATATGAAAATAAAGGGATTCAGTGAATCCATCATCAACAACAAGTACATAAAGCATAATGCAAATAGGGGCAAATGAATCCTTGATCCATGTAAGACTAAGCCCAAACTCTAGCGCAAGCATCCATCAACCATCACGTCTTGGATTCGTAAGGTTACCTGAAAAGTGTACTAAACAAGGTCAACACTAGGTTGGTGAGTTCGTAGGGGCAAATGACGAGGATCTAATGCCAAAGCCATTCACAATATGAACTAAGCAAATGAACAAGGAACACACTTACAGTAAGTCCTTTAAAGGTGCAAGTACTCAATATAGGTTGGCTCGTAGCGCAACCTGGACCCACATGTATCCATTGCACAATCATACCATAACTAGAGCACACATAATGCACAAGAACACAGAATGTCGACATCAACAAATATCCATCAAGTTCTAAAATGCCAGACATGTCCATCAATGTCCCTCAATTGTTCTCATGTCATCCAATTGTCATCAAGTACGTATAGCACCAGTTTATTGCACATGCACACATTGTCCCTCTATTGTCATCGATATTGTCATCAAGTACATAAGTACCCGTTTAATGTCATCAAGTACATAAGTACCCGTTTAATGTCATCAAGTACATAAGTACCCGTTTAATGTCATCAAGTACGTAAGTACCTGTTTAATGTCATCAAGTACGTAAGTACCCGTTTATTGTCATCATGTCCATCATGTCCATCAACTCAACCATGCACAATGCACATACATTTCATACGACTTTACATTTAAGGAATCTTAGATGTTTGTATACAAGGTCATCCGCAGCTTTCCCACCACATCTCCAACTCATTAAATGTATCATCGTCTTCCATGTATGTACAACTACCCTAATCATAAATAAATCAATCATACTCAAACAATACATAATCAATCAATGTCCATCAATGACCCTCACATATGTACTCATATAATGAACTACACAAGGTATTTAGAATACACATAGTAAACAAGAACAAGTAATAATGATATCAAGAAGTATCTAACAAGTTCTATAATGCCTAACATGTCTATCAATGTCCCTCAATTGCACTCAATTTCACGTAATGTACCTCATTGTACTCAATTGCGCGTAATGTACTTCATTGTACTCAATTGCACCATGACCATCAATGTCCACCCAGAAACAAACACTATGTGTATATACTTCGTACGATACTACTTTTGAAAGGCCTTTGATGCTTATATATAGGGTCACCCGCAGCCTTCCCACCACATCTCCAACCTTTCGAAGGTATTATCGTCTTCCATATATACACAACTAACCTAAAGTCAACCAAACACGCACATACAATAATCATATAACAACCACGTATTTACACGTTAACAATTCCATCAATCAAACAATGTCATCACTTAAGACACTCAACATATGCACAATCAATTCATGTCATCATCAAGGAAATCAAACGTATGCTCAATTGAACTATGTCATCAATCAAGGCAACACATAATTGCACAAACAACAAGTTAACACACAAAGGTTGTACACTTTTCAGCCCGAATCTCAAACGAGTAGGGAGCTACGAACTCACCTTGATCGGCAATAGCAAGTTAATATCAAGCTACGAATGCCCAATGGTCGTCAAAAGTCCACAACCTAACAATATATGTCACAATACAAGACATGGTCAATACTAGTTATACTATACCACAATTTCCCCTAAAGATGTTTTATAAGTCATTCGAGAACGTTTAAATGACAAATTAAGAGTTTTGGTTAGACACGGTTCAATGACTTAGCACCAAAATTCCACTTGAAAATCAAAGTGTTTAGAATTATGTTTAACCAATTTTGTTAACCTTAGTATGTTAATAGAAGACCAATAAACAAGTTTTGGATCATTAAAAGTCGACCGATAACCGAACGAAAAAGTTGGGGAAGGAACAGAAATACTGCGGCCGCTCGCACGGTCGGCCATGTGAGCGTCTGCAGTACGGGAAGAACTGGGCACATAGCACGGCCACAAGCACGGTGCGTCCGTCTGAGCGGCCGTGCTCTGACTAGGCAGATTCTTGACTTCAAGATCGACTAAGGAAGCTCCAAGACACATTTTTATACATAAATCAACATATTTTAACATCATTAAACATAACCCACATCATAATCTTGATTCATAACATCAATCTTGACTCAAATCGTTTGTTGACCTAATTTTAGTAACATAAACCCTAATTTTGCCCTCTTTAGGGTTTTGACCCGATTTTTGACCCAAGTTTTGTTAGTTATGACTATAATCAACTTTACAAACATAAAATAGTCGATTTGGGAGGAACTTGACTTACCAAAATCACCACAACTGTTCAAACCTGAAAATTGACCCAAATGGAGGATTCTTGCACTTTTTGATGACCCAAATCTTGATATGATGCAAAGGAGATGTAATAGATGATGTTTCTAGCACTAATCCAATTTGAAACCATAATCTTGGTGTAAGAATCTTAGAGAGAGAAAGATATTTGTGTGTGTGTGTGTTTTTCTTGTAAGAAGAAAAGAAGGAAGAAAAGATAAGGGAAGGAATGAATGGATGGTTGGAAAAATAAGGAAGTTAGTTGGGTGATGGGTCATGGGTTTGACCCATGGAGGATCCATTTCATGTTGCTAACTAGATTTAATGTCATCTAGTACCGTAAAGCCAATTAGATATAAATGTCATCTCAAGGTTTAGGTTCGATTTGCACCAACGACGATATCGACTAGCACATATATCTTAAACGATAAATTGATCTATTTGGACACATTACACTTACATGAACTCCAAATTGCACTTGAACTATATTGGCCAACTCGATAGTTAGTTAAATTTTACATATGGTCAAAAGGTCAGGAACCATGATTGTTACAGTAAATGTCATGTACCCAAACTTAGGTATAAAACACATCACATACTAATTTTTTAAAATATTTTTTGTATAATAATGAATAAATGATTGGACTCTATGTTTTTATGAATTAAAAAACTAAAATGTATTTATACATAAGCTTAGGTACATGACAACTATATATTCCCTCATACCTCCTAATATATACATGTATTGTTTACAATAAATGAGAAAAATGACTACTTACGTCACCAAAAAAACGGTAGACAATCAAGTGACAATGTCGCGACGGCTTGACTGTCCAGTTCTGAGATAACGTACTGAAAAACCTTTTTACTATCCAAAAAAATATGTAAGTAGCTTTTGTATGCGGGTTAAATTAAATGCTTTAATTTTAGATTATTGTAAAAATTTATAATGGACTTAGTTAATTACATATACGAATACATAGCTTTTAATATATATAATGTTAAAAATAAAAAAAAATCGGACCCCCTTAAAAATCGGGCCTCGGCCACTTCGGCCACCATCTAAGCCGGCCATGCCGAAAAGTTGTTCTAAGGTATGTTGTCTATAGAACTGTAAAGTGTAGTACTGTTATCACAATTTTGTCATTTTGTGCACGCTAATGTTTGGCAACAAACTAGGGGTGAAAATAGTGTCGTTTTTGGGTTGATTGGTTGTAGGCCCGTGGGTTTATATATCTCAACCTAAACCCAACCCATTTAATAATTGTGTCAAAGAAATGACCCAAACCCAACCCCGTTTAATAAGTGTTTAGTCTTGTCAAATGGACAACCCAAACCTGACCTTTTTATATATGTTTTAGTTGTGTTGACTGGTTTATGACCCGAACATGAGCAGCAACAGCCCAAACTCAATTATGTTCAATGTCGTGTTAGTATTGTGTCACAACACTAACAGAAAAAGGGCCTTTGGTGACAATATTTATGGTGACAGCAACTTGTCGTTGCTGACGACAAAAAATATGGTCATTGACTCTGGAAGTCAAAGAAAACATTCGCCAGAGACCCTTTTTCTTCTATTGTCGAGTTGGAATTTGCCACTCCTGCCAGAATTCCAGCCCATTAAGCTAACTCATCTCCCTGGAATTCTCTTATGTTTGTGACCATAGGTACGAGAATAACAACTTTTACGCTGATGCTAATATAAGAGCTGGTGTAGTGATATGTGGCAATACATCATCACCTCAGGCATCAGACTTCCGAAAAACAACAGAAAGGCTGTTATCAGATCTTCGAACCGCAGCACCAAAAACATCAAATTATTATGCAGCTTCAACTAGGCAACTATCTAACAGTAATGTTACCGTGTATGCCATTGCCCAATGCAATCTAAACTTAACGCAGAGCGTTTGTAAAGATTGTTTAAACTCCAGATATAATTCTTTGGATGATTGTCTTCCTGGCACAACCGGGAGGGCTATTGACAATGGATGTTTTATGAGGTATTCCAGTACTCCTTTCTTCGGACAAAACCAGACCACTGATATTACAAATCTTCTTGAGGATGGTGAGTCCTCTGCTTTTCAAGAAATGGCTCTTTCCAAGTTTTATATATATATATGAATGTGTCAGTACTTTATACCAATGATTTACAGATGATTCAAGCAAGAAGAGATCCATAATTGGTGGGGTTGTAGGAGGTGTATGCTTTCTGTTGCTGGTTCTGGCATTTTTCTTATGGCGCCTCCGATCAAAAAACACAAGTCCTCGCCGAAGAGGTAAATACTACAAGATACCGTATGTAGCAATAAATTATGATGCCGTATCTTTAGAACATCTCGGAGCATCCTGACTCGTTTCTTTATGATTTTCAATCATTAGGTACATCAACTGGATCAACTGAATTGCTGCAAGGTCCAGCAAGATACAGGTATGACGATTTGAAAATAGCCACAAATAATTTCAGTGATGAGTACAAACTTGGAGGTGGACTGTTTGGTGAAGTATACAAGGTACTTGTAGTGTTAGAGTTAGTAATTATCTAGAATTTAATTGCTAAGTATAACAATTCTTTAACTGTTTGTGTACATCCATGATGCAGGGCACATTCAAGGATGGAAATACAATTGCAATTAAGAAAACAGTGATGGCCACTACCAAAGGAAAGATACACATTGATGATGAGCTTAAAATCATATGTAACGTTCATCATCGTCATCTTATACGACTACTTGGATATTGTAGCAAAGGACCACTTTTGTTTCTTGTCCACGAGTACATGGAAAATGGTAGCCTTGACCAATTCTTGTATGGTGAGTTGAGATATCTTTATTGATTTACAAGCATTCAGATTTGAAACTGTTATGATCTCTATTTTGCATCGAGTAATTTACTTCTTGCTAACAGGTGACAAGTCGAAGAATCTTAATTGGAAACAGAGGTTTGATATAATCTTCGGGACAGCAAGGGGTCTTGCATATCTGCATGAACAATACCATGTTACCATCATTCATAGAGATATAAAAACCAGTAATATTCTACTTGACAATGAATTCCAGCCAAAAATTGCAGATTTTGGGCTGATAAGGCTACTACCAGAAGACAAGACTCATCTCAGCACCAAATTGGCAGCATCCTTGTATGTTTTAAATTAAATACACATTAATAGGTTACCACTAAGTTAACTTCTTCATTTCCTAGATAGAAGGGTAAGCCAATAACCTTATAATATTAATCTTTCCAGGGATAGTGCGTATGTAGCACCAGAGTATGCCATTCATGGGCAGCTATCTGAGAAAGTAGATACCTATAGTTTTGGCATTGTCGTCCTTGAAATCATTACTGGAAGGAGGTGTCATGATGCCAAAGATGGTAAAGTAGATAACCAAAGTCTTCTTGATCATGTAAGCATCCCCAAGATCGATATGGTTACTCGTTTATGGTTTTCATTAATAAGTGGTTCCATGAGGCAGTGACTCGTATTTGCTAAAAGGTCTTATACTTGGTTTAACCATCTTTAACATTATCTGTTATTGTTTTTGATAGGCATGGAATCTATACGAGTGTGGGGAACATTTAAATTTAATGGATGAAAGACTAGATCCTAGCGAATATGCAGAAGAAGATGCAAAAAAGATCATAGAGATAGCACTGATGTGCACTCAGTCACCGGTCTCTGCAAGGCCAGCTATGTCTGAAGTTGTTGCACTTTTAAGTGACAAATCACTAGACGAAATGCCACCAGTTAGGTCTACGTTCCATGAAGATGACGTAAAGATTCAGGTTGATATGTTAAGATCAGTGTCCTCCAATGCCACTGCCTCCTCTGTTAAACTTTCTGGCCGTTAAATCTTTACATTACCAGTAGTGTTCATGCCTCTGTTTCGCCCTTAAAATCCCGTCCCTGTTTTTCTAAACTTAAAACTGTTGAAGCATATCTGTAGCTTTTGCGCCCAAGCTCTATATTATATGAATTTTGCGTTGTGGATTATATGTACATATTATACATCTCAGGAATGCTATATTTATGTTTATAAATTAGTGATACCTAATCAATTTTTGTGCAAGCCGAGCACTAGATTTCAATAATCATGTGCAAGCCAAGTAGCAAAGTCTATGCAAACCGAAAACTAGACTTCAATAATCTTGTGCAAACCGAGCACCAAAGTCTGTGCAAACTGTGCACTATACGTAGTCAAAGAACTCACCTTGCTAGCAGCTATAATTCTACCAAGTAAAACATCCTTAGCTTGTATAACCTATTTCACAATTGAATAACTTATGATTATTAACCATCTATGGCCTTAATAATCTCATCTAATTCATCATTTTCACTAGTCATAACAACAAGTTCACCCTTAAATTTTTTTCAATTTTCAAGCTCAAAATGTCAACTTGACCTTACTAGTCAACAATTTTTTTGTTGAAAATGGGCGATAATTTTTTTTTCCAAAATGGGCAATATCAAGGAAAAAATATTCTACCAACCAACCCAACCCATTACCTTACTCAACAAACCCATCTCTTATTTCCATCCATTTTATCATTTTCAAGCTGCCCAAACATCATTTTTATCAAATTGATATTTCTTTTTTTTGAACAGCAGTGATGATTGGAATCAGCGGCATGCCTATGATAAACCCAAAACAATAATAACAACAAAATGGGTTTCACATCTAAAGATAGTTATGGAAATCAATCTGAACACAAAAGGTTCCAAGAATCA
This sequence comes from Erigeron canadensis, assembly GCF_010389155.1. Lineage (NCBI taxonomy): Eukaryota > Viridiplantae > Streptophyta > Magnoliopsida > Asterales > Asteraceae > Erigeron > Erigeron canadensis. The sequence continues at coordinate 27,410,490 of NC_057766.1, forward strand.
AGCTCTCTTTTTCTCTCCCTCTACAATTTCAGTCAAGTACATCATGCCCCACTCTCCAAATTCTTAAACGTCAAATCAACGGGTTTTACATATTTTTAATGAGACTTCTTCTATAATTACTAGTATATAGTTAATAATTAAGCAGATTAAATTACAATGCATGCATTGTATTAGAATGCGTATTTGACAAAGCTTATCCGGAATACACCTCTGTCCATATTTTATTCATACAACTGATATTTTCACTCGAAATAATATAAGGCCAAACTTTCCAAAACCGAGAAAATCCATCTAGTCAATAAACTAAAACTAACTCAACTTAGCAGACTTAATTTGATAATGACATCTAAACGAATTATTTTTTATCTATTGGGTATCCTCTATTGACCAGTAGACGATGACATGTAATTTACTATTGAATATTGAATTTCTTTTTAAGCCTTAACTTTTCGCATGTAATATAACCAAGTTTGTTGTTTTTGATTGAGAAAGGAAAACCAAAATACAAACATCATACAGAACAAACAAAATGAACATCAGCATGAAACCATTGGCACCACACCGGTTTACTTGGCGGCTTGCAACTTTGTTGGTGGTGATCGTATTCATGGCAGAACCAGTGACATCACAATCTGGTAACAGAAACACCACTCTGATGAGATATTATTGTAGTTTATATCGAGGTAGGAGCGAAAGTTATTTCTTGAGTAATCTCAATACCACCCTTTCTAGCCTACGTCGACAGTTGTCAGTCAACGGTGTGCGCTATGCTGTCGCTCGAAGCTTGCTAAATGGTGAGTCCGTGTGGGGCCTTGCTACGTGTCGGAATTATGTCTCGAATGCCAATTGTGTTGCTTGTTATGACTATGCTGTTGCTCAGCTAAAAGTATGTGGGACTGTCAATGGAGCTCATGCTTTCTATGACGATTGCGATGTCAGGTTAGTATAGCTTCTAAGTCTTAGTTTTGTCTATCCACATTAGCAGCGATCCATCAATCTATATATCCTCTATCCTGGTTATTGCAAAACAAGTATTAAAATAGAATAAATAGGATAATATTTTGATGTATGAATATAATAAGATTCATACACTAATGCACGTTCATGATGCACAATGATTTTCAGGGATTGTTTTATTTGAACTAGAACTATATAATATAAATCACAAATATTCGAAGCAGACTGAAAGTCAACTTCTAGGTTTTCCTGATTCAAATATTAAGATGAAGTAAACTATCATGTTCTTTTCACAATATTCCATCTGATAAAGATAATGGACGCTAATTTTTTCATTTGTACCTTTTGTTTTATGTACGGATTAGTTTCTTACTTTATTCAAGCCCATAAACACAAAAAGTTTTCGAATTTTGTCTTATAATGTATAGTACTGTTATCTCAATTGTGTGCAGCAGACTAGCGGTGATGATCAGAGTTGTAACAAATAACAATTGAGTCATTTTTGGGTTGACGTGGGTCGGGGACTTTATATATATTAACCCAAACCCAACCCATTTAATAATTTGCATCAAAAAATTGGACCAATCCCAACCCCATATAATACCAGTTTAGTCGTGTGAAATGGCCAACCCAAACGGCCAAACCTGACCTATTTATATATGCTTTAGTTGTGTCAACTTGTTTATGACCCAACCACAGTATCTACAACCCAAACCCACTTATTATTATGTCGTGTTAGTTTCGTGTCACAGGTCATGTCGGAATTTGCCACCCCGGCCATAATTCCACCCCTGTCACAGGTCGTGTCGTGTTACTATTAATCTCTTTTTTTGTGTACTATAGGTACGAGAATGACAACTTCTACGCTGATGCTAATATAAGAGCTGGTGTAGTAATATGTGGCAATACATCATCACCCCAGGCATCAGACTTCAGAAAAACAACAGAAAGCTTGTTATCAGACCTTGGAACCGCAGCACCAAAAACATCATATTATTATGCAGCTTCAACTAGGCGACTATCTAACAGTAACATTACCGTGTATGCCATTGCCCAATGCAATCTAAATCTAACCCAGAGCATGTGTAAAGAATGTTTAAGCTCGAGATATAGTTCTTTGGATGATTGTCTGCCTGGCACAACCGGGAGGGCTATTGACAATGGATGTTTTATGAGGTATTCCAGGACTCCTTTTTTCGGACAAAACCAGACTACTGATATCACAAATCTACTTGGGGACGGTGTGTCCTCTGCTCTTCTAGAAATGGCTCTTTCCTAGTGTTTTTTTTAGAAAATGTTTTTTTTTATTATTATTTTTTTATCTGTGGATGTGTCAATTCTTCATTCCAATGAAATACAGGAGATTCAAGCAAGAAGAGAGCTATAATTGGTGGGACTGTAGGAGGTGTATGCTTTCTTTTGCTCGTACTGGCATTTTTCTTATGGCGCCTCCGATCAAGAGCCACAAGTACTCCTCGCCGTAGAGGTAAATACTACAAGATGCCTTGTAAAAGAAAGAAAGAAACTACTCTGTGCCGCCTTCCGCGAGTTTTGATTCCCAGCACCTCTACGGTGTATGGGGGATGTTAAGATGTAGCTAGACCTCCGGAGGTCAGGGTGTTTACCACTGATCCAAACCATGCTGCTCTACAAAATGCCTTGTGTAGTAATAAAATTATAATTCCATATCTTTAGAACTTCTCAGGGCATCCTGACTGGTTTGTTTTATTATCAATCATTAGGTACATCAACTGGATCAACTGAATTACTGCAAGGTCCAGCAAGATATAGTTATGATGATTTGAAAATAGCCACAAATAATTTCAGTGATGAGTACAAACTTGGAGGAGGGTTGTTTGGTGAAGTATACAAGGTACTTAATTAATATTAGATTTAGTAATTATTTAGAATTTAATTGCAAAATATAACATTTCTATAACTGTTTGTGTACCGCCATGATGCAGTGCACATTCAAGGATGGGGTTACAATTGCAATTAAGAAAACAGTTATGGCATCTACTAAAGGAAAGATACACATTGACGATGAACTTAAGATCATATGTAACGTTCATCATCGCCATCTTATACGACTACTTGGATATTGTAGCAAAGGGCCACTTTTGTTTTTTGTCCACGAGTACATGGAAAACGGTAGCCTCAATCAGTTTCTTTATGGTGAGTTTACCAGCATTTGGGTTTGCAACTGTTATGATCTTTATTTTGCATTGATCGAGTAAGTTACTTACTGCCAACAGGTGACAAGTCAAAGAATCTTACCTGGAGACAGAGGTTTGATATAATCTTTGGGACAGCTAGGGGTCTTGCATATCTGCATGAACAATACCATGTTACCATCATTCACAGGGACATAAAACCCAGAAATATTCTACTTGACAATGAATTCCAGCCAAAAATTGCAGATTTTGGGCTGATAAGGCTACTACCAGAAGACAAGACTCACCTCAGCACCAAATTGGCAGGATCCTTGTATGTTTTAAATTAAATACACATTAATAGGCTACCATTAATTTAATTTCTTCATTTCCTGGATAGAAGGGTAAGCCAATCATGTTAATCTTTCCAGGGATAGTGCGTATGTAGCACCAGAATACGCCATGCATGGGCAGCTATCTGAGAAAGTAGATACCTATAGTTTTGGCATTGTCGTCCTTGAAATCATTGCCGGGAAGAGGTGCCATGATGCCAAAGATGGAAAATTAGATAACCAAAGCCTTCTTGATCATGTAAGCATCCCGAATATTTGTTTATGCATGGATTTTAATGATTGGTTCCATGATGCAGTGATTCGTATTTGATAAAAAGGTCTAATAATACTTGGTTTACCCATCTTTAACCTTATCTATTATCACTTCTAACAGGCATGGAATCTATATGAGTGTGGGGAACATTTGAATTTAATGGATGAAAGACTAGATCCTCGCGAATATGCAGAAATAGATGCAAAAAAGATCATCGAGATAGCACTGATGTGCACTCAGTCACCTGTCTCTGCAAGGCCAGCAATGTCTGAAGTTGTTGCACTTTTAAGTGACAAATCACTAGATGAAATGCCACCAGTAAGGTCTACATTTCATGACGATGACGTAAAGATTCAGGTTGATATGCTTAGATCGTTGTCCTCAAATGCCACTGCCTCGTCTGTTAAACTTTCTGGCCGTTAAATAGTTATTTATACCAAATTACTAGTATGAATTGTTCTAAAATGTGTGTTAGTCTACATCAATGTTCATGCCTCTGTTTCGTCCTTTAAATCTTGCCCTGTTTTTCTACCCTTTAAACTCTTCAAGCATCTCTGTAGCTATTGCTGCCCAATATCTACATTATATGAATTTTGCGTTGTGGATTATATGTACAGTTTATACATTTCTGAAATGCTACATCTATCTTTATAAATTAGTGATACTTAATCAATTTTTGTGCAAACCGAGCACTAGATTCAATAATCATGTGCAAATCAAGCACCAAAGTCTATGAAACTCGAACACTAGACTTCAATAAGCTTGTGCAAACCGAGCACCAAAGTATATGCAAACTGAGCACTATAGGTAGTCAAAGAACTCATGTAGCTAGCTGCTAACTACAATTCTACAAAGTAAAACATCCTTAGCTTGTAAAACCTATTTTACAATCGAATAACAAATGATTTTATTAACCATCCATGGCCTTAATCTCATCTACATATCTAATTCATCATTTTTACTAGTCATAACAGCAATTTCACCTTCCTTAAATTTCTTAATTTTCAAGCTCAAAATGTCAATTTGACCTCACTAGTCAACAGTTTTTTCATCCAAAATGGCTGATAATTTTTTCTTCCAAATTGGGCAATATTAATGACTAGAAATTTACTACTAATCAACCCAACCCATTACCTTTACTCAACAAACTCATCTCTTATTTCTATCCATTTTATCATTTCTAAGCTGCCCAAACATCATTTTTATCAAATTGATATTGTTGCTAATAATAAACCCAAACAATAATAACTAAATGGGTTTCACCTCTAAAGATAAAATCAATCTTAACATAGAGGGTACAAAAACCAAGCTCTCTTTTTCTCTCTCCCTCTACAATTTCATTCAAGTACATCAAACCCCACTCTCCAAATTATTAAACAAATCCCTGGGTCTTACATGTTATTAAAAAATCTTTGATATGGAAGAATGAGATTACAAATGTGGTTATTGATGATGCCGAATAAAGTGGAAGAAAAAACTTGGTAGTAGTTGATTGCCACGAACATAAGTACTTAAGTTTAAACTTTTAAGCATTCGGAACATCTTTGCAAGAAAAAATTCTACATGTTTTCGTATTTTACACTCTTTATTTCTACATGTTTATCGTGAACATAAATATCCACTTCAATCATCCGGATGCAACCACACAAGCCGTCTATTTGGGCAGTGATATGATAACAACTGAGCGTATAGTATAGTAGCAAATTAACGGCCTGTTAATTCAGTGATTGTGGCATCAGCATTGCTCATGGAGAAAGTAGTGGATGTCGAGTTATCAACTTGTATCCTTATGTTGGCTAAATTGGCATTTTGTCTAGTAGGGGGATTTTGCACTCGTGATCTGTCACTTAGAAGCATCACCACTTCAGACATCGTTGGCCTGACAGAAACCGGTGATTGAGTGCACATGAGAGCTATTTCTATGACTTTCTTTACGTCTTCTTCATTATACTTACTCGGGTCTAATGTCTCATCCACCAACTTCAAGTGCATACGAGTTTCATAAAGATTCCAAGCCTGGCTCCATAAACTCAACCAAGTTATTAAAAGGTTACCTAGATATATGATTGAGTTCCAGGCATAAGTGACTTACGTGTTCAAGGAGGTACTGTTCACCGGCTGATTCATCTGGGACATCAGTGCATTTCTTTCCACTAACAATCTCAAGAACGACTATACCGAAGCTATAGGTGTCCACTTTCTCAGACAACTGTCCATGGATTGCATATTCTGGTGCTGTATATCCCCTGTATAGGTATTTAGATATATGAATTATTATTCTACTCCTCATTCATTAGATTAAATTTCTACTTAAGAAGATATGTAAAACCTCACACTAATTATATAACAGAATACTTACAAAGTTCCAGCAAATCTAGTGCTAATATGGGTTTGGTCCTCTGGTAGAAGCCTAGCCAAACCAAAATCGGCAATTTTTGGTTGATATTCATTGTCAAGTAAAATGTTGCTTGGTTTTATGTCTCTGTGGATGATCGTTACATGGTATTGTTCGTGTAGGTATGCCAGGCCTCTAGCCGTGCCAAAAATAATATCACACCTTTGTTTCCAGCTAAGTGTCCCCCTTTTTTCACCTAGATATGTCAAAACAAGACAAGCGCAAGATAATTAAGCTATTCCCGTTAAGATAGGCCCGGTTCCCTTTATAAAATTTAGGAGCTTTCTACATGAAAGGTTTAACTCTAGTTACCGTATAGATAAGTTTCCAGGCTTCCATTTTCCATGTACTCGAGGACTAGAAGTAATTCTGGTCCTTTGCTACAACATCCAAGGAGGCGGATTAGATTGCGATGATGGACATTGCTAATTACTCGAACTTCACTCTCAAAGTTATCCTTTGCTGTAGAGGAACCTAAAGCTAGTTTCTTCACTGCAACAATGTTTCCATCCTTAACGATCCCCTGTTTGACGTACAACACAATTAACAAACTAATGAAAAGAAACACAACGAAAATGATATAATCACAGGTACTGTCAATTGATCAAGTGGTAATTATTAAATTACCTTGTATACATCTCCGAACCCACCTTCTCCAAGTTTATTTCCTTCACTAAAATCCTTTGTCGCTTTTTTGAGATCACTATAGCTATAATCCTTTGGGCTTTGTAGTTCAGTTGCCCCGTATAGGCCATCTGGTAAGTTGGAGATCAAATAAGACTAACCTAGTTTTACTGATCATATTCAATATACTTGACTAGAAATCTATAACACGTACCTCCTGGTGACGTTCTTTTGGACCGACGAATCCACAAAAGTACAACTACTACTAACAAGAAGATCAGAAAACCTACACCTCCACCCACACCTCCGATAATGGCTCCCTTATTGCTTGAATCATCTGTAAAACGATTAAGTAAGCATAATCATGCATGATGGACTTAACATTACGTGACACAATAAATAGTTTACTAAATTTTCCAATATATAATTGATACTAATGTATACGAAAAAAAGTAGCACCAGGATGACAGAAGTCTCACCATCTCGTAGAAATGACGTGATATCAGTACTTTTATTGTTGGAAAAGAATGCAGAGGCAGAGTACCTCATAAAACATCCTGAATCAACTGCCCTCCCATCAGTAACATCGGTTGCACAACTCCTTATGTTGGCATATGCCACTGCTAAGCAATCCTTGCATCCGTCGCGTGTTACTGTTTCAGCACACTGCGCTATAGCATAAGCGGTACTTGTATTAGTACCAGAAACTGGGGCAGTAACTGCAGCATAGAAACCGTTTATCTTTGGGGTAGCAATCGAAAGATTGGACAATAAGCCATCCACAGCGGTTTCAAATACGCTCTGCCTTGATGAAGTCCGATTACCACATAAACCAACATTGCCTGGCAATGTTGTTTGATCATAGAAAGAATTACTTTCATACCTTCACAGTAAACACATCTACAATTACTTTAGAAATTGTTTAAGGTTTATTCACTGATCATGAGTTATTGCATTAAAGTAGAATTTTCAGATCAGTCATTCTACTACCAAATTTTCAATTAAGAATTACTCTAGATATTACTATAGTTATAAAAATCTTACATTAAGCTACCTTTTTACCGATGAATCTATGCAATTGGGGTCATTGTATTTTACCAAAATGTTGAATTTGACATTAAGTTTAACACGTGACATTAAAATACAATAGTATGATAGATAATTTTTGTATTAAACATAAATCATTTGAAATTCCTGTATAATATAAATACCAACGAGTGTTTAAACACTATACTTTACAATAAAAAAAATAGATTGATGGAAACCTTGATCTCATATATCGAATTGAATGAAAATGTTAAGGTAATTCAATTAATTAAATTCAATTATGTGTTTGGTATGAACCAAACCCGGATTGTTCCCCAAATGTGATGGCTGGTACAAGTATAAAAAAATAAACAACAGGTTAAATTTTTTAATGCAACGTTTTAACTCGATGCAGAAAAACTTTAGACTACGAGATGTAGACATTAAGTTACAAGTGATTCAGGAAAAAAAAAACCTACAGACTTGTCACTCCTAAGAGTTAAACCCAAAACCTATGAAAAAAACCAGGAATGTCATATATGACAGTTAACTTCATTTGCTTGTTAAATTAAATTAAATCTTTCATTTGAGACTGAAAATGAAACGTTGACTTTACTTCCATAAAAACACCAGAAAGGCAACAAAATGCTTGTCATTGTCACCACATTTATTAGATTAAGTTGACTAGTCACCAAATGAGACTAGAAATAATATGTTGACTTTCATTTCTACATGTGAAACCAATCCAATAACAATCATTCAATTGGTTTCAACTTTCAAACCAACGGTAAACATTTTCATTTTAGTTTTCCTTAAAAAAAAATATCTAATTTTAAAAATAATACTCCATAATTAATCTTTAAATGAAAGTGCTAAATACAATCATAAAAATTGTTATTAACATACATAAAAAAAATTATACATTCCATTTTGATCGATTTTATAACATATGAACTATTTTATACTCCTAAGTACAACCAATGAGACTATATTTTAAAAAAGAAAAAAAAAAAACTATCTTTAATTTAATACGTATTTTTTTTCAAAACTGATTCTCATGAGTATGTAAGAAAAACATCTTCCTACTATCCAATATTCTCCATAATGAAGCATTTTCTAAAGCTTCATGGCTTTTCAACAAAATATTTATTTGGAACGGAAATTAGTATATAGCATTCAGTAGAAATATTTAAATGCAAATTGCATGGCATTCCAGATTGGTGGCTAGCTCCTAATTGATCAAAGTATACACAAAATAAAAGAATATATATAAATCATCACCAAGATAGCCTAGTAGTTAGGCTGTTTTCTCATAAAAGATTTTGGGTTTGAGGATCTCAGGTAACGCAAACAGAGAAAATATCATCCGTTTATCCGTTTAAATATTCATACGACAAGAAAATATGTAAAAAAATATTTTTAAAAAAAATGTAGAAACAAATTGACCTGAGAAAGCAGCCATCAAGAACGGCACGGGCACCATTGGCAGCAGCACAAGCACGAATAAACGTATCCGCGGAATCGAAACAGCTCAAACAATCCCTGGTTGACATGTAGTTCCTGCACTGAGCCATCGCATAAACCGGCTCTGAATTCCTTGTTTGCTCTGAAGTTGCAAAGTAGCTGTTATTGTTAGACAGTTTGTTTCGGAGGTCTCTGAAAGTTTCATTAAGATTGCCAAAGAAATTCGGCAAGTTGGTTGCATTGATTTGGCTGCAACCGGTGATTAGTAAGTTTGCTTGTGGTTGTGATTTGACTGGATTGATTGTGAGAAACACCATGAACATCAAAAAGGCGGTGACAATCACCGTCCGGTGACTAATGCACCACCACCTAGCCATGGCTTCTCTGTTTTGTGAAGGAAAAGGGATACTAGACTTGGGAATATTGTCTTGATGACTTTAGTGTGTACTAATTATAGAAAGGGACGGGCCTTGACCAAAAGAGAGAATACTTTTGTTCAACAATAGTAACAGTACAAGATAACAATACTAAAAGGAGCAAAAAATAATAATAATAATAATAATAATAATAATAATAATAATAATAATAATAATAATAATAATAATAATTTGAGATTATTATTATAATTTCTTTTGCTATAATTAGAGGAGGAGTAGGACTAGATAGTATCTCGGGTTCTTTACTAATTTTTTTAAATCTATTTAATTTTAATGAAAATATTGTTTATTAAAAAAAATAAAAAATAAAAAAATATATATAATAATAATAATAATTTGAGATTTTTAACTAGTTCCAACAATAAGTGGAATTATATGGTGGCGGCTTTACAAAACATGTTGGACGGTTGACTTTAATAACAATATCTTAAACTTCACCTAGACCACATGGACAACTCCCAAGGCCCCTCGTAGTAAGGTCAGACGAGCTCGTCATGGCCCTCTTCCTACGTTAATGCTACCGCTTTCGTCCATCTCGTCGAAATGAGATCGTTCGCAAATAGGATGGGGCTAGACGCAAGGGCGGTACCACATGGGGGTAGAGGGCGAAAATGTCCCCCTCAAAATTTAGATTTTATCATGTATTTTTAAATTTTTCATCGATTTTAAAAAATTTCTTATAGGTTTTTAATACTTTGACCCCTTTTATATTTATATTTCACGGATTTTTTAATTTTGCCCCTTCTAGGATTTTTTCCTGGTACCGTCTCTGGCTAGACGAACATTGTGGGTCCGGAAGAGAGAGATTGGGAGAGAGAGGTAGAGTTTTTTAATGTTTTTTGTTGAGGAAGAGATTTTTAGGAAGGGGCCTCAGTGTGAGGGGTATTTTTTGGAGATGAAAAAACTGACGTGGCAATGAGAAAGAGTTGAGGAAGAGATTTAAGAATGAGTCTTATTAAGATAGACCTAAAGGGTGGGGAGTACCTTCCCACTCCTCCCCACCTTTTCTATATTACTCCCCATCTTTATGGAATACCTTATCATCTTTTCCATTTTTCTCTATTCATGTATATCCCTACTAGATCATAAAACACTTGTTTCCGTCAAATTTTTTTAACTTTCAATTTTTCAGTCACTCATTTTCATCTTTTCTCAAATCTCAACCGTTCATATTTTTTTCTCTCTTTTATAAATCATTTTATTCCTCTGATTCATTCAAAATCTCTTATCTCAAAAATCGTACATCGAGAATATTAAAAATATATGGGTGTTCATTAAAAATTTCATGCTCTTTCATTAGAGATATACTTTTGACGAAACTTTAAATCAGAGGGCGGAGCCCGTACGGCTAAGGCATTTGACTATCACACTCTTTGATCTATCACCTCCTATTACCTATCATACTCTATGACCTATAACCCACACCATCTCACTATAAGACAAATAGAACAATAAAAGACAAAAAAAGAAAAAAAAAAAAAAAAAAGGCAGTGAGCAACCCGAGGAACAATGGCGGTACTACATGGGCCGGGCACCTTCCCACTTTTTCAGGTCAATTTGTTTGTGGTGTTGCCTTTAAATAACAAAACACGTTAAAACGATAATTGTGGTCCCGCATCTCAGTGTTCCGAACTACGTAGCTGGTTTGTACCTAGTTTATAATACAGAAGAAGTGTTGAAGACATTCATGAGAAACCTTTGTTAAGCTGAATAAGTTTAAGTACGTCAAAAAGACTTTTCATTTCAAAGTAACTAAATAAAAAACTCCTCATCATATCGGTTGTATTGTACATATTGAACGCGTAAACTTGCTCTGCATATATTCCTTGTTTGCTTTGAGATTGCAAAGCAGGTGTTTTTGATTTGGATAGTTTGCTGATCTCTATAAAGTTTGGTTAAGATTGGCAAAGAAATTATTCGGCAAGTTGGTGGCGTTAATTAGTTTAGCTGCAACCCGTGATTAGTAAGTTTGCCTGTGGTTGCGTGATCTTACCAGATTAATTGTGAGAAAATCCAGGTACACAAAAGCAACAAACACCATGTGCCAACTATTGCGCCATCACCTAATCATGCCTCCTCTGTTTTGTTAAGGAAAATGAATACTAGATTTGGGAATGTCATGTGACTAATTATAGAATGAGACAAACTTTGACTAAAAGATGATTAGTATTTTGTTTAATGGAATAGGCTAAAATTAAACCCTTATGGTTTTATTTAACATCCATAAAAAGTTGCATCTTTTCATATTAGAGCTTATACTTGAATTTTATGATAAGTGTACAATTAATAATTAAATGCATCTTAGAAAGTCCTTGAGGCTTCGCTTAACAAAACTCCCGTTTAATAATAATTAGTTGGGTGTACGTGCAATGCGATAACAACCTCTTAAAAATTACAGAAATGTAATAAATATAAAGAAGTAACTTAATAATTAGTTGACCAATTGATAGCAATAACATATATTGCGCTTTTATTGTATAAAAAGAAATTGTCTTTTAATCGACGTTAAGTGTTTTATGAATAAAGTTGACTAAGGATATTTTTAATGGAGGTATCCTACACAAAGTATACATCTTTTCATATTCTTGTTTGTTCTTCTTTGTTCATAATGTTGAAGCATATTTGTTCATGAATGTCCATATGATATATATCCTTAACTAAGGACGTGTTTTTTGAAGTTTGTATAATCTTTTAAGTAATTGGTGATAAACTGTAATGATATATAAAAATATTTGTATTATTGGAGGTAAATTTTAAGGATGTGAAAGATTTATAACATTTTAAGCATTGGAGGTAACCTAAATGAATAAAAAATATCCATACAAAATTAAGTTAATAAAATTATTATTTATTAAATAAAAAAATAAAAATATTTAATTAACTTAATTCTGAATTAAGTATTATGACACGCACAACAAGTTGTACAAGGCAAATGGGATAAAATTATGCCAACTTTTGTCGTTACATGATTATAAATAATGCATAAGAATTACTTGGGAAAAAAAAAGACCACTACATGGACGATTCGTGTGTACTTATATTTTGAAAGGGACAATTCGTAAAAATAAATTAAAAGCCACAGGACGATTTCTGTAATTTATCCTAGGGAGTATAATATAATCTTAATTAGCTCCTATTATGAAAAGAGTGAAGCTAAAATACAAACAGAGAAATTAATAAAAGAAAATGAAACACATGACCAACAGATTGACATGGCGGCTTGCAACTTTGATGGTGGCGGTGGTGGTTTTCATATCAATGGCAGAACCAGTGACATCATCAAAGTCTCATAACAGAAACACCACTCTAATGAGATCTTATTGTAGTTTATTTCGCGGTAGGAGCGAAAAATATTTCTTGAGCAACCTCAATGCCACCCTTTCTAGCCTGCGTCAACAGCTGTCAGTCAACGGTGTACGTTATGCGGTTGCACGTACATTGCTCAACGGCGAGTCCGTGTGGGGCCTTGCTTCGTGCCGCGGTTATGTCTCGAATGCTGATTGTGTTGCTTGTTTCGACTATGCTGTCACTCAGTTAAAAGTATGTGGGACAGTCAATGGAGCTAATGCTTATTACAACGATTGTGATGTCAGGTTTGTACGTATAGTTTTTTCTTTCTTTCTTTTTTTTCTTAGATTTGTATGACTTGATTTTGTTCTGTTTATCACTTTAATTAGCAGTAATTCATCAATCTGGCCTACATCTACGTACAGAAAGCATAAGGAGAGAATTGTATAGTATTATGGTATATTTTTTAAGGAAATTCACCTTTACAACTTGTTTTTGTATATTAAAAAAGGATTAGTGCATGAATTAGTTCAAGAGAATAACTTTGTTCTGTTTGTTGTTATGTGTAACTTTATAAATTTTTAGTGTGTATGTATTAAACTTCTATTTTTCACGATCAAAGTATCCAACTTAATTACAACCTCTATTACAACCTCGATTGTGTGCAGCAGATTTATTGTTTGTTTAATTTTGCTATTATATATATATATATATATATATATATTGTATATAGTTGTTTTACTTTAATACTTATATTACAATACCCAACTTTATCTGAGGCTTTAAGTAAAATAAAAATATGTACTCGTATTAAGGTAAAACAAATAAAAAAAAATAGGTTTACGTTAACTAAAAATCATCGTGCATAATCATGAAAATCATCGTGCATCAATTGCTTCATGTCATGAATCAATTTAACCATTATCTAAGGGTCAAAATCTTGTATAACTTATTTTACTTTAATACTCTTACAATGACTAATTTTATTTAATGTTGACTTTATTACTGTATATATTATTGTATGTATCCAACTTGATATGTTTTTGTGAGTTTATTTTTCCTCATGTTACTACTATGTGTATCTTTTTATTAATATAGATATAACTACTACGTACGATAAAAGTTTTTTAAGTTTGCTACAGGTAAATACAAATAAAGTAATGCACTAATCCTTAAAATTGAATTCAACGTTCATTTTTAAAATAAAATTGACCGAAAGTCAACTTCTTAGTTTTCCTGATTAAGATATGTTCATGAAGCGAGAACTACATATAATGCATGTTCTTTTGATTATTCCCTCCAATAAATATGATAAATGCAAATGCTAATATTCTTAACTTGTACGAGTATTTTTATTTTACGTCAAGATTAATCACTTACTTCATTCGATCATGTATTCATGTGCCCATAAAGTTCAAAAAACATGTCTCTGCTTATTAAATTCTTATGCGTAGTGGCGTGTCGTCCATTTTAGTGGCCGAATTCTATTACAGTATATTAAAGGGCTAAGTGCGTCGAAATGCAGTTAACTAATTCTGAAAAGTTATTGTGTCAACGAACTCTAGGTCAGCTTTATTGTATTCAAGAAACTTGTTCAAGAATGTCATAGTAAACAAAAGTTACCGGGTAAGAAGTTAGCCGGTCACCACTTTCACGTTGACTGCTTACGTGACATCCACACAATAACTTTTTGGGATTAGTTTATGCACACAATAAAAATAAAAAAAATATATTATGTGAAGTAACTGGTCTCACATCCGTTTTATGTTCACAATAAACATAATTTCAAGTTTTCTGAATACAATAAAGCTAGCCGACCTAGATCGAGTCCGTGCACACAACTTTTGGTGATTAGTTGACTGCATTCCGGCGAACTTAGCTCTATATTAAAATGTAAATTAGGCCCTTTTATGTAATAAATAAAAATCTTTATAAATATAAATGTAAAGATTGTTACGTAGAAATACAAACATAATTACAAATATTAAAACACTAGTAGTTAAACAATGAGATCATAATTCATTAATCCTTTACATATATATTGAGTATCATGTATCACAAAATTCTTTTGTTTAAGTAAATATCTCTTAATTAGCCTCTTCCAATTTCATTGTAGATTTATGTCCTAAGATCATAACATAACTAAAATGTTATTCTTAATCAAACTAACCTGTTAACATACAATAACCCTTAAGAAGGTTACAATTTCGCTGGCCTTTTTCTTGGAATACTTATCAAGCCCAGTTACTTGATTGAACTTATAGTTTATACCTAAAATGGGCCTACAATATTCATGGGCCATATTCCATTGCATTGAATGCCCAGCCTGGCGATTGGGAAAAATGAAACTCCTTTAATCTATAACTCTCATGATTCTTGTCTCAATCTCTGAATTTTATAACCTTTGTTTTTGTAACCGTTGTATTTTTTAGCAGCTTGCTAGTTTTTCATCAATAAAAGCCTTACCTTGAATGTTAAAAAAAAAAAGATGAGTTGATGGCCGATGGATTTATATACCGAATCCATTTAAAACGGAAGATGAAATTTGTACCATATTTTTGATGGATCTAATACAAATGTGCATTATATTGATTTGTAACTTGTACAATGTGATACAATTGTGCATTATATTGATTTGTATAGTACAACTTATCAAAAATAATAATACGATTACAAATATCATCTCTCAGTTAATATAGGTGTCAGAAAGTTAACCGGAGCCCAAACCTAACATGATTAATAAGCGTTTTGCCAGCGTATATAAGTATAGAAAATCACTTTGCTGTAAATAAGTTTGGATGGCCAAACCCGAATCGAACCTTTAATTAAATGTGTTAGTTCTGTCGATCCATTTGTGACATAATCACATTTTGCACAACACAAACCAAATTACTTTCTTGTTGTATTAGTTTCGTGTGGGAAGTTATCACCCCTAACGGAATATTGATAAATTAGACTAACTCATATCTCCTAGTAATTCTCTATTGTTTATTTAATGTAGGTATGAGAATGTCAACTTCTATGCTGATGCTAATATAAGAGCTGGTGCAGTTATATGTGGCAATAAAACATCACCTCAGGCATCAGACTTCAGAAAAACAACCAAAAGCTTGTTATCAGACCTTCGAATCGCAACACCAAAAACATCAAATTACTATGCAGCTTCAACTAGGCGTGTATCTAACAGTAATGTTACCGTGTATGCCATTGCCCAATGCAATCTAAATTTAACCCAGAACGTGTGTCAAGAATGTTTAAACTCGAGATATAGTTCTTTGGATGATTGTCTACCTGGCACAACCGGGAGGGCTATTGACAATGGATGTTTTATGAGGTATTCCAGGACTCCTTTTTTCGGACAAAACCAGACTACTGATATCACAAATCTTCTCGGGGACGGTGAGTCCTCTGCTCTTCAAAAATTAGTCTTTTTAAGTTTTTTCTACCCCATCTAGAAATCAGTCATTAGATATGCATTAATTAGTGTTCAAGTTTTAGTTTTATATGTAATTGTGTTTGTCAATATTGTATCTTTGGATGTTTTGACATTTCATATCAATGATTTGCAGGAGATTCAAGCAAAAAGAAATCCATAATTGGTGGAGTTGTAGGAGGTGTATGCTTTCTGTTTTTGATATTGGCATATTTCTTATGGCGACTTCGATCCAAAAACAAAAATTCTTGTGGAAGAGGTAAATATATACTACAAGAATACAAGATGTTCTATATTGTAATAAGTTATAATGCCTGGATATCTAAAATAGTCAAAGGCCTCCTGACTGTGCTAAATTTATGTTTTTTGATCATTAGATAGAACATCTGGATCAACTGAATTACTGCAAGGTCCAACAAGATACACGTATGATGATTTAAAAATAGCGACAAATAATTTCAGTGATGAGTACAAACTTGGAGGAGGGGCGTTTGGTGACGTATACAAGGTATTTATAATGTTAAAGCAGTTATGTATTTACATTTTAATTTATATGTATAACAGCCCATAGTTAATGCATCAACATGATCGACATATGTTGCTTCTCCACAAAAAAAGAAAAAATGAAGTATCCTCGCTTCGTTTGGTTAACTGTTTGTGTAACACCATGATGCAGGGTAAATTCAAGAATGGGGATACAATTGCAATTAAGAAAACAGTTATGACATCTACTAGAAGAAAGATACACATTGATGATGAACTTAAGATCATATGTAACGTTCATCATCGTCATCTTATACGCCTAATTGGATATTGTTGCAAAGGGCCACTCTTGTTTCTTGTCCACGAGTACATGGAAAATGGTAGCCTTGATCAGTTTCTTTATGGTGAGTCGAGATATGCTATTTGATTTACGAGCACTCAGATTTGTCCATGTTAAAATCTCTATTTTGGATTGAGTAAGTTACCTTTTGCCAACAGGTGACAAGTCAAGGAATCTTACTTGGAGCCAGAGGTTTGATATAATCTTTGGGACAGCAAGAGGTCTTGCATATCTACATGAACAATACCATGTTACCATCATTCATGGGGATATTAAAACCAGCAACATTCTACTTGACAACGAATTGCACCCAAAAATTGCAGATTTTGGGCTGATAAGGCTACTGCCTGAAGACAAGACTCACTTTAGCACCAAATTGCCAGGATCCTTGTATGTTTAAGTTAATATATATATATATATATATAGGCTCCTACGAATTCAATTTCCGCACTCCCTGGATGGAAGAGTGAGCTGATAACCATATAATGTATTTTTTTCAGGGATAGTGCTTATGTAGCACCAGAATACGCCGTTCATGGGCAGCTATCTGAGAAAGTAGATACTTATAGCTTTGGTATTCTCGTCCTTGAAATCATTAGCGGGAAGAGGTGCCATGTTGTCAAAGATGGTGAATTCGGTAGCCAAAGCCTCCTTGATCATGTAGGCATCCCACACTTCGATATGATTATTCATTTATAGTTCTTTAACTTTTTCTGTTATTGTTTCTGATAGGCATGGAATCTATACGAGTGTGGGGAACATTTGAATCTAATGGATGACAGACTAGACCCTAGCGAATATCAAGCAGAAGATGCAAAAAAGATCATAGAGATAGCTCTGACATGCACTCAGTCACCAGTCTCAGCAAGGCCAGCAATGTCTGAGGTTGTTGCACTTTTAAGTGACAGATCACTTGAAGAAATACTACTAGTAAGGTCTACATTCCATGACGATGACGTAAAGATTGAAGTTGATACCTAAAGATCATTTTCCTCCAATGTGGCAATGCCACTGCCTCTTTATTTATGCCACATTACTAGTTTGATTTTTACAATAATGTATGGTAAGATAACCAACATTAATGTTCATGTCTCTGTTTTCCCTTTCAAATTCCACCCCTGTTTCTCTACCCTCCATGTCTGTAGCTTCTATTGACCCGAGCCCCAGCTCCATATTGTATGAGTTTTACCTTGTGGATTATACAATTCATATATGTGTGAAATGTTAAGAAAAATACTACTCGTATTATGGTACATTAATTCTATCCCACTTAATTATAATAACAGAGGAAATCACACAAACATCATTCTTGACAAAGGTATGGATCATTTTAAGCTTTGAAAACACAATTTTTGCAAAATCATCCTTTGACCCACAATCTTACGTGGACGCCTACAATACGAAAGCACATAACACCCATTATACATGTTATTTTTCAGATCTAGGATGCATCTGATATTGTTACATCAATACATCTCATATTCTATACCATTACATTTGTCTTTCAATTTTGCACAAATCGAACGAAAAGCTCTGCCTAACACCATCAAACGTGTCGTAACTCACTTTGATAAGGGGACTGACACACCCACACGCTCGTCCTTGATAATACGTGATTAAGAAACAAGAATTTGAAGAAGTACATTACATTTCCATGACTCTAACCATGTCATATAATAGCTTGAAAAATGATTTATTACATGTAATGTAAAATATGATCGATGTTATGTTTGTTCGGAAAATTTAAAATTTGGTTCTATACTTTCATGTGCAAAACATCTAAATAATTAGATCCATTTGTGGTCATGTTTCCTTAAACCCATGTATCATTTTTTTTTTCATTAATTAAAGTATACGCCATTAGCTAAAAACAACCAATTCTTGAATTAGATAATACCCTGACACATCTTAATTGGCCATTAATTTGGGACTATGATAATTATAAGTCAACTAATTACAGCTAGAGGCATTTCTTGATCATTGCAAGAAGAATATTTTTCTATCAATTCTCTACTTGCCTTGTTGAAGCTTCAGTCCAACATTGCATTCCATCTTCTGGCAATGGAACAAAAAACTAGATTTCCCATTTCAAGACTTACAAAACCTTCAAGAATTTCGGTTATGCTAGTCATGGTGTTCATGTTGGTGGCAAAACAGGTGACTTCGCAATCGTCGGTTGATAGGAATAACACTCTTTTAAGAAAATACTGTAGATTATACAATGCAATGAATGGGCCGGCTTATTTAAACAACCTCAACACCACCCTTTCTAGCCTTCGAAAACAATTATCCATTGGAAAAGTATACTATGCCTTTGCACAGGCCGTGGATAATGATGAATTTGTGTATAGTTTCGCTATGTGTAGAGAATATCTCTCGACCTCCCAGTGTCTGACGTGTTTTGACACTGCAGCTAATGACACAAAAGCATGTGGTTTTGCCGATGGTGGTAATATGATTTATGATGATTGCAGTATCAGGTTTGTGAATATAATTATATATATATGCTTGAGATTATCAGGAGTCGTGTCCCATATTAGGAGTCATTCAGATTATAATTGTCGTTTTTAGAACTTAGGGGCTGCTGGAACATTATACCAGATTATCTTTAATTAACAACCGGCTTTGGTTGATTATAATTGTGTCATTCATTCTTATGTGATCTTTGTTACAATCTGTTTCTTGATTCAACTATTACTTGACTTATGCCTTGATGCATCATACATATCATTTTCTCGGTACAAGCTTGGCAGGACAAAGAAGTACACATTAGTATATGCTAAAATGTACGTCTTTTGTTTATAGGTACGAGAACTATGTCCAAGTATTTGGTAACACCAGGGATAATGATGCCCTTCCATCTAGCGTATGTGGCAACGAGTCAGCATCTCAGCCCGTAACAACTTTTAACAACGTAATATATGAATTGCTTTCTAATATTCGAGACGCAGCTCCAAGAACATCTAATTTCTATGTAGCATCGACAAGGCATGTCTCGACCAACAATTCAACCGTGTATGCAGTTGCACAGTGTGTTAAAAACATAAGTCAAGCCGTTTGCAGCAACTGCTTGAATACGGCTTATGACAATTTACAAAATTGTCTACCCAGCAAAGAGGGAAGGACCATTGACTTTTATTGTTTTATGAGGTATTCTGACACTCCTTTTTTCCAAAGGAACCAGACCATAAACATCACACCTTTCGTAAGTAAAGGTGAGACATCTTATAATTCATTATTTTAACTGAGTCATTTGGATGCAATTAATTAGTGAAAATCAATGTGCTAGTAGACTAATTGAGAGAAATTTGTATCTTTCTGTCATAGCAATTTCAAGCAAGTTGGGAGTTATAGCTGGAGTAAGTAGCGGGGTAGGTATCTTCGTCCTTATACTCGCTTTGTGGTTATGGTATCGACGACATAAGAAGTCTAAGACGGTTGGAGAAGGTAAAACACCGAAGAAGTACTGTTTCCTTACATTTATAAACATCCATCTCAATGTGTACTTCTTAGATAATTAGGGTTACTAACTATATTTTATTTCTTTTAATTAGATGATGACAATGGATTACAAGGAGGAAAAAGTTATAGCTACCAATGTTTGCGAATAGCAACTCATAATTTTGATGAACAATATAGAATCGGGAAAGGAGGTTTTGGTGAGGTATACAAGGTAATGATTTCATTTAGAATAAATGGTTCAAGTATATATTGAGCACAAACGATAATCGTTTCTTTATTTGTCGCTTAACAGGCAATCATGGATGATGAAAGTGTAGTGGCAGTGAAGAAACTTAATAGTTTCTTGGTTGGTTGTTGCAGAGCAAAATCAGATTTTGTAAACGAAGTGAAGCTTACAAGTAATGTTCAGCATAGAAATCTAGTACGCCAACTAGGTTGGTGTATTGAAGGACCTGAACTACTTCTTGTCCTTGAATACATACCACAAGGCAGCCTTTCCAAATTCTTATGGGGTAAGATTAACTTACAAACTTATTTCTTGTAAGTAGCAGATTAAACTATTGACAAACCCGGATTATAATGTTCTTCACGGACAGGTGCTAAACGGGGCACACTGAACTGGCAAAAGAGATTTGACATTATCTTTGGAGTTGCTAAAGGTCTCGCCCATCTTCATAATGAATTCCATGTAAAGATAATCCATAGAGATATAAAGTCGGATAACATTCTTCTTGACGATGATTTTCAACCCAAAATCTGTGATTTTGGTTTGGCTAGATTTCAGACAGAGGATCAAACCCATATTAGCACAAAGCTTGCTGGGACTTTGTAAGTAATTGTACACTTTCCCTACCCTTTATAGAGTCACCCGATTCAAAAATTTAACCTTACTAATATGGTTCATGACGAGATCAATATAGAGGATACATGGCACCGGAATATGCAATCAATGGACATTTAACAGAGAAGGTTGACACCTACAGCTTTGGCGTCGTGGCCCTTGAAGTCATTAGTGGTCGAAAATGTACTGATGTAAACTTTAGTGGACCTGACACAGATCACCTTCTTGAACATGTGATATCCAATTTCCTTAATTGGTCTTTCCTAACATATCTGAACTCAAGATCAGATATATACTTGATAATTCAAGATGCATATTGAAGAATCAAAGATCTAACTGCAAATATACATGTGATAAAAGCTTCTTTGTTTTTTTTTGAATAGGCATGGCAGTTGTACGAGAAAGGTGAACATATGGAGTTAATCGATGAAGCATTAGGTACAGATGAATACGATCAAGCAAGTGTGATGAGGACAATAGAGATTGCTCTAATGTGTACCCAGTCACCAGCTGCTTTAAGGCCAACCATGCCTGAAGTTGTTATAATGTTGTCAAGTGGACAATTTTTAGGGCAAAGACAACTGGTCAAGCCTAGTTTCAATGATTCTCGCAGACTGATGAGACGAATAGTTGCAAATCGGTCATAGAATTCTACACCACTTGTATCGAGCTCTTGTGTACATTTTTAGGACAGCATGATAAAGCAGCCTAACACGAGTACAACTAATTTGATCGTATATATCTTGTTCTTCTAGATTTTGGCATAGGAGTTTGAAATTATCACTTAGGGTGCACCACTTTATTGTGACAAAAAAAAGGAACTTCACCTAATATTTAAAGGGGAAATTTCATAAGAAGACAACCTTTTTATTTGGTATCAAAACCTAAGATAGCAGTATCTCACTTTATAGAATCTAGTCGATCGACTATTTGTACAATATCGATCTGTGTTAAGCAACACACTGTCAATATTTAGCCACTAAAGTACTGGTATGATGTCTATCTTGTATGAACATTCAAATTAACTATCTTAGTGAAGTGTTGATTATATGTCTAATGCCATAATAATGAATAATATCCACTAGTAAGTTTTTTATGTAAAAAACTACATACAATTTCAATACAGGCATTTCGTCGAACACTTGGAAACCAAATAAGACTAGAAAAAAAATAAAGGATGAGCCATACATGGCAGATTACATAGTTTGTTGTCTAAAATGCATAACAAAATGTTCATTAATTTGTAGCTTTGGTAGTGAACTTGGACAAGTGTCTTTCTTCTTGTGTTGCTAGTGGTAGTCACAAACTT
This sequence comes from Erigeron canadensis, assembly GCF_010389155.1. Lineage (NCBI taxonomy): Eukaryota > Viridiplantae > Streptophyta > Magnoliopsida > Asterales > Asteraceae > Erigeron > Erigeron canadensis. Next base: position 27,433,308 of record NC_057766.1, read on the forward strand.
TTCAGAGGTTTTGACTCCTCTGAGTAAGGATGTATTGTGTCGTTGACATTTTTGGTTTGACAGCAATCCAGATTGTGGATTGATTTTATTTTTTAACAGAAATCCCATAAAGTTAGGCCGGTGCTGGTAAGTGCAAACTTTTTGGAGTTTTTGTCTGTCACATCAGAATCACATCACTCAGGATTCTCCTCAGGACTCTCCCTGTCGATAAGGATAGCTTTTTAGAACTTCTTCGCCACATCATCAATTTTTTTATAATTAACAAAAACACCATTTAAATAAAATACTTTTATTATTAATAACACATTACAACACTTATTAAAAAAGTTACGATCCTAATAATAGAAAATAAATATTACGAAACTAGACATAATAAAAACATTAATAAAACATTACAACACTTATTAAAAAAAGTTACGATCCTAATAATAGAAAATAAATATTACGAAACTAGACATATTAAAAACATTAATAAAACATTACAACACTTATTAAAACATCATCATCAACGTTGACGGTAATTTTAATTCCGGGAGGTTCCAAACATGTTCCACTAGGGCATTGTGAAGTCGATGGCGCGTCCTTCTATCACGTAACTCCGCGAAGAGCCACATTTGCGTTGCAACCCTTTCATCCCACATACGTGTTGGCGTATTAGTTGGATCAAACAAATAATCTTCCTCAAGGTCGGAAATTGCGCTACCGTTGTCTTGAACAATCATGTTGTGTAGAATGACACAAGCATACATAAAACGGTTTATTTTGTTCACTAAAAACGGGCGAGCATTATGTTTAAGGATTGCCCAACGACCTTGAAGCACCCTAAAAGCTCATTCGACATCCATTCTTGCAGCCTCTTGATAGCGCTTGAACTTTGTAGTCTTTGGCTCCATCGGGCATTTAAAAGACTTGACTAGTGTCGCCCATTCAGGATAAATACCGTCAGCTAGATAATATCTCTTGGTAAACTCTTCACCATTAATAGTATATTGGATTTCGGGAGCCCTATCTTGGAGTAGATCATCGAACAAATCTGATTCATTAAGGACGTTGATGCTGTTGTTCGAACCTGTCGGGCCAAAGTAAGCATGCCGAATCCACAAATCATACGAAGCAACTGCTTCAAGCATGCTCGTTGGATGTCCTTCGTTGCCTCGTGTATATTGACCTTGCCAAGCCACCGGACAGTTTCTCCACCCCAATGCATACAATCAGTACTACCAAGCATACCAGGAAATTGATGTATTTGTTCATGCTTACTTACCAAACGTTGGACATCTTAAGTTGTCAGCTTTCTCAAGTACTCAGTGTGATATAAATAATAAAACACTTACAAAAGTTATTTAAGCAATCAACTGAAGTCGCACGACCCATATGTAAGTACTCATCTAATTGGGCGGGATGAGCAGCATACGCCAATTGACGTATGACGGAAGTACAATTTTAGAAAATGTTGAAACCACGCCTACCAGTGCAATCGGTTTGATTTTTTTGGAAAAACTAAAAATGTTTGGGTAGGGGTTCGATGGCGCTAAAGCTGTGTATAACTTGGCATATACGGAGAAACATCTGCTTGCACATTCGAAATCTTTTACGGAAAAAATCGACCAGGAAAGTTGGTGCATCAGAAAAGTAATCATTCCATAAACGTTTCGCGGATCCGACATGATCTCGTGATAAAACCCTTCAAGGTCTAGGAACCCGTGAACTTGACTCGACATCGTTTGATTCTTCTTCGTTACAAAGATAAAAAATGGCGCCTGCGATCTCCGAATTAAATAGCGTGTTCATTTGTGTAATGGTGTTGTTTGGAAATTGAATTCATCACTTAATGATGAAGTAGACATAATTTTGGTGGTTTTTGATTAATGAAATGGTTTGTGATGAAATTGTTGTGTGTTAAAATGAGAATAAGTTTAGTGTTTAAATAGGAAAAAAAAAATACAACCGTTGGAGATAAATAAAAAAAAAAAAGAAAAAAAGAAAAGGTTCAAATGGCTAGTAAGGTCCCACAAGCGAGTGCCCATAAACTTCTTGGGGAGGACTATGAGACCAAGACGTCCGTTGTCCATAGCATCGAGCGTCCTAGACCAAAGGAACGCATGGTTCGGATGCTTATAAGCACCAACCTTAGAGCTCTAGCACGAGCACAAAGTTATGGGTTTTATGCTAACAAAAACAATTGGTGGTATTTAAGCTTTCCATCTAATTAAAATGTAACTAGACTTATGCTCGTGCAATGCAGCGGTGGTGGAGGTAATGATGACGGAGGTGGTGGTGGTGGTGGTGACGTGAGTACGGTGATGGGGGTGACGATGATGGTGAATTTAAAAGTACTTGATGTTAAAGGTGATATTGTAGTTATTTTAAGTGTTGGGGAATATATACTTTAATATATTTCATTAAGAGTATTATAGGTATATTAGATGGAGATATTTGAATTAGTGAATAAAGTTGAAGAGTATTTTTGGTTTTTCAAAAGTAAAAGTTTAAGGGAAAAAAATGGTGGTTTGTTTTATTAGATAATATATATACATGGATGTAGGAATGAGCTAGGATATGGTTGCCGGTTGGTTGATTGAAAACTATAAATTAAAAAACTTGTGTTGATTTACTTTTTTTTAATGAAAACTATAAATTAAAAAACTTATGTTAGATTTAATTTTTTTTAGTGTAGACTTAGAAAAGAAATTAAGTTGATTGGACGAAGCGAACATCATTCCTACTAATTCCTTATAACCCAATATAGTTAGGGACACATGTGCAATCGATTAAATTTATTGGTTTTTCAAACGGTATTTTTTGGGTTTGTTGGTTCCATTGGCCCCATTTTTTTTTTTTGCACAAATTGATAAATTATCTCGGCAAGTAAAATTGGCATTATGTAGTGGATGGAAGTGAACATTGGTAATTAGTGTTGGGTAAATGTTGGTAAGACCACCTAGTATTTAACACTTTTGGTACTTTGTCACATTTTGGTAAGAACTGACACTACACTTTGTCACAATCTAATACATTTTGGCAAAAAAATCAAAATACCACAAGGCAATATTTTATTGGCTTAAAGTTATGCCAAAAATTATCAATTTACTAAATATTGTCAATGTACTGTTGTCTCTTATCTATATCTATATTTATACTTAATAAAGCAAATAATTTTTTTTTTCTATAAACTTTTAAGCCGTTAGAGAACTTATAATACCCTTACTTTCTCAAAAATCTTTCTTTTATAACTAACCTATATACCTAAAATACTCTAAATTAAATAATTTACTATATCTATCCTTTAACTCTTGAAAAAACTACACTACCGTTTTTATATCAATTACTTTTATATTGATAACCACACCGCCACCGTCACCGTCACCACCACCGTCGCCGCTAATACCACCCTGCTATCTTCACCACCATTTCCGTCGCATTGCACGGGCTTTCGTCTAGTAGTTATCTACGTATATGACCGTTTAAAACTCTTCAAAACATTACTATTACGATTTACAAGTAATAAATCATGATTTAATATATAATAATAGTAATATTAATATCGTGGATAAATGTCATCACTTAATTTTCTTTACCGGGATGTGGTTGTGAGCACCCGCCGGTCACCGGCTATAAAAGCCCAATTAGTCACCATCAACTCAAATACTCAGGTTAATTTTTTTTTACTTCTATATATGGATCACATATATTCAATGTTTGACCAGTGGAGCTTATCATTACACTAAATTCAAAGAAACGAAATAAATATATAGGAAAACGATTTATCCTCTTAGGATTAGCCTAAAAATTTATATGTAAATTCTATTAATTTTCTTTTTTAGTCTTTCCTTTTAATTTTTTTACATGTCCAATCTAATAATTAAGAAGATTTTAGGCTACTATATCAACAAGATAAATCATTTCCTAAATATATACTCTTATATGTTTTTAAAAACATACAACAATGAATATGAATAAATTAATTATACATAAAATATCTCGTACATATGAAGGATAAAAAAGTGTTTTAAATAAACTAAACACTAAAGTAAATATTAAATTAAATAAGTTTTACAGTGTTATCGATATAAAAATTATTTTAAATAAATTGATCATTCAACCGAGAATTAAATATTCCGATTAGTTATTTGGATTTTAGCCTTTTAGGCAATGAGAGCCACTAGTCAAGGGTAAGGCATAAGTTGTGACTTGTGTGGAACCCGCAAGATTTTCATTTTTATTTATTAACAACAGATTTTCATTTAGCAATTAGCACTAAAGTTAGTTTCGATTCAAAGTTTCAAACGTGCTGGAGACAATATTAACCAGCGATTTGCTGGACCTCCAGCCTTCATCATGGAAAATATTTTAAGATGAGAAACTCAAAACTCGAATCCGAAACCTTGGAAAAAAACTTACCCCTCAGGTCCACATAGTGGATTTAGAACTTAAAAAATACCCAGACCAACTCACCTAAACGGAGTTTATTAAGTCTCTATCATTTGACAGTACATATATTAAAAAAATTGAATTTTAGGACAAACGATTGATTATATTATAGTTAAGATTCCAATTTTTTTCAACCAATTGTTAGTTATAATTATCTCATTCAAAGTAAAATTTAAGAAAATATATGGAACAGAATTCAAATCATGCTAGTCCTATTCAACGCTAATATTTTCAAAACAAATTCTTTTTATTACTCCTTCCGTTCCTATTTAATATCTAATGAAACTTATACCAGTGAAAATACATCTAAAGATAATCTATCTATATATTTTACATTAATTATTGTATGACACATACAAAAAATTTTATAATCAAAGTTGCGATAAAAATATTTTAAAAGTCAAAATAAGACATTTAAATTGGGATGAAGGGGGTAATATTTACAATGAAATGTTTAATGGACTTAATTAGCATGTCTAATATAGGCTTAAAAATGTTAAAGATTAAGAGAGAAAAAAAACTCATGATACATGTGTAAAACATCTAAAACATTAAATATAATTAAGAGACCTAAAAATTAAGCCTAAAGATATGACTAATGTATTAAATGACTAACACATGAATTATGTATTTTCTTACTCCTCATTATTTTCTCATGACATATGTTTTCATCTTATCATTAAGTTTATGTTTTAACCATCTTCAAATCCTAATTATTAACTATTAACTCGTTTTAAAGTCTATGTAGAAATTCATACTATTCCGAACCTAAATTACATGAAGAGGATGGAAACCCAGGATTTCCAGAAAGCCTCCCAATTAATCCACCCGTATAAATATAGGAAGTGAGAATCGAAACTTGATAAATTTAGGAGGTCAAAGATCTTATCAATGCCATCAACCATGTGTCTCACAAAATTAATAATTCTAACATATTAATTAGCAAATGAAGCTAGCTCAACTGCCAGATGCATCCCTGGTTTTTCCTATTGGTTTTGGGTTTGACTCTCATGACTTACAAGTTTGTGGGTTTTTTCTACTGAATCCTGTAACGGCTTATGGTCTACATCTCGTAGTCTAGAGTTACGTGCAAGGCTTCACCATTATACAGTGAGGTGTTTCCTGATGTCGAATACCGACTAACTGTTAAAAAAACATATTATAAATTGCTATATACACAAACTCTTCAATTGTATTTATTAATTAGTCAGATATTAGTAAATCGTTGTCTTACACTTTTCACATTTTCATACGGGGCTAAGACTAGTAAGTGATAAACAAATCCTGGTTTATATAAAGTACCATATTTTAAATACCGATGTGATGCTGTGTGTGGACCGGGTCACCAGGAATAAGCCCATTAGTCACCATCAACAATTTATTTTTAGTCTGACCAAAAATCACATATTCTGTGATGCAATATCTATTATGATATTACACAAACATGTATAAAAAGTCATATTGCTCTACAACTTTATATGATTAAAATTTTCATATTTCTCATAGTGAGATATGATGGCACTTTTGGTTGCATTCCTTCTATTGACCCTGATGAGGTCTGGAATGTCACAGCTGAACAACTCAAACAATACAAACAGACCCATTGGGTCATTTTGCGGTGGTAACGCTCCAATGGTTCTTTCAAATTTTATGAATAACCGCAACTTCACTCTATCAGAAATCAGAAGGCAGTTATCTGGTAATGATGTTTTATATGCTAGAGCACAGAGTTTAGCCGAGGGGGACTCGGTCTTTGGAGCTGCCCAATGCAGGAACTACCTCTCAACAGCACAGTGTTTGGCTTGTTTTGATGCTGCTGTGTCTGAATTAGCAAGCTGCTTGACCGGAAATGGTGCTTATGTTTTCTTCGATAACTGTTTTGTCAGGTAAAATTACTTGTTTTTTTCATGATCAATCGGTACAGGTTAGATGTTGTTAGTATAAGCAACAACTTTATGCCTTAGACCATCTTTACTCATAAAAAGGCTCGGCACGGTGGACACCACTTTGGCTAATACGCCGACGAATATGCCGGCCCAATACATCAGAAGGTCTGCAATCTGCATAGTCACTTCAATATGCCGTTGGTCTTAGGGGATGTTTGGTATGATGGAATGGAAAGAGGAGAAAGAGAATGAGAAAGACTTCTCTTGTTTGTTAACATTGAAGAAAGGGAATGAGAAAGGAGAAGGGAGAATCAATTCCATTCTCCCCATTCTCCCCATTAATTAAAAGTGACACACACTTTTAAGATGGCCAGACGCACTTAATACTATGTGGCTGTGTTGCTTTATATAGGGGAAGACTTGGGGCAACACAGCCTACTTTGATTGCGACTTGATGGTAGTTGTCGACTTCCAATTGGCTCATGGTACTTAAATCATGTGCCCATTGTCTTCTATACCAAATCGGGTGAGAGAGAGAGAGAACCCTTGCTTTGGTCCCAACATGTACATTACCATTCAGGGTAAATTACAGTTGGTTAACCATCACGTGACCTTTTTGTCTTCATGTAGTTTGAATATTTCCTACCATGACAAACTTAGATCAGCATGCATCCCGCTGAACAAGTCTCTTCATCTGCTGATGACTTGCTAGAGAATTGCTGACGACATGTGTCAGATTGTCAAGTCTCCTTCAGCGAATCCCAGACTTAACAATCTCCCTCTATTTGCTGAGGAGACTCGCTGAATGACAATTACTTTAGACAAAGATAAGAAAGAATGAATATGAGCTGAAGATGTCTTTTTATATCATTGAAGTGAATTACAAGTTGAGCATAAAGCTTTTACAAAATAGACATCTAAAGATTTGCTGCCTCTATCTCCCAAGCATCTTCCTGCTTGGCAATTCTAAGTACTGGATCATCTCTTCTTGCTGGCTTCATCATTTCCTCATCAATCCTGCTGATTACTGAGTGAGCACTGATCATCTTTGCAAATCTTCTTCTGATGCTGATCAGGAAACCAGTGGATGCTTGTTCAATTTCGGCCAGTCTGAAAAAGAGTTGATCATTTATGAAATTTTGGAAGAAAATGCCAGCAGGGTCTTCAAGTATTCTTCCTTCTTCAAAAGAACACCTGGGAGGAAGCCTCAAATTTAATGCTGCATCACCAGAGATAGGAGGAAGGTCAGCAGGCAAAGGTTGGGCAGCAAGCTTTCTTTTTGGGACACGTTTGCCTGCTGAGGAAGAGACAGCTGTTGGAGAACCAAAAACTGCCCTTAGCATGGGAAGGTCTGCCTTGAATTTTGTTTCGAACTTCAGTGCTTTTTCAAAATAATTCTTCAGCATCCCTTGAAGTTGTTCATAACTGGCAGCCTTCTTATCCTTGATGATCAAATAGATTTCATACCATTCTGAAGCTCCCAAGTTAGTTAATTTTACATCTTCAATCTTAGTTGGAGCACTGTGCCCTTCTCTTAGGAACTTCAGATTGGTTTTCGTTCCCATGGCAGCTTTGTGAACTTCAGCAGCTGTGATTCGCTCTGGCCTCTTCCTATCATTCATGATTTTCAATCACCTGGCCTTTTCTACTTCGAATTTTTCTCTTTTTTCTTTTAATTGCTACTCTACATCAGCTTGCTTTTGTCTATAGAGAGCTTCAGGCCCACCAGTGGTTAGCAACATTCTTTGCTCTCCATCCATCTCATCCTTCTCCAAGAGGGCCAGCTGCTTAATGTATTCAAGGTTTTTCTTCTCATTTTCCTTATTAGCTTTCAGTCTATCCAGCTCTTCCAGGGCCTCCTCTTGAGTTTTTCCCTCAGCAGTGATTGATAAAACATCAATGACTTGAAATTGATTTCCTGCTGGGGATGTGATGGATGTATTCTATGCAGTCAGCGGCGAGGGATGGAGAAAACCGGTATCAGTCAGCTGCTTTCTCTGAGCTGCTGTTATTTTAGACACTTCAGCATTTCCGAGGAAGCGAGGATGGAAAATATTGAGCACTTCCCTGGATGTGACCCTGGCCATTTCTTGTGCAAAACCGGTTTCCTAGGCTGCCCTGACTGCACGAGGACTCATTTCCTCTTCTTCAACTTGGGGAGCTTCAGCAACTATCAGTTGTTGCTCCCCCTCAGCAGATGCTTCTACAGCCGTCTCCCCCTTAACGCTAGCAGGGAGAACATCAGTTCTTGTCTCCCCCTCAGTATCAGCAGGGGGAGAATCCACCTTTTCTTCACTGACGGCCACTATTGCCAGTTCATCAGTGGCCGCTACAGTGTTTTCCTCATTTACAATCTTGTCAGCTGAAGCTTCATAAATGTCATTAACAGCTTTGTTTACTGCTTCACTAACAAGTGCCATTACAGAAGCATCCACTTTCTCCCTCTTGGAGGTAGTATCATTAACTTCTACCTCCATCGTTGCTGCTGGAGCTGCCTGCTGCTAGAGAAGTTGGGACAACATCTTCTTGATATCTCCAACTTCTTGCTCCAATTTTTGTTGGCACTTACGATCTTCCTCAGTAAATGAAACTTGAGGAGGAGGAAGACTGGCCACAGTGGTTTCCAAGGCATTGATAGCCTTGGTGTTTTCTTCAACCTGGGTGGAAAGACGAGAAACCAGGTTGGCCATAGTTTTTACTTCAGCAGCAGCGGATTAACTACTGCTGCATGCTTTTTGTGCTAAGAACCGTACAGCAGGTCCAATTTTGCACAGCGATCGAGAGAGCCCACGAATGACTTGCTGATCCCTTTTGATAGAGTTTGTGTAGGTGCGAAGTTTTTCTTGATCAGCAGCCATAGACACAGATTTTTCTTTTATTGTCTCAAAGCTGGCAGTGTTTTCATTCTGCTTGCTGTACCAGTTCTCCAAGATCTTCACCAATATGTGATCTTCATGAGTTTTGAGTTGTACAGCGATTGTGGCAGCCTTGGTGAGATCATTCAGCTGGTGTTCAACTCTAGTCAGCCTGTCAACGATTTGAGAATCGACAGGCGTGACTTGAGGTTGCACCTCAGTTACTTCGGTATTAGCTGCTGCATTATCATCAGCAGCAACTTCTTGTGCACTTTCGTTAGTCGCTGCTGCAATGTTGTCAGCAGCAGCAACTTCTACATTATCATTTACGGCTGCTGCTTTTTCACTATCAGCAGCAGCAGCCTCTTCATCCACCTCCATATCACTTGCTTCCATTTCATCAGCCTGAATGGAGGAATCCAGCTGGAATTCATCCGCCACAAACTCTCCCAAATCCAGATCACTTTCATCATCATCCCCTTCAACATTTTCACCTTCCTCTACACCACTACCTTCAACAGCCATCCCTTCTCCAGAAATATTTAGAGGGGTAGGGGAACCGGGTGCCTCAGCTTCAGTGTGTTGTATCACCAAAGCATCATCGGCCGTAGATTTTGTTGTCTCTAGCATCACCTGTGATATGGCTGCTGACAACGACTCAGAGGGTTGAGAAGAAGAGGGAATGATTAATTCGGTTGACTCAACTCTAATGGGCTGGGGTGGCCCTTGATCTTCACCAACCTCGCCTACAGAAGTTTGAGGTGGCTGCTTGCGGTTACCCTTTTTCTCGTCAGCAGCCTTTTTTGAGGCTGCTGATGGGCTGGCTGGGTCTCTATTGTCCTTGGGCAGTGAGGACTTCTTAACCTTAGTAGTTTTGCCCTTTGATACTCGCTGCTGCTGTTTTGGGACAGCAGCAGGAGGTGAAGTGGAAGAAGAAGAAAGTGTTTTGGTTTTCTTGGGAGCTTTGGAGGTTGCTGGGGGGGATTATCAGCATACCAGCTCCAGCAGATTGGGTCTATATACATCAGGATATACAGAATAAAGTACCTGTTTCATTCTTGGGGTGAGCACAGCGTACTTGGAATCAAATTGTTCAGGATCACAAGCTGGAATCTTGTACACAGAGCTTGCAACCCTGGGAGAGAGGATGAATTGTGCCCCTTCAGGGAGATACTTTTCTTTCAGCTCCTTCTTGAGAATCAGTGAGAGAAAGCGAGTGAAGGGGACAGAGTTTGATCTGTTCTTGATAGTGACCTTCCCCTTTAAATCTTCAAAAATTACGCTGGCAAAGTCAATGTTGCGACCATTTGCCAGCTCATAAATCATCTGCATGTAGTGGCCTGATCAAAAGAGCCACTGTTGCCACCCAGACACTGAATTACATGGGTGAACAGCAGCCTCCATACACCCGGCAGATATTTCTTCTGAGGGTTGCTGTGCACAGGTTGTGCAGGTTCAGTGTTGGTCCCATAACCAATGGTTAACAACCATTCCTTCCACACTCCAATGGGGACCAACTCCACATATGGATGCTCTTCCGATTGTTTGGGAAGACGAAGAGCATCTCTCAACGAATCTACCGAGATGGAGATAGTGTGTTCTCCTTTCAGTACAGTTCCAGTGATGGTGCTACTGGCGACCTTGTAATCACATGTCCACCAAAACTCTCTAAGGAGGTGGACACACATCTCTTTTGGGTCAGAATAGATGGCCTTTCTGGCAGGGCATCCCATAATGAAATCCAACATGGAGAAGTACCCCTTTATTTTTGATGGGATCTCTACAGATCCCAGATAGTTGTTGGCCTTAATGACCAGTTTTGATGCTTGGAAAGATACTTGATTAGAAGGATTTATGCCTTCATTATCATATACCTTGGAGTTGAGATAAGAAATGTTTTGTTGTTCAGATGAAGAAGTCATTTTTTTTGATGAAAGTGATGAAAGATTAGAGTGAATGAATATTGCAAGGAAATGAGAAAGATTTGAGAGAATATGAAGAGTTTAAGAGGATGTGAAAGATTATTGGAAAGAAATGAACGTAAGAGAGGGTGAGATGGAAGAGATTTGCATATATATGGCATGGATATGGGTCCCATAACTGTAAAAGTGAGTTGTAGTGGGTACTCTCTTTCATACGTGGCAACAAAAAATATTATTTTGAAATAAAAGGACACTGTACCTATATACGTATGAGAGATGTATGATGTGACCAGAAGAACCACGATTTCAACTGCACTCGAGTTCATACGGCGTATACAGTGTACAAGTTGCCCATTTGGGAGAAAATCGAGGTAACCGTTTGAGAGATATATAATATAAAATTAACAAAAATACGTAGTGGAATACACTCAGATAACTTGAGGTACCCACTGAAGAGTTGTATGGTTTTGATAAATAATGGTTACCAAATTTTGATCAGCACCACAAAAACCAAAGAGGTGGATGCTGATGATCATTACACAATTTTTGGCAAATTGTCAGCCATAAACGGATTTTAGAAGTCTTTACCAGCAGCCGTTTGCTGCTGGACTAGATAGAGACTTTCAGCACCCTATTACTTTTGTTATGCTTTTTCCCAAAGCATCAGGGATCAACGGATTTTAGACGTCTTTACCAGCAGCCGTTTGCTGCTGGACTAGATAGGGACTTTCAGCACCCTATTACTTTTGTTATGCTTTTTCCCAAAGCATTAGGGATCAACGGATTTTAGACGTCTTTACCAGCAGCCGTTTGCTGCTGGACTAGATGGAAACTTTTGACTTTCCATTGCCTTTATTTTGCTTTTTCCCAAAGCAACAGGGATCAGCGAGTAGAAGGAAGAGCTCGCTGATAATCTTTGACTTAAGAAGCCGCTGCTCATCTTCATAAAAGGAATATGGGCAGGAAAACATGAGTGATCATGTTGAATTTGTAAAATCACCATTTAACATACCCAACCTGCTGACGAGATCCTTGAATCTCTTTTCATCTAAAGGTTTAGTGAAGATATCAGCTAGTTGGTCATTAGTGGGGATGAAGTAAATTTCAACATCCCCTTTCATGACATGATCACGAATGAAGTGATACCTAATGTCAATATGTTTAGTTTTGGAATGCTGAACAGGATTATGTGTGATAGCAATAGCACTTGTGTTATCACACATGATGGGGATTTTGGAAAAATTTAGGTCATAGTCAGCAAGTTGGTTTTTCATCCAAAGGACTTGTGCACAACAACTTGCTGCAGACACATACTCTGCTTCAGCAGTGGAGATGGAAACTGTATGCTGTTTCTTACTAGACCAACTAGTCAGCCTTCCCCCCAACAATTGACATCCACCACTGGTACTTTTCCTATCTAACATGCATCCAGCATAGTCAGAGTCAGAGTATGCAACTAAGTCAAAGGTAGAATCCTTGGGATACTAGAGACCTAAAGAGGAAGTTCCTTTGAGATATTTGAAGATACGTTTGACAGCGAGAAGATGGGACTCCCTTGGGGATGCTTGATACCTTGCACAAAGGCAAGTAGCAAACATAATGTCGGGACGACTCGCTGTGAGATACATTAGAGAGCCAATCATTCCACGATAGAATGTGGGATTCACATGCTTTCCATCAAGGTCAGCATGGAGATTATTAGGAGGAGACATGGGAGTAGACTTTGTAGTGATATTAGACATATCAAATTTGGCCAGCATGTCTCGAATATATTTTTCTTGGTTTATGAAGATGCCATCAGTAAGCTGGCGAATTTGTAAACCAAGGAAGAAGGTTAGCTCACCCATCATGCTCATTTAAAAATGAGAGGACATTAGTGAGCTAAATTTGTTGCAAAGTTTCTTACTGGAGGATCCAAATATAATGTCATCGACATATATTTGTACATAGAGAACATGAGCACCCTTCTTAAAGATAAAAAGGGTGGAGTCCATAGATCCTCGCTGAAACTCATGAGAGAGAAGAAATTCAGAGAGAGTGTCATACCAAGCTCTGGGAGCTTGTTTAAGACCATATAATGCTTTGAAAGACGATAGACGTGGTTTGGCTTGGTTAGATCTTCAAAACCAGGTGGCTGCTCCACATAAACTTCTTCTTCGAGTTTTCCATTTAGGAAGGCACTCTTGACATCCATTTGATATACTGTGAAGTTTCGATAAGCAGCATGTGCCAGGAATAAGCGTATTGCTTCAAGTCTAGCCACTGGTGCAAAGGTTTCGTCATAGTCGACTCCTTCTTCTTGAAGGTACCCTTGAGCTACTAACCTAGCCTTGTTGCGAATGACAACACCATCTTCATCCATTTTATTCCTATAAACCCACTTAGTTCCAATGGGTTCTTTGCCAAGAGGAAGAGGAACTAAGAACCAAACATGCTGTCTTTGGAATTGAGTTAGTTCTTCTTGCATGGCAGCAACCCAAGATGGGTCAACCATGGCTTCTCCAATATTCTTAAGAGTTATCATTGACAAGAAATTAACATATAGGCATGTGTTTCTAGTCGTTGATCTAGTCACAATGCCCTGCTGAGGATCACCAATAATCTGGTGAGCAGGATGACTTGAAGTCCATTTAAGTGATGGAACACTTGATGAACCTAGAGGGGCAGCGGAAGATGTTTGCATGGGATCAGCAGGAGAAGAATAAGAGGAAAAATCAATGGTAATTGAAGGATTAAGAGAAGCTTGATCAGTGGAGCCATTTGGTTGATTTAAGTTTTCAGTGATGGGGTCATCAGCAGACACCATGTCTTCAGTGTAAGCTGAAGCATCATGATACTCTTCATCAGCAGAGTTATCAACTTGCACATCATCAGCCAGTGATCTAGGTTTGACAGATGTTGCATGGATTGACCTTAAGATAGGCTCAACTAGCTCAATCGTATAGATATGAGTAGCAACTTGCTCCAGCTCATGGTCTGCTGAACTCTCCTCAGTGAGTTGCTGTTCAGTAGGAGACGAGCAAGAAGCATCGACAAATGAGTCAGCATCCTCCATAGGAGGGTTGATGAACTCATTGAAGATTTCTTCAGTAGAAGATGGCTGGATATCTTTAAGAGCAGAAGAGCTTTCATCAAAAGTGACATGAATTGATTCATCCACTTTTTGAAGACGAGTATTTTGATTTGAGGTTTCTTTCCTCTTAAAACTTCATATGCAGTTTTGTCATGTCTTTTGACAATGAGGCATCTATTTTGGGTGTGACAAGCAGTGTTGACTGCTTCAGCCCAAAACCTATTTGGAAGAGAGGACTTACTGAGCATAGTGCGTGCTGCCTCTATAAGAGTTCTATTTCTCCTTTCAGCAACACCGTTTTGCTCAGGAGTTCTAGTGGAAGAGAAGTTTTGTGAGATCCCTTGATCAGCACAGAAGGTTTCAAGAGTGTGGTTTCTAAACTCAGTGCCATGATCACTTCTGAGCTCTTTGACCCTTATGCCATTGAGATTTTCCATTTTCTTAATGAATTTGATGATTTCATCAGCAACATCACTCTTAGAATTAAGGAAAATTGTCCAAGTATATCGTGAATATTCATCCACAATTACTAAAGTGTATCTGCTACCCTTTAGACTTTGGACATTCACTGGACCAAAAAGGTCCATGTGAAGAAGGTGAAAACAACCCTTAACAGAGTTGGCTTGTTTAGTTTTAAAAGTAGCTCTATGGCATTTGCCTTTTTCACAAGCACCACAAAGCCTATCTTTTTCAAAAGAGAGAGGAGGAAGGCCACGAACAAGGTTCTTTTTGGCCAGTGAGTTTATGGTTTTGAAATTCACATGCGACATACGCTTGTGCCGTAACCAATTTAACTTAGATGCTGACTTAGCAAAGAAACAAGTCTCACTATCAGTTTTGATAGGAGTGAAGTCTACAAGATATACATCTCTTTTTCTTGGAGCAACCAAGACGACTTCCTTGTTGATGTTTACTACGGTGCCTTGATGCTTATCAAGGATTACTTTGTAGTCAGCATCACATAGTTGACTTATGCTGATGAGATTATGCTTTAATCCATTTACATAAGCAACTTTTGAGAATTTTATAAGGCCATTAGAAAGAAGACCATATCCTTCAGTCTGGCCAGTAGAGTTATCACCAAACACCACTGTAGGACCAGGTGCCTCAGTATAGTCATCCAGCAGGGATTTTAAGCCAGTCATGTGTTTTGAACAGTCGCTGTCCAAATACCACACTCCTTTACCTAGCGAGCCCTACATGGATGAAAAGAGGATAAGGATCACTTTATTCATCCAAACCTATGTCAGCAGGATTTTCTGGAGGTACTTCAGGGGAGGAAGTAGGCTCTATAGAGAGAGCTTCCACCAGAGTAAGGTGATTTCCCACAGAGACAGGGATAGGATTTTCTTCACTTGTGGGCAGAATGCTGGTTTCATTACTATGAAGGTAAGCAAAGCTGCTCACAACATCAGGAGCACTGAATTCAACCAGCATTGAGGGTTGCCCCCAAGCATTTGAAACAACCCTTTGAGAATGAGGAATTTCAATGCGCCGAGCAGCAATGTAGTCAGCAATACTTGAATTAGTGACAGAGGAGGAGTCACTGATAACTGGTTCAGTAGAGAGGTTCTCACTGATCCTGTTAGAAGAGGAAGATGTTTCAGCAGTGGTGGGAATTTTAGGTACACATACAACTGCTGGAGCATCTTTTGGACAGAAAAGAACACATTCAGAAGCAACATGTCCTCTGCTGCTACAGAGATAGCATTTATTGTCAGAGGAATTGCCTTGACTTAGAAAATCCCTCAGTTGAGATGAAAGATCATTCACTCGCTGAGTGAGTTCATTTATTTGAGGAGATGAGGAAAAGGAAGCCTTGCTCTTTTGCTTAGACTTGGACTTATTCCTTTGTCTAAGCTTAGGAGGGGGCATTTGAGGAACAGGGCCAAGTATGGATTCACCATGATGATTTTGAGGAGGCTGATGTCCTCTAATCATGGTCCATGCTTGCTTCCCAGCAGGATGAAAAGAGGAGGAACCCTGCTGAGGCAGATTCTCACTAATAGGAGTTGTGGATCTGACTTGACGTTTTGGAGTGGTCGACCTCAATTGCCTATGAGGTAGATACTCCTTGTTGGAAAAAGAGGATTGATACTGCTGAGAGGGCACATGTCCTCTTTGAGGAGTAATAGACCTTGTTTGTTGATGAGGCAAATATCCTTGCTGAGGAGTTATAGGTCTATTTTGAGAAGTCTGTCTTCCTCTTTTTGGAGTAACATGCCTTGGATTTGATTTTGGAGGTAAGGAATGAGATACAGCATCAGCATGTACACCCTTTGTGGGAGGTACTTGCTGTTGTCTTTCATCAGCGAACCTAACCCTTCTGTATACTTGTTCTGACATAGAATTTGTATGAGAAGGTTCAAGTTGAGAAGATTTAGCACCAGAAAGTTGCTGACAGACATGATGGTCTTGCTGAGGGATACCATAGTCATAGGAGCAGCAATGGTGCTGCTGAGAAGCAATGGGTACATACCCATCACTAGAGATATCTCCATTAAAGGTTCTTGGTGGAGAATTTTGAACTCTCCCTTCATGTGGCATCATGCCAACAATAGGGAGATGGGAGAACATGTTGAAAGTACTGGTAGAAGGACTAGTACTTTTAGCATTTAAAGAGGAGGAAACACTGGAAGATGCTGAAGCTTTGATGTCCATCTCAGCATGATAGTCATTTTGTCCCTTGACAAAATACCACTTTTTTATTTCATCCAGTGAGATAGAAGATGAACAAGGTGGAGGAATGGATACTTCAGGCTTTACATCATCTTTAAAGGAGTCAGCAATGGAGGCAGCAGCATCAAAATTGCCACCAATTACCACTTGTACTTGAGCAGGGACTTGTTCGCTCAAGCAATGATGATGAAATTTAGAAGCCTTTGACCAGGAGGTCACAATCTTCTTTAAATTAGAGACTTCAGCCTTGAGAGATTCATTCTCAAGTTGAAGTTTTTGAGTCATCAACTCATGAGATTGAAGTTCAACATGAACATTTTTCAATTTCATAAGTTTTTCAGATTTTTCACTCAACTCTATTTCAGCAGAGTTAAGTTTAGATTGAAGTTCAACACGTAGACTTTCTACGAACTGAAGATCACAAGACAAAGACTCAATTATTTTGGTCTTGTCTTGATTAGACGAAGAGAGAAGAGAGTGTACCTTTTTAACAGTGACGTTTACCCACTGACTAGAGGAGACTTGATCCTTGGTCAGAGCATCACTGTCAGCAAGTGCCATAAGGCATATGGCATCAACATAATCGTCATCATCAGAATCATCTGAGTCAGCCCAATCATGTTCTTTAGCAATCAGTCCTTTTGCTGGGACTTTATCCTCTGTTTCAACAACCTTTGCCTTCAGCTGATAATATTTGTTCCTATATTCATCAGCAGATTTGGAAGGATTAGTTTTGGAGGCAGCAGGATTGGGTAAGGAGACTCTACACTCCTTTTGATAGTGGCCTTTCCTGCCACACCTCCAGCACTCTTCCTGTGATTTGTCAACAGGAGGTTTGAGGGAAGTGATCGTTTTTCGATTATTCCATCTTTTTGAGTATTTTCTTCCAGCAACTAGGGCAAAGCCCATGAAGTCATTAAACATTTCTTGTTTTTTTTCATCATCCAGCTCATTTATGAGAGTCTGAATTGATGCTGGAAGATTAGAGGTACTGGCACCATCATAGAGATCGATGGACTCAGTGGAAACAAGAGCAATAGGGTCAGAAATTGGATGAGGAGAGATGCTTACTGAAGAAGAAGAGGAAGAGCCAGCATGTCTTTTGGCATCAGCAGACGCTCGAATATTTTCAGCCAATGCTCTTTCTTCGAATTGAAGAGTGCCAAAAAGTTCTTCAAGATCAAAGTCTTGGATTTTCTTCGTTGTACGAAGAGTTTGTCTTAAGTTTTGCCACTTAAGAGGAAGAGAATCAATGAATTTGTGACATACCTTAAAGTTATCATGGGTAATGCCAACATTTGTCATATCATTGAGCAATCCTTTAAAGCGAGTGTAGGTGCTCTCAAGACTTTCATCGGGAAGGGAGAAGAAATTTTCATAAGCTCTTTTCAAATCAATTTTCTTGATTTTAATGAGGTCAGCAGAACCTTCATAGGTGCTGACGAGTCTATCCCATACTTCCTTTGAAGAGGGATACTTGATGACCAGTTTCATGATTTCAATAGGGAGGGTAACTATAATCATGTTTTCTTGATTTTAATGAGGTCAGCAGAACCTTCATAGGTGCTGACGAGTCTATCCCATACTTCCTTTGAAGAGGGATACTTGATGACCAGTTTCATGATTTCAGTAGGGAGGGTAACTATAATCATGTTTTTAAGTCTAGCATCAAGATTTACCAGCTTTCTTTCTTCATCTGTCCATTGGACCTCTGGTTTAACCAGGTCAGTGACTATTTCAGGAGCTTCAGGTGTAGCTCCTGGAGTCCTTTGGACATACATCGGTACGTATGGACCCTCAGTTAATATAGTCATTAAATAGGGTTCCACACCAGCGATGTGTAGAAGCATTCTCTCCTTCCAAGACCCAAAATCTTTGGGCTCGAACTTAGGAGGTGTCGACACGTAGCCAAAGTCACGTGTGTTCACAAGGCCGGGAACAGAAGACATGGTTCTTGTTAAAAAGAAATTAAGAGGAATTAAAGAACAGAAATCTTAAATATAAACAAAAGAAGGCAAATAGATCTTGTTCCAATGATTTAGGAACGGATGGCTCTGATACCACTTGACGGTCCACGAATGCACAACTTATGTTTTAATTAAGTATACAAGAAAGAAAGTAAGTAAGTAACAAGAACAATGTAAAGTTCAATTGCAATACATCTATGCAAGGATAATCATATGTATCATTTATTAAACGATGAATACATGGTTGATCTTACACTTGACTTACAAGAATACAAAAGAACATAGATAATTGCTAAGTCTAAATATTCTAGAAAAACTTAGACAATTTCAAGTGACACATACTTTTAAGTTGGCCAGACGCACTTAATACTATGTGGTCGTGTTGCTTTATATAGGGGAAGACTTGGGGCAACACAGCCTGCTTTGATTGCGACTTGATGGTGGTTGTCGACTTTCAATTGGCTCATGGTACTTAAATCATGTGCCCATTGTCTTCTATACCAAATCGGGTGAGAGAGAGAGAACCCTTGCTTTGGTCCCAACATGTACATTACCATTCAGGGTAAATTAAAGTTGGTTAACCACCACGTGACCTTTTTGTCTTCATGTAGTTTGAATATTTCCCGCCATGACAAACTTAGATCAGCATGCATCCCGCTGAACAAGTCTCTTCATCTGCTGATGACTTGCTAGAGAATTGCTGACGACATGTGTCAGATTGTCAAGTCTCCTTCAGCGAATCCCAGACTTAACATATGTAATAAATGCATTATTATTTTAATTTTTACTTTTTTATATATTCATTTTTTGTGGGTACCAAACAACATAATCCGTTCTCTTTCCAAATAGTCATTCTCTTTCTCACTATTTTCATTCAATATTACTTTTTCATTCTCTATAATTCCCTTTTACCAAACACCCCCTTATAGTCTATGGAAGTGGTTTACTATTGAGTTATTAGGACCCGTTTACTTTTTACTTAATAAACTTAATAGTTAAGAACTTAATAATTAAGTCAAATTTCATTTTTTTTATTTATTAAATAAAAATAACTGTCAATTATATATATTTTTTTACTTAATACATATAAACATTACTTATACATTCAGTCACTTAATACACCAAACACTTAATGACTAAAAAAAAAAACGGGTCCTTACTCTTAAAGTTTGATTTCATGGATGTCATAAACCATAATCGCTATGTGATTTACTACTCATAAAACCATTCTCAACCCATTACTCCATCACACTCAAAAACTACAACAACAATGCTGGGGTATGAGGGAGGTATGATGTAGACAGTCCTTACCCCTACTTAAAAGTAGAGAGGCTGTTTCATATCCACCGAGGTGGAAGGGACCTCCGGCCCAGGGTGAAAAAAATAGGGTTAGATCCACTGGAGTGGAAGACTTAACCGGGAATAATCTCGATCTCAAACTCTCAATCTCAAAGCTCGATCTCAGTCTCCAAAAACCAAACTTAGATTGGATCCGAAAGTTTGTTACCGTTAGAGGAGAAGAGAGAGCAGAGAGAGAGAGAGAGAGAGAGATTACAATAACATTCTCATCACACCCGTTTTTATTCCCAAACGGCCCAACTCGGCCATCACTCAAAAATGGAGTGGTGGAAGGGACCTCCGGCCCAGGGTGAAAAAAATAGGATTAGATCCACCGGAGTGGAAGACTTAACTGGGAATAATCTCGATTTTAAACTCTCAATCTCAAAGCTCGATCTCAGTCTCCAAAAACCAAACTTAGATTGGATCTGAAAGTTTGTTACCGTTAGAGGAGAAGAGAGAGCAGAGAGAGAGAGAAAGAGAGAGAGATTACAATAACATTGTCATCACACCCGTTTTTATTCCCAAACGGCCCAACCCGGCCATCACTCAAAAATGGAGTCCAACGTTATTTGGTTTACACTGTTAAAAAATTAAAATTACAAGAATTAAGATTGAATATAACAAAATAACACTACGTTTAAAAATAAGATTCATTTATATTTCAAACTTAGTAAACCCATTTTATAAGATTTTGAAAATTACTAAGACATTTTGTAAAGGCTTCATTAATTGAGGGTTCAAAATGTAAAATTAATATTTTATATATAAAAAAAGGATTAGTTTCATGTAATTTAAGAAACTTTGAACGAATATCTATAGTAGGAAATTACTAAAGTTGTGTGTGTTGTATGTAAATAACTCGAAATAATGTTTATTGTATGTAAGAATTTCGTTTCAACCAATTAAAATCTGACAAGTGGCACCTGTATATGGTTGCCACGTATGTTTTCTTACATACAATAAACATTTTTTCGAGTTACTTACATACAATACACACAACTTTAATTTTTTTTTAATATAGACATTCGGTTAGTTATATGTAGATGAAACTAATCCCAAAAGAAAAATTTCAATATATACCAATGAATTTGTTCCTTTCAGTCATAGGTTCCTTTCACTTCTCTCCATTTCCACAACCAATCGTGCCGGTGAGCTGGCACAAACGCAATGGTCTCATCATGTTGCTATCATGGCAGTTAACATGGGAATTCCCTAACACAAGTTGATTAATGATCACACTCAATTATCTTGAACCCTTGTAATTAAGTAGAATTAAGACAAACAAACAAAGAAAGGAGGTACTATGGTCTCGACTCTCAGTGATCGCACAATGGCGCCACACCAAACAAACACAGTGACGGAGCCAGAATATGACAGGGGCGGAACATTTAAGGGGCAAGAAGGGGTTTAGAGCCCCCCAAAAATTTGAGTATTATTTAGCAATCACTTAAAATTTTAGTTAAATTTTCTTTTTTATATACATTTACCCCCTCAAAAAAATAGAAAATTTTTTTTACTTCCTCATAAAGGGGTTCATCTTCCGCCGCTGGAATATGATATCGAAGAGGAATGGTTGCTTGATTGGTGGGGGCAAATAAAAAAATCATGTTAATGTTATGTTAACCTTTTGAATGAATATTTATATAAGAAATTGTGTTAAGCTTGGAGATAACTATGATCTCGACTCTCGTTGTGGCATAGTGGTTCCACACCAAACAATTAACTTAACAACATATATGGTACAATTCATCATTTAATTATTATAGCTATTTTAACTTACCGTATGTATAAACATGACTAAAATCTAATAAGTCTATGTAATATGTTAAAAAACTAATTATATAACAATGTTTTTAAAAAAAAAGGTAAATGGGTGGAAACCCTCTCCCATGTATATTTTTGGTACCCAGAGTGCACACCGCATAGAACTCATGCTCGGTGACTCACCATTCTCACACATGGGTCACTAAGTATAGTTTATCCTCTTGCCTTTAACAAGATTTGAACCTGTGACTTGCAGCCTTCATCTGTGGGCCCATGTGGTCACATGATGATGGTACCCGTTGATCTATGATCAATTGATAATGCTTTAAATGTGGTACTGTAATAATCTAACAATGTAAATCCTTTTTGTTATATAAGGTACGAGAACTACTATAAATTCTACAATGACCCAAACACCGTCAAAGATGTTGGTATAGCTCCACTTACACTATGTGGTAATCAGCAGTCAGAAACCACTTTTACCCAAACTGTACAAGAGTTGTTGGCAGATATTAGAGATGCTACTCCTAGAACCTCTCACTATTATGTGGCCTCTACAAGACAAATAACAAGTGTAAATGCAACAATGTACGCGATTGCACAATGCGTTGAAGGTACAAGCCAGGCCACTTGTCGAGATTGCATCAACGCAGCCTCTGGCAATATAATTACTTGTCTTCCTAATACAGAAGGAAGGTCTATAAACATGGGATGTTTTGTAAGATATTCAGACACTCCTTTTTTCAATGGTAACCAGACAACAGATATTACGAATCTCTTAAAAGGTCCAGCCTCATCTGTTATTTCAACGTGTATGCTCAAAGAATTGAAGTTCATAATTGCTCCTCAAATTATTGTTAGAATATGAACACATAAAACATACAAGATCACGAATAAGCGCAACGGAAGAAATCGAAACATATATGTAATCACATTCATTAACAAAGAGAGAATCGAGATGTGTACCTTATATGCAAAGATCCAATTGAGATAATAATAATAAGATTATTATTAATACTTAGGGTTTAAAGCAAAACCCCTCCACGATCGCACACTAGACACCCCGAATAATGTATGCTAGTACCCCGATCACGAACTTAAACAACCCTTTGTTTAACCTTAAACTTAAAAACCGAAAACCCCTTATAGAAGAGAGAGGTCGGCCGAACCAAATAAAAGGAGAGAAAGAGGAGAGAATTACTTTGTAATTGTGTGTGAAAAACCTTAAGCTTAACCTTCTATTTATAGGACACAATTAGGGTTAACCTTGCTTGGAAAATAAGCGCACCAAGACTTAAAGAAGCCTTAAAGTGGCCGGCCCCTATGGACTTTTTAGGTCCAAATCCATTTTCCGATTTTCACTTTAAATCCTCCTTTTTAATCAATTAAATATAATTAACCCTTTAATTATGTTTAATTAATTATTTCGTGATCAAACTAATTAATATATTACTTTAATATATCAATTGTTATTATCGAGTTACTGTGTCATTTCGTGTGACCCCGTAGACTTAAATTATTCCGAGACATGCAACTTATAATAATATGATCATATGCCAACAGCTCCCACTTGAGCATGTTATTATAAAAGCAATAACATTGGTTGGCGTCTAGCAACACTCCAATGCTCCCGGAAATATTTAAGAATAGATTCTTAAATTGTCAAGTTGAAATAATTTAGTCTTTAATATCCCTTTGTTCAGATACCTTGTTAATTATGAATATGGATCAATGTCATTTCATAATTTAACGATTATGTTTCTCATTTCTACAATTAATCAAGATTACCAAGTTAGTCAAGACTCCTCTTGAGTTCATTTGGGTATGGCCATACAAACATCTTAATTAATTAATGAGGGGGCCAAATGGTATCACACCTCAGTTGCAAATTGAAGGAACAAATCCTGTATTGACTACAAGTGTCTGGCCATGTCGTTTCTCAACATTTCTGAAAATAACCCTGTATTATTGCCTTGTTCAGGACAGTTAGGAATTATATCAAGAAATGCAATCCACACATGCATAACTCACTTGTATCTCAAGTCAAAGGATAAATAAAGTAACCATTTCACGAATTTCATTTAATGACGCTGATCCATAAAATGATAATTCGTTCTGTGGGGTAAGTTTAATATTCACCTTTTGAATATCATGTGAGTTTGGTACGATCCACCATCTTCAAAATATTCCCTTAAATATTTTCACCAATCTCTCACAATTGTCTTACTTTAATTATATTCTCATATAATTAATCGACAATAGACATTTAGAATATTCAACTAATATTCATGGATTTAAACATGCAAATATATGACATAATTATTATAAAAATGAAACCACTTATACCGCGTATAAAAATTCATTTATTGAAAATAACAATTGTTTAACATCCCATTATCCAAATACTAATCACAGATTTACATGAAATAACTTAGCAATATCTAAGACCTAAGCCTTCTGCATGCTTCTTGAGCTTTCCCTTTGACAATGCCTTTGTAAAAGGATCCGCCAAGTTATTATTTGTGTGAACTTTGAGTAAATTGATTTCACATGATTCGATTTGCTCTCGAACATAGTGATATCTCCTTTGGTAATGTTTGGCACCCTTTTGAACCCCAGGTTCATTGGCAATGACAATTGCTCCAGAATTGTCACAGTACAGATCCATAGGTGTATTATTTGATGGCATCATATCAAGCCCAGAAATAAACTTTCTGATCCAGACAACTTCCATTGCTACATCCGAAGCAGCTATATACTTAGACTCTGTAGCAGACATAGCAACGGTAGATTGCTTCTTGCTCTTCCAATCTACTGCTCCTCCATTTAAAATGAATACATACCCTGACTAAGACTTGGCATCATCCTTATCAGTCTGAAATCCAGCACCACAGTATCCAGTGGGACTTTAAGCTCTTGATCCGGATTTCCTCCATACACCAAAAACAATTCTTTAGTAGCACACATGTACTTAAGAATGTTTTTCATAGCGGTCCAATGATCCTCTCCGGGATTTTGCTAATATCGGCTTACAATATTTTGCGCAAACGCAATGTCAGGTCTAGTGCATCTAACCGCATACATGATAAAACCCACCGTCGAAGCATAAGGGACTCTCTTCATACGCTCCACCTCTTCAGGTGTAGAAGCACCATTCTTGTTGGATAAATTAAGTCCTTCTTGCATAGGCAAGTTCTCGCGCTTAGAATTTTCCATCTTGAATCTCTTCAAGATCTTATCTATATACGCACTTTGACTTAATCCGATCAACCGTTTACTTCTATCTCTATAGATTTTGATTCCAAGTATGAATGCTGCTTCACCCAAGTCTTTCATAGCAAAACACTTTCCAAGATAAGATTTAACGTCTTTCAACATTGGAATGTGATTTCCTATTATCAATATGTCATCGACATACAAGACAAGGAAAGTAACATTACTCCCACTAGCTCTGCGATATACACATGGCTCATCAGGATTCTGAACAAAATCAAACTTGTTGATCTCTTCATCAAACCTTTTATTCCAACTCCTTGATGCTTGCTTTAGTCCATAAATGGACCTTTGAAGCTTGCATACTTTTTTGGGATGTTTTGGATCGACAAAACCTTCAGGTTGGTCCATATAGACTTCCTTATCTAGAAAACCATTCAAGAAAGCGGTTTTGACATCCATTTGCCATATCTCAAAGTCATAGTACGCCGCTATGGCTAAGATGATCCTAATAGCTCTAATGTCCGCAACCGGAGAAAAGGTTTCCTCATAATCAACTCCAAAGAGTTGAGTATAACCTTTCGCCACAAGACGAGCTTTATAGGTGTGTATATTTCCATCCATGTCGGTCTTCTTCTTGAAGATCCATTTACGCCCAACGGTTCTACCATTTGGTGGAAGATCAACCAAGCTCCAGACTTGATTGTCTTTCATGGATTTCATTTCCACATTCGCAGCTTCAAGCCATTTTTCAAATTCCGGATCTGATAATGCAGCATTGAAATTAGGAGGTTCATTCAAATCTCCTACCACGTGTTGTTCAGACTCAATCATAAGATTTAATCTATCACGAGCACGTATGGTCCTTGAGGACTTACGAAGTGGAATCGCTTCATCTTCAACTTGAAGTTCATCTTGAGATTCATCTCTTTGAACATTTTCCCCCCCAAGTTGAAGATTGCTAGTATCTTTAGAAGTTGACACATCTTTTTGATGCTCATCAAGCTCAACAATCCTCCCACTGTCTTCGATCTTGAGATATGAGTTTCTTTTCAAAGAACTCAGCATATCGATGAACCTTGACAGTGTTTTCCATAGGAAAGTAGAAGTAGTAACCCATCGTTTCCTTTTGGTATCCTACAAAGATGCACTTGACAGATCTAGGTGCAAGCTTGTCAGGCGTATCTCGTTTCACGAGCGCCTCACATCCCCAGACCTTTAAGTAAGACAATTGAGGAACACTTCCATGCCACAATTCATGCGGTGTCTTGTCAACTTTCTTAGTTGGAACCATATTGAGAATGCGAACAACAGTCTCGAGGGCATAATCCCAAAACGAAAAAGGAAGAGTCGTATGAATCATCATCGATCGAACCATTTCCAACAAGGTTCGATTCCTCCTCTCCGAAACACCATTGTGTTGAGGAGTATATGGAGGAGTAAGCCGTTGAACTATTCCACAAGCTTTAAGATAATCCTTAAACTCTTGACTTAAGTATTTCGCCACCTCGATCCGAACGGAGGATTTTGATGGTTTTACCGAGTTGATTCTCCACTTCACTTTTAAATTCCTTGAATGTTTCAAAGACTTCATGTTTATGCTTAATCAAGTAAACATAACCATAACGACTGAAATCATCTGTAAAAGTGACGAAATAGCTAGCACCTTTCCTTGACACATGTCTAAATGGGCCACATACATCCGAATGTATTAGTCCAAGTAGATCTTTAGCCCTTTCCGGTTTATTTGGAAAAGGTTTCCTTGTCATTTTGCCAGAAACACAAGATACGCATTTTTCAAATGATTCATCATTTGATTGCAAGACACCGTCCCTTTGAAGTCTTTCAATGCGTTTCTTGCCAACATGAGCAAGCTGACAATGCCAAAGATAAGTCGAGTCCAAAGTGGACTTGACTCGTTTGCTAACATGATACATTGAATTATCCTTTGAATCACAACCACGCATATCAATTTCATAAATACCATCACAAGCGATAGCATCAAAATAATGAATATTATTTCGAGAAACTGAAATTCCAATATCATTAAAGACATTAACGTAACCGTTGTTTTTCAACAAAGAAACTGAAATAACACCTCTAGTAATAGAAGGTGCATAATGACAATCGTTCAAGACAATTATTAAACCACTAGGTAAAACCAAATGATAATCGCCGATCTCTTTCACAGCTGCTGGTAGGCCATTTCCCACGAACAGTTGTAAAGATCCCGGCTTCAGTTTCTTTCCTCTTCTAAGCCCCAGTGTCGTAAACCCATGAATTCCGCTTAGAAAATGAATATAATTCAATAGTGAAGAATATACCTGAAGTCCCGGACGTACCGGGTTGCTTCTTCTTCAACTCAGCAAGATACTTGGGACAATTCTGCTTCCAATGACCCACTTCATTACAATGGTAACAAGGTAGGTTCTTAGCGAGATGTTCCTTCTTCGCCGGAGGGGTCTTCTTAGGTTTAGGAGCAGCAACTTGCTTTCCTTTACCGTCAGCCTTGCCCTTTCCCTTCGGTTGTTTGCCTTTTTGGACCTTACCCCCCTTGATCATGAGAACGTTGGGAGTAGCAGTTTTCTTTGGTAACTTCTTTTCAAATTCAATAGCCATTGCAAGAAGTTCCGTAACGGTTTTATCCATGCTATGCATAGTATAATTGCGTCCGAATTCTTCAAAATCCTTAGATAAGGACTTGAGAACCAGACCAATTTGTACCTGCTTTGCATAAGGAAAATTCAACCTTTCCAACTGCTCAAAGTATCCTTTCATCTTAAGGATATGAGCGCTCACCCCTGTTCCTTGTTCATGTCACAAGTCATGAAGTACATCGATAAGATCGTATAACTCCACTCCAGCTTGCTTCTCGAACATAGACTTGAGTTCAGTAAGCATATCACACGGAAATGAATGCTCAAATTGCTTTTGTAGGTCAGCATTCATGCTTCCCAACATCAGACAAGCGACCTCATAATGTCTATCATATGCAGCCGCATATTCTGTTAATGCTTCATTAGAAGCATTGGCAGCAGGAGCAACGGGTCTTGGCTCTTCAAGGACTTGGTACTTTCTCTTAGCTCTCAAAACAATCCGGAGCTGACGATACCAATCATTGAAATTCGGTCCAGAAAGCTTTTCCCTTTCCAACATCAGCCTGAACGCCGATTGATGTATGTTTTGAGTGGTATTGTTTGTTGCCATCTACAAAACAGACAAAAAGTTCAATTATCAGTATTCTGATAATTATCCTTAAGAAATGTAATTTTACCCTTGTTAAATTCATCTAACAAATTACTTTCACTAAGGCTAGGATCCAACTTGACATACAATCATTTCATCAGTTGATCTGCTAGAAATGACGGCATTCAAAAGGTAATCGAGAATCGATAATTGTATTCATGAAACTCCTAGGTTTATGGGACTTACAACAACACTGTAAAGGGGTATTAAGTGTTTTGTAAACATGTTTTGTCCCATCTTATGCCACGGGTTAAGGTCTCACCTCTTAACTCGTTTTAAGTCGCCCAATTAAAAACATGTAGATAGTCCACCGCTGTCTCACAACGAGTGGTAATCCACCTTGAAGAGATACAATTCACCTACGTCTCACGTAGAGCAAAAAGCACTAGCAAGTGTTCTTAGCAAAGTGGGTGGCATTGACTTAACTTTAAATGGGTAATGCATTTGAAGTGAATCAAAAGTTTATGTTTGAAGACTCATGCATAATCTTCGAAACATAATTTTTTAATAAAATCATTTGTATAGTCTTACAACACAAGAGAGCTCGGTAGCTCCATTTGAACGCACAAAGAAGCGCAAGGGCAAAGGTATGCGATAAACGCGATTTAAAAACCCGCCCTTTTAGAAGGCTAGCGCACTCCGACTTATACCTCTCTTAGAATTTGTTCAAATGGATGGCCTGTGTATCTCAAGGTTGCAAGACTCCAATTTTATTAATGAAATCTCTATTTCAATAGTTCTTAGTCAAGTTTATTTTCAAAACCAATTTTTGCATCACCTTTATACAACTTATAAACAAATACAAAAATTAATAAACTTATTAATTATCGAACTATTTAATCAAGTAACAAGTTAAGGTAGGCCACCTAAACATGGTCACTATGGTTCATGCAAAAGTTCAATCCCGGCTCCCCCTTCCGAAGAAGAGGACCACATTCATCAAGTTACCTTGATTGCGTAAGCCTTTAAACAATTTAACTTAACAAGTTGCAAATAAACACATATACATGCTGACTGGAAATTTCCAGTAGCTTGATGACCAGTTTACTCCTGTTTCTGGTCCGATTCAGCTTTCGACCAAAACTACAAAGTTGTAGCCCTATTTGTTGGGCTTCTACAGTCCAAAGAACGACTTCTAACTCATTACATATTATTTTATATGATTTTTCTAGTAAACTGTCGCACATCAGAAAATTTACACGCAAAAATCACATTGTCACATAATTATCTAATAATTAACCCTAATTATTGGATCAACATGCTTTACATAATATAACACTTTATATATCCAGTAAAATAACAATAAATTTTGCATGAATTTCTTGTGATTTTACTATTTATTTAACAAATTTAAATAAAACGATACATATAATCATGCAATTCATCACATAATTTATATTAATTCACAATTCAAAACTTGTTTGAGGGTTTCAATCTCCATTGAACAAGGTTAAAACTTTAATTAAACAAAAACCCTAATTTTTATTTAATCAAGATCCGATTTAATTAATTAAAAAATAAGAAAAACAACCTTTTAATTATTTAACAATTAATTAAAATCAACCAACCCTTAAACCCCCCTTCAAGTTTTGATCTTTGTAATTAATAGATCACATATGTGGCTCGTGATACCACTGTTAGAATATGAACACATAAAATATACAAGATCACGAATAAGCGCAACGGAAAAAATCGAAACATATATGTAATCACATTAATTAACAAATAGAGAATCGAGATGTGTACCTTATATGCAAAGATCCAACTGAGATAATAATAATAAGATTATTATTAATACTGAGTCATTTGGATGCAATTAATTAGTGAAAATCAATGTGCTAGTAGACTAATTGAGAGATATTTGTATCTTTCTGTCATAGCAATTTCAAGCAAGTTGGGAGTTATAGCTGGAGTAAGTAGCGGGGTAGGTATCTTCGTCCTTATACTCGCTTTGTGGTTATGGTATCGACAACATAAGAAGTCTAAGATGGTTGGAGAAGGTAAAACACCGAAGAAGTACTGTTTCCTTACATTTATAAACATCCATATCAATGTGTACTTCTTAGATAATTAGGGTTACTAACTATATTTTATTTCTTTTAATTAGATGATGACAATGGATTACAAGGAGGAAAAAGTTATAGCTACCAATGTTTGCGAATAGCAACTCATAATTTTGATGAACAATATAGAATCGGGAAAGGAGGTTTTGGTGAGGTATACAAGGTAATGATTTCATTTAGAATAAATGGTTCAAGTATATATTGAGCACAAACGATAATCGTTTCTTTATTTGTCGCTTAACAGGCAATCATGGATGATGAAAGTGTAGTGGCAGTGAAGAAACTTAATAGTTTCTTAGTTGGTTGTTGCAGAGCAAAATCAGATTTTGTAAACGAAGTGAAGCTTACAAGTAATGTTCAGCATAGAAATCTAGTACGCCAACTAGGTTGGTGTATTGAAGGATCCGAACTACTTCTTGTCCTTGAATAAATACCACAAGGTAGCCTTTCCAAATTCTTATGGGGTAAGATTAACTTACAAACTTATTTCTTGTAAGTATTAGATTAAACTATTGACAAACCCGGATTATAATGTTCTTCACGGACAGGTGCTAAACGGGGCACACTGAACTGACAAAAGAGATTTGACATTATCTTTGGAGTTGCTAAAGGTCTCGCCCATCTTCATAATGAATTCCATGTAAAGATAATCCATAGAGATATAAAGTCGGATAACATTCTTCTTAACGATGATTTTTAACCCAAAATCTGCGATTTTGGTTTGGCTAGATTTCAGACAGAGGATCAAACCCATATTAGCACAAAGGTTGTTGGGACTTTGTAAGTAATTTTACACTTTCCCTTCCCTTTATAAAGTCACCCGATTCAAGAACTTAACCTTACTAATATGGTTCATGACGAGATCAATATAGAGGATACATGGCACCGGAATATGCAATCAATGGACATTTAACAGAGAAGGTTGACACCTATAGCTTTGGTCGAAAATGTACTGATGTAAACTTTAGTGGACCTGACACGGATCACCTTCTTGAACATGTGATATCTGATAAACGCCTAATCCATATTACTTTAAGATACGAAGACGGACATGTTTTGTGAATGTTAATAGACGATTAGGGCAAACTGCCGTTTCTGGAGGGCAGTCTGGGACGGCCAGGAGGGCAGTCTGGGACGGCCCTAGCTGCACTAAAAATCCGAAAATTAGGGATTTAATTACTTTTCAGTTTATAACAATTACATACACGACTTTGGGAGGTTACACTTCATAATTTCACATCCTTGGGCAGTTTCCTAACACACACAACACCCCAATTTCATCATCAAATCACAATTCCATGGAGATTGAAGCCCTAATTGAAGAATCAATGATGCTATCAATGATGAAGATTTTAGGCTAATTCTCTTTTGATCATTCTCATGTGAACAATTATGTAAGACAATTGTATTCAACTTTTCTTATGTTTATGTTGGATTAGATGTTTAATTTCCCATTAGTCTTTTAACATCTAATGTTGTTTGGATTGTTTGAATGATTACTAGTTTATAACCTTGAATGAATTCCATCTATCTTTTGATTTCAATTTCTTGTTAATCAATTATTATTGGAAAAATCTCTTGTGAACTTGTAATCTTGTTAATGAATAGATAATTTAGTTGAGTCAATTCCCCGGTTTTCATTATCGTGAATCATCACAACCTAATTGATTAGTTCTTAGCATTCATTCAATCCAAACTTATAACGAATCATGTCTATGTGATTTCCAACGAACATAAGTTAGGTTATACTTTTGAAAACATAATTTGAAGCATGAGAATGATCCCTTTTATTTAATTGAAGTAATTGTTAAGTTTATGATCAAATTTAGTTTTTAATCAAATCAATCAATCAATCGGTTTTAAGTTTCATGTCTACTTTAATTAATTCTTGTAACTTGTTTAACACTTTCCCTTGATTCCCTGTGGATACGATACTCTACTTGCCCTAGCTAATTAGTGGTATTTAGTTTTATTTTTGATCGGTTCAACGACATTGATCAATATCCAATTTCCTTAATTGGTCTTTCCTAACATATCTGAACTCAAGGTCAGATATATATACATGATAATTCAAGATGCATATTAAAGTATTAAAGATCTAACTGCAAATATACATGTGATAAAAGCTTCTTTGTTTTTTTTTGAATAGGCGTGGCAGTTGTACGAGAAAGGTGAACATATGGAGTTAATCGATGAAGCGTTAGGTACAGATGAATACAATCAAGCAAGTGTGATGAGGACAATAGAGATTGCTCTAATGTGTACCCAGTCACCAGCTTCTTTAAGGCCAACCATGCCTCAAGTTGTTATAATGTTGTCAAGTGGACAATTTTTAGGGCAAAGACAACTGGTCAAGCCTAGTTTCAATGATTCTCGCAGACTGATGAGACGAATAGTTGCAAATCGGTTATAGAATTCTACACCACTTGTATCGAGCTCTTATGTACATTTTTAGGACAACATGATAAAGCAGCCCAACACGAGTACAACTAATTTGATCGTATATATCTTGTTCTTCTAGATTTTGGCATAGGAGTTTGAAATTATCACTTAGGGTGAACCACTTTATTGTGACAAAAAAAAGGAACTTCACGTAATATTTAAAGGGTGATACTATAGCTACACCCTCCACTATTCATAGAAACACTACCAAAATGCTCCGTTTTATGTAAAATTCTCCGTTTTATACCTCGTTTTACATAAAACTATGTCGTTGGCCGGTGTGTAGATAGCAAAACACTGTTTGAGAATTACACGTGGTCTGACACTCATATCGGTGTCATTCCCCCGTTTTTGGTGCCATTTTACATAAAACGCTAAGTATTAGTTGAACGCCCCGTTTTATGTAAAACTCCCCGTTTTATACCCCGTTTTACATAAAACTCTGCGTTTGGCCGGTGTGTAGATGACAAAACACTGTTTGAGAATTACACATGGTCTGACACTCATGTCAGGGGAATGACAGGTGTCATTCTCCCGTTTTTGGTGCCATTTTACATGAAACGCTGCATATTAGGTGAACTGTCAAAACCAGCCATTTTACGTCAAATGTGTATATGTCAGTGTCGTTTTCTATGCCTAAAGGTAGTGTTTTATTCAAAGCGGAAAGAATTTTCTCTTGTACCAAAATGATCCCTTTTATATAATAGTAGATGATCCAGCACCGTTTTGGATATACAAAAATGTACCATCGGGGTATAAAACGGGAAGTTTTACATAAAACGGTGCGTTTCAGTAATGTTTTCTAGGAACAGTTGATGTGTGTAGATAGCCTCCCCTAATAGTCCCGTTGTCCTTGTAAATTGTCCATATGAAAGAGTTCGCTAAATAATGTCACGTTATATTGTTTATATCATGTCAAGTCTTCGTATGGAACATTTATTATAAAATATTTTATGTCCAAAAAGTCGTATAATCTATATAGTCTTTACAAAGTCCTTTTATAGAGATGTATATATATATATATAGTCATAAGTACGTATTACACCGATGTTACGACAAATTTGGATTAAATTACTAATACGACTCGAAATGACTAACCATAATTAACTTTGACCAAGAAACCCTAATTTTGACTAGAAAACTCTAATTTTGAGTTTAACAAATCTTAAATCAACTTTGACTTTACAAACCCATTTAAACTTAACCCTAATTTTATCAAAAAGACCAAAATAGACACAATAAAAATGTAACACCCCAACAAGGCGGAATCATGAGAGTTACATACTAAACACAACACGACATGGAAATTAAGTAGAAACAAGTTTAGATGCATTTAGAGGATTGGAAATCCATACAAATTATTCAATTTCAAATACCGGATCATACAAAATGCATAAGGAGCACGCCCGTCAAACGTTTACAAAATAATAGTTCAAAAGATGGTAAATGATCCTAAGCATAACCCATAAGCGGGAACAATGAAATACGGATACACGATAAAGTCCAAGTCCAATCCAAATATGCAAACAATCAATCATCATCCAATACGTCCCTGGTTAACCTGTTCACCTGAAAAGTGTACTAAAAAGTGTCAACATAAAGTTGGTGAGTTCGTAGGTTCAAACGCTAAAATCATAGTGTCGGGATAACAACCGTTACATTACAACCAATCATTCATATACCACATACACGTTACACGATATCGTTATCAACAACGTTGTGCCACAAATGTGGACTTACTCGTTATGCCATCAACTGTAACACCCCGACAAGGTGGAATCACGAGGGTTACATACTAAGCACAACACGACATGGAAATTAAGTAGAGACAAGTCTAAGTGCATAAAAAAGATCAAGTAATCCATACGAACCATTCAATAATGCAAGTATCCGAATCACACATAAGCATAACCCTAATTGGGACAAGAATCACATATCTAAGAGGTCCGAGTCCAAGTCTAGCATGATCGAGCAAACAATCATCCAAAACGTCTTTGAGCTAACCTGTTATCCTGAAAAGTGTACTAAGACGAGTCAACATAAAGTTGGTGAGTTCGTAGGGACGAGTAATAAGGAAACAAGTGTCGGGATAACAACCGTTAACGATACACGAGGATCAGAGTACCTAATCACGTTTACACAAATCAATACAAGTCAACGTTTACGTTTAATAATAGTTACAACGGCACGACTTACATAATAAATAATGCGCGATAAACTGACACGACTTACATGATGAACAAAGCGCGAAATACGTTTCTGGCACGACTTACATATATTTCAAATGCGTCATAACACGGGGCGACTTACATATATTTCAAATGCGTCATATCACGGGGCGACTTAGATATATTTCAAATGCGTCATATCACGGGGCGACTTACATATATTTCAAATACGTCATATCACGGGGTGACTTACATATATTTCAAATGCGTCATGTCATGGGGCGACTTACATATATTTCAAATGCGTCATATCACGTTACGTTTCAACTAAACATTCGTATACAATATACATGTTAAACATTATCGTTAACAACAACGTTATACCAAAAATCGTGGACTTATCGTTATGCCATCAAGATGGACTTAATCGTTATCACAAATCACAAATCTATAATACGTTATAGGGGAAATATTATCATGCAATGTCCTATGTCCCATTCCATATCAAAACGTTTTCCATCAACCAACAACACAATGCACATACACTTCATACGATTTTACTTTCAAGGGACCTTTGATGCTTATATATAGGGCCACCCGCAACCTTCCTACCATATCTCCAACTCATTGAAAGTAAGATCGTCTTATATGTATGTACAACTAACCAAATCACAAAGTGTATTCATAAGCGAAAGCATAATTAACCGAGCAACAAGTCAATGTGTCAACGGAACAATCAATCAATCGATTAAGCAACAATCAAACCAGCACGTACACTTTTCAGCCCGAATCTCAATTGAGTAGGGAGGGTTTACGAAACTCACTTTTGTCTTGTATCGTCAGGTTATTATTTGAATTATAGGTATTTCGACGAGCTACGAAAATCCAAGAATAACTCAAAGTCCACGACCTATAATTATGTTTATATAATACGTGTATTAATATACATATGTATTTTTATGTACATTTTCACATAAGACTATTTCTTATTCATTAACATTATGCGTATATATATAACGTATATACATATACATATTCGATTAAAAGTTGGTTCACTTTCACTCGTTTCAAATTAATCATGGGTTTGTAGTTAAATCTCGACTTTGAACGATCATTATGACACAAGTAGGACACTAATTTAGTCTAGAAAAGGCCCAAGAGCAGCCCAGCTCAGCCCACGAAGGATGGAGTCCAGTGATATGCATGTATATATATATATATATATATATATTTTTTTTTATATTTCTTGTTTATAAAATAAGTTTACACAATTGAGAATGTCGGCTCTTGTTTGACCGACCTCTTAATCTTTCTTCCATCTTGGTATTTTCTTATATTCTTAATTCAATACCAAAGAGCCCACATAAGAATTAATCAGTAGCTTGAATAGAAATCTTAACTGAAAATTCTGAGAAATTAAAGAATCCACACCACCGTAAATTACGGTGGTGGTGGCGTAGATCACGGTGGTTCTGGGTTGCTTGGCGTAAGGTACGGTGGTCTGGAAATCAGAGTTTTTTTTTTATCTCTTCAAAATAAAACTCAAGAATGCACTCTAAGGTTATGGCCTCGAAGAAATCCACATCTTTAATTGTTTTGGCTTAAATAATACGGAGTAAATAATAAGTCATGAGTGGGGCAACCATCATTATTCATTACTAACATATCCTTCACTTGTTTTAGCCCAAACTTCAAGTAATGAGTGGGGTAAAGGTAAAGGGGTAACAATCACTACTATCTGACAAAAAAAAAAAAATTTGACAAAGAAGTCCATGCATATCTTGACTTTTTGATCTAATAAGATACTTAGTAAACGGCTAAACGCTATTATTAAATGGTACTATAAGGAAAATGTTACAGTAAAGTATGTAGTATATCTTAGATAAAGTAGGAAAAATTATGTAAAATTTAGAGGAGAATTATATAAAATTCAGGGAGGGTTTTGTATATTTTTTATATTTAAAGGTCTAAATTGTAATTTTTTTTAAAATGGCAATATGTAAGATATGTAAAAACGGTACAATACGGATTATTTTCCCATATAAGAAACTACACCATATACTTTATTATCAGACGTAGAAGTCCATATATATATACTAGATATTTTACCCCGCGCGATGCACGGCTAGTTAAAAAGGTTATTTTATTCATTAATAAATAGCTATTCTATAGGCTTATTATGTTGAAATTGATTATGTTATAGTTAATGGTTAATTCCTAGATTACTCTGGTCATCTTTTGTCTTTTCTGACATGTCGATATCACAGTCACTAAACCTACTATAGTGATTACACACCAACATTTAACCTAAGATATTTTGATATCATCAACAAATTAAACGTAAATTGATAATGTAGCATGATATCTATATATTCATCAAACGAAATAATATATACAAAGTAAAAAAACTAAGCATGACAAAAATTTAGTCATATAAAATACATATAAATACAATACGAATAAGTAAAAAACTAATAAGATAAATAAGAGAAAATCATTATAGTTTTTGTTTTCAGTTATGCTGAAAAGATGGAGAAAAAATCTTATGTAGTGACGGAAAAAAATAATCTTAAACACAATTAGAAAATAAAGTATTTTATCTCCAACAATCAAGAAATTCATTCGTAAAACTCAAAATAACTACTATTACCATTATAAAAAAGACATTTTTTGTGGCTAGAATAACCAATTTTGGTTAAGGTTTTGGCCAAGAGAACGAAGGAGAAACAACAAAATTGTTTGGTCGTGTATAACGGTTATAACCTAATAATATTAGAAAGGGATTAATCACGGGAAGACCAACGTACTTTCCCATTTGTACACGGTTGCCCATTATACTTTTTTATTGATGAGGTTTACCCACATAATTTTTTTTTATACACGGTTGACCAACATTACCGACTATCAAAGGTAAACCTAATAATATTTGAAAAGGTAATAAAATATCATGGATTATGAGTCATGAATTATGAAGTGTTTATAATTAAAATAAAAAAGTTAAAAAATGTCATGCAAGGTTAGTCGTGATTTTTTATATATGTTTGATTTATATAAATATAAATTATATATATATATATGCTTTTTCTATATGCCATATTTAAAATATATGTATAATTATATTATATTATTTAATTGTTAGAAAATGTATTGTATTTATTGTGACTATCCATTTTCTTAAACTTATAACTCATTTATGTTTGTACTCCTATAAATAGTGGTCATGTATAATGCTAAAGAGATGAATGAAAGACTCTCTCTAATCTCTATTCTCCATTCTCTTCATCTTCTTGTGTTTGTTATTATCTTCTATTGTTCTTGTTTCATAGTTTTATAACACGTTATCAGCACGAGTCTCTAACCTAAAAAATTTTCTTTTTATTTTGGCCAACAATCGATTAAACTTGATTCACTTTTGGCCAACAATTGATTAAACTTGATTCACTTTGGATGGTCAAGAGTTTTCATTATCCACTATCGTAGATATATATAACAATATATCATTCAATTAGTGTAACACTTTATGGATGATTATCTGTACGTTTTAAATCTTTGAATTTTTATTCATTCATCCTTGTGTTACATTGTTACTAGTCGGTTTGAGTCTGGGAAAAGGCATTGATATGGTGGTCCAATTTTTCTTACGGGTTTGTTAAATACCATATCTATCTATATCTATCTAATATACAGTCAAATCAAAATAATATAAAAGTTTTGTAATCTGATTGATCAGCCATCTTATATACATCGTAATATTTAAAACTATTCATAACAATATAATTTGTGTTACTTTTATGTCATTCGGTTGAACGAGATAAAGATACGGGACAACGACAACTTTGACAATTTATAAGTTGTGGTTATTTTTCGTTAGCATGGAGATAAAGTTTCCTCGTGGTATCCCTTGTTTATGGAGATAAAGTTTCCTCGTGGTATCCCTTGTTTATTTCCGATTTCACCTGACAGTTAAGGTACAATTTCTAAGCTTATGTTTATTGGAGCTTTATTTTTAATTGTAGATTTACATCATTATATTCTCATGATAATAACATGAATATCAATAAATAACTTTTCATGAATATACTATCAACAAATAATGTAAATATATCTATGTGATGTTCATAAGTTATTATTTGTTGTGGACTTATGGCGGCAACTAATGGTTCGTTTTCCATTACTTTTTATGACTTTTAAGATTCATATATATATGAACAAAATAAATTAACTAATCAATGCTAGAAGTTATTATTATCATTATCATTATCATTATCATTATTATTATTATTATTATTATTGTTGTTGTTGTTGTTGTTGTTGTTATGCAATGAAACGTCTAGTCTGCGAACTTGGTGCATAAACTTATTGATAACGAAGTAAGTTAATTCTTACAAAACATGTTTAATTTGGGGTCACGCTAAGATAATTTGGGGTCACACTAAACCTCCTATAGTGATTACACACCAATATTTAACCTAAGATATTTTGATATCATCAACAAATCAAACGTAAATTGATAATGTAGCATGATATCTATATATTCATCAAACGAAATAATATATACAAAGTAAAAAAACTAAGCATGACAAATTTAGTCATATAAAATACACATAAATACAATACGAATAAGTAAAAAACTAATAAGATAAATAAGAAAAAATCATTATAGTTTTTGCTTTCCGTTATGCTAAAAAGATGGAGAAAAAACCTTATGTAGTGACGGGAAAAAATAATCCTAAACACAATTAGGAAATAAAGTATTTTATCTCCAACAATCAAGAAATTCATTCGTAAAACTCAAAATAACTACTATTATCATTATAAAATAGACATTTTTTGTGGCTAGAATAACCATTTTTGGTTAAGGTTTCGGCCAAGAGAACGAAGAAGAAACAACAAAATTGTTTGGTCGTGTATAACCTAATAATATTTGAAAAGGTAATAAAATATCATGGATTATGAGTCATGAATTATGAAGTGTTCATAATTAAAATAATAAAGTTAAAAAATGTTATGCAAGGTTAGTCGTGATTTTTTATATATGTTTTATTTATATAAATATAAATTATATATATATGCTTTTTATATATGCCATATTTAAAATATATGTATAATTATATTATATTATTTAATGAAAATCTATTAGTGTGAAAAAAATATGGAGGTGTCCCGTAGGATAAATCCTATGTGGCATGTTTAGAGATAATTTTAATTTGAGGTGGATGACTTTAAAGTTAGTTGCTAATTTGGTCCATGATCCACTAACGGTTAATTGACGGAATCGTTAAGTTGGATCATTCTTGCGAAAAATGCACACTTTTGGCACCAAAAATGCAACAAATGAAAAGTTTGGCCAAACGTGCGAAAAGTGTGATAACACAGTGATCAAATTTGCAATTAGTTCAAATACCTATAATAATCTTAATGAACTTAATTTAAAACATCTATCATTAACTTTTAAATAACTATACCACCCTTTTTAATTTATTTATATTTTTAAACTACAATTACAAATTTTACATCAATTACTTTTACATTAATAACTACATCACTGCCACCACCGTCGTTATCACCCGTCAACACCATTACACCGTCACACTATGTGATCATATGACTAGTAAAAGTTAACCGGGGTACCCTTTTCCCAAAATAGAAAGAGAAACCAGTAATAAAGTCGTTCTACTGGCCTGAAAAGGTGATGACTGTTGTAAAATTCTTTGTAAATTTACTTTTGAACAACAGTTTCTAAGTAAAAAAGTCCATGATTAAGTTTTTGATGAATTTGCTTTTCATTGTTTGAAAAAGAACTTCATATAGCTTTCATATGTGTATATATCAAAATGTTGACTCTTTTGACTTTTCCTCTCTATGGCTAGCGATTTGGGGGAAACAGTGAATAACCCAATTTCACTACATCCTAACTCCTTTTCCAACGACGTAGGACCATAGCCATCATCGTCGTCGCCATAACAGTGGATAACCCAATTTCACAATGGGAAAGAGTGGATAACCCAATAATAGTGATATGCTAGGTGGTGGTGTCGACACCCCCATCAAAACTCCTAGTGTTCCAACTGAAAATCCTAATGGTGAAGATGTGAACAAGGATGCTGGTAAACAAGATGGTCCCGAGGGCTTGCACACTGCTGCTACTGGTCAATCGAGTGATAAAATAGGCGATGTGGTCGTCACTGATTTGGGGAAACAGGTGGATAATGAGGTTCGGTCACAACCTCTGTCTTATGCATCAGTAGTGAACAACAACAATACGGTTCGATAGGTAAATTTCAGGACTTTGTCTTTTGATAATTCGGTAGATGGTGCAGACATTGTTATTTCATGTGCGGCGGTTGAGGAGGTAAATAGTAGGTTTGCAAATACACTTTATGGGTATTTTTTAGGTAATCGTCTTGCGTTTCCTATAGTTGAAAACTATGTGAAGAACACTTGGGGGAAGTTTGGGATTCAGAAAGTGATGATGAACTCAATGGGGTTTTTCCTTTTCAAGTTTGATTCAAAGAATGGTATGGAAAAGGTTTTGGAACGTGGTCCTTGGCTTATCAGGTCAGTTCCAATATTGCTTAATATTTGGACCCCGAGTTCAAATTTAACTAAGAAAGAAGTTACAAGTGTACCAGTTTGGGTTAGAATGCATGAGGTTTCATTAGTTGCCTTTACTGAAGATGGATTAAGCATGTTGGCTACTAAGGTGGGCAAACCGGTAATGCTAGATTCCTATACGAGCAATATGTGCTTTGATTCGTGGGGGAAGCATAGCTATGCAAGGGCTCTTATACAAGTTGATGCGGGTACTGAGCTCCGCAAAGAAGTTGTTGTGGCTATTCCTAATTTGAGTAATGATGAATATACTAGGGAGACTGATAAGATTGAGTACGAGTGGAAACCACCAAGATGTTCAGAGTGTAAAATATTTGGCCATCTCAACGAACAGTGCCCTAAACATATTTCTGAAATTAAGGAGAAGAAACAAGATGAGAAGAATGAGGAGGGGTTCATTGTGGTTGGACGGAAGGGAAAGGGAAAACAGGCGCAGTTACATCCTAAACAAGTAGAGGGGATTCGTCTTACAAAGGCAAAACCTCAACTTATTTATCGGGCAAAGCAAAAGAAAAACTCCTCCAAGCCACCTATTAAAGGACTTAATGGTGCTTTGACACCAAAGGTTAGTAATGATGTTCCTATGCAAAACTCTAACGACATGTTACAGGATTATGACACTCATGATGAAAGTTTATTACAACAAGTGAATCCTAAGAAGAAACCTTGTAAAGATGATTCAATGAAGAATGTAGAAGAGGAAGTTAGCGATGTAGATGAAGTAGAGAATGTCTATGATGAGACTGCGGATTATATGGCTAAGCCTACTAGTCCTAAGCCTACTAGTCCTGAGGCGGCAAGCACTCCCATTTCTAATGTTTCCTGATGTATAACATAGCATCCTGGAACATTCGGGGTATGAACCAGGCCCCAAAACAACGCGAGGTTCGTCAAGTTATTATTGATAATAGGCTTTGTGTTTGTGCTGTGCTCGAATCATATGTTGCTTCTGTGCACTTAGACACTTTGTGTCCTAATATTTTTTCTAATTGGTCTTGGACATCTAATGGGTCATTATGTTCTAAGGGATCTCGAATTATCTTAGGATGGAACCCTGATATAGCCAACTTAATGGTGGTGGCACAAACTGATCAAGTTATACATTGTCAAATCTTCTTTAAAGGCGACTCTAAGAGGCTCTTGTGTTCTTTTGTCTATGCTCACAATAGATACAGTGAGCGACGTAATGTTTGGGAAAATCTTCATGCTAATAGTGTGTTTGTTAAAGACTTGCCTTGGTGTATCATGGGAGATTTCAATGCAGCGCTTCACTTAGCCGATAAAGCATCAGGGACATCCACTATGGACATTTCCATGAGAGAATTCAAAGAATGTGTTGTTAACATTGGGCTTCTAGATGTGAACAAAACAGGGCTGCACTACACTTGTACTCAAAAGCCACGTGGGGTGGATGGTGTCTTGAAAAAAATCGATCGTATTATGGCTAATGAATTTTTCTTTCATATTTTTAGAGGCGCTAATGCTATATTTCAACCTTACCGCACCTCGGATCATGCACCGGCTGTTCTTCGGGTTCCTATGGTCTCATCTCCTAACAGGAAGCCGTTTAAATTCACTAATTTATTAGTGGATCATAATAAATTTTTGCATACTATTGCTGATGTGTGGAGTAATGAGGTTCCTGGTATTCATATGTTTCGTTTGGTAAAGAGACTAAGGCTTCTAAAAAAACCCTTTAAAATGATGTTATTTGCAAAAGGTAATATTCATGAAAAAGTTTCCAAAGTACGTGTTGAACTAGATGAAGCCAAAACTGCTCTTGATAAAGATCCATCGAATTTGAAACTAAGGGAGGATGCAACTGCTTATCTCTGTGCCTTTAATGAAGCTATTCTAGACGAAGAAAAATTCCTTAAGCAGAAAGCTAAGATCAACTGGCTGAGAGTTGGTGATTCGAACACAGGTTATTTCCATAAAGTTGTGAAAAGCAAAGCTGCCAGATCTCGTATTGATTCTATCATTGATGCTCATGGTTGTCGGTTTGATGGTAATGAATTTCAGAAAGTTTTTGTTGATCACTACACAAGTTTTTTGGGTAAAACTAGCTCAGTTATGCCCTTACATACTGAGGACTTGTTTACAACGAGGCTTTCTCAAGAAGATGCTCAAAATATGGTTTTGGATGTCAGTGATGAAGAAATTAAAGTAGCCA
The DNA here is from genome assembly GCF_010389155.1 of Erigeron canadensis. Taxonomy (NCBI): domain Eukaryota; kingdom Viridiplantae; phylum Streptophyta; class Magnoliopsida; order Asterales; family Asteraceae; genus Erigeron; species Erigeron canadensis. The sequence continues at coordinate 27,477,143 of NC_057766.1, forward strand.
TTTTCTCTATTGGAGATGATAAAGCCCCGGGTCCTGACGGGTTTAGTGCTGCCTTTTTCAAGAAAGCATGGCCAATTATCGGGGACGATGTGCTTAAGTTTGTAAAGGAATTCTTTGCTTTTGGTAAACTCTTAAAGGAAATAAACCATACAATTATCACTCTCATCCCAAAGGTTCTGTCTCCTTCTCGTGTTAATGGTTTTCGCCCTATATCTCTTTGTAATGTTATTTTCAAGTGCATTAGTAAAATCATTGCAAACCGTATAAAGGGTAGCTTGGTTTCTTTGGTGAGTGTAAACCAATCAGCTTTTGTATCGGGTAGAAGAATTTCTAATAATGTGCTTCTTACTCAAGAACTAATGCACAATTATCACTTGGATCGTGGCCCTCCTAGATGTGTAACATTCGTGACTTTTGACATTAATTGACTTGTAATTAAACATAACTAAGTGAGAACGATTTTGTGAATGAATATGAATTATTGAACATTTTGACATGTTTTAACGTAACGTTGAGTTTAAATGTGTTAACGGGGTCGTTTTGGCGTTTAAATGTTTAACGAACAGCTATTGGTCGGAATTAGCGGAGCCGGAGCCTCCTTTTTGGACACCAAGGCCGGCTCCCTTAGTCTCCCACACCCACACTCCCACATTTCCTTTCCTTATCTCATTTCTCTCTTCCTTTTTCTTCTTCTTCATCTACCAAAAGAACCCCACCATAAATTCATGATAAATCCTTGCAAATATTGTGTTGTGAGTGTTAAATTAACTAAACTTATTAGCAATGATAACCTACATCATCAAAGTCCAAGATTTTTACAAGTTTCAAGTGTTCATCAAGGTTTTGAGCCCTAATTTCGGATTTGAGGTTCTAGACCGAATTGGTAAGTGTTTCATAGCTCAAAACGTTCCTTTTCCATTGTAGGTTACTTCCTTATTGTCAACTTAAACGTTTGGTGGTCGATTTTGGCATAAAATGGGTATTTTTGCTTAAAAACGGGTTTGAAGATGAATCTAATGATTTTGGACTTAGGTTTGTAAAACAAGATGTTTTCTAGCGTTGTTTATACTTGTATTTGGTTGTGTTAAAGTTTGGTAACCGGATTTGGCTTCTAAGGTTGTCGATTTTTAGGTCAAAACCCGTATGTGTTCATCAGTTCTGCGGATGATCTGTAGATTTGCGGATGATCCGCATCCGCCGTATCGTCTACCATCCGCCATACCATCCTCCATTCGCTGTCCATTTCATTCACGTTTACGTACGATTACCGGTCGACATTCAATGATCCAAAACTTGTTTATTAGTCTTATATCATCATTCTAAGGTCAACAAAATTGGTTAAACACATTTCTAAACACTTTGATTCTCAAGTCAAATTTTGGTGCTAAGTCATTGAACCGAATTTAACTAAAACTTTTCTCTTGTCGCTTAAACGTTCTCGAATCACTTTTAAAGCATCCTCGGATTGTGGCATAGTTTAGCTAGCTAGACCTTACCAATTGAGGATACCTTGCGATGATGAATTGTTGATTTAATAGGTTGTGATCGTTGTGCTCCCCGCTCACCCGCTTAAGCTCATTCTGATGACTTCTAGAGGCCAAGGTGAGTTTCGTAAACCCTCCCTACTCAATTGAGATTCGGGCTGAAAAGTGTACGTGCTTGTTATTGTTGTTTACTCGATTGATTGATTGTTTGATTAACGTATGGACTTGTTGCTCGGTTAATTATGCTTCCGTTTATGAATACTTGTGGTTTGGGTAGTTGTACATACATGAAAGACGGTTATACTTTCAATGAATAGGAGATGTGGTGGGAAGGCTGCGGGTGACCATATATATAAGCATCAATGATTCCTTAAAATTAGAATCGTAAGAAGTGTATGTGCATTGTGTTGTTGATTGCTGGAAAACGTTTTGATAAGGATCGGGACATAAGATCTCGCATGATAACTTTTCCCCCTTAACATATTATAGATTTGTATTTGTATGCATGTGATTGAGATAACGTGATTCCGCCATGTTGATGGCATATTCCCGCCATGTTGATGGCATAACGAGTAAGTCCACGATTAGTGGCATAACGTGATTCCTCCATGTTGATGGCATAACGAGTAAGTCCACAATTAGTGGCATAACGTGATTCCTCCATGTTGATGGCATAACGAGTAAGTCCACGATTAGTGGCATAACATATTCCCGCCATGTTGATGGCATAACGAGTAAGTCCACGATTAGTGGCATAATGTGACTCTGCCATGTCGATGGCATAACGATAAGTCCCCGATTTGTGGTATAACGTTGTTGTTAACGATATTGTTTAACGTGTATGTTGTATATGAATGTTTAGTTGAAACATAACGTGATATGACGCATTTGAAATATATGTAAGTCGTAACGTGATAAGACGCATTTGAAACATATGTAAGTCGTGCCAGGAACGTATTACGCGCATTGTTTATCATGTAAGTCGTGTCGGTTTATCGCGCATTTGAAACATATGTAAGTCGTGCCAGGAACGTATTACGCGCATTGTTTATCATGTAAGTCGTGCCGGTTTATCGCACATTATTTATTATGTAAGTCGTGTCATTATAACAATGATTGAACGTAAACGTTGACTTGTATTGATTTGTGATAACGTGGAACCTTTTAGGGTTTCCTTGGACGTGATTAGGTATTCTAATCCTCGTAGATTGTTAACGGTTGATATCCCAACACACTTGATTCCTATTACTTACCCCTACGAACTCACCAACTTTATGTTGACCCGTTTTAGTACACTTTTCTGGTTAACAGGTTAGCTCAAAGATGTATTGGATGATTGATTGCTTGATTATGCTAGAATTGGATATGGACTTGGACTTCTTGGATCCGTGATTTATTATTCCCGATTTGGGGTTTATGCTTAGATGTGACCCGGTTACTTGCACTACTGAATGGTTCGTATGGATTTACTTGATCCTTTTATGCATTTAGTTTTACTCTACATAATTTCCATGTCGTGCTGTGCTTTTCTTGTGATACCCCATGATTCCGCCTTGTTGGGGTGTTACAAGATGTGCATTCAAGGTCGACATCCAGAAGGCTTATGACACTGTAGATTGGAATTTTCTAAACGTGATTCTTACTAGTTTTGGTTTCCACCAGAAAATGGTTTCTTGGATTCTTGAATGTGTGACTTCCACTTCGTATTCCCTAAGTATTAATGGCTCTTTGCATGGGTATTTCAAAGGGAACCGTGGCCTTAGACAAGGTGACCCATTATCTCCTTATCTCTTTACCCTTGTCATGGAAATCTTGACTCTTATGTTAAAAAGAAAGGTTTCCGCTAATGATCAATTTTCTTTTCATTACCATTGTGATAAGCTTAATATTATTAACCTTTGTTTTGCGGATGATCTTTTTATCTTTTTGAGTTTGGCACCTAGTCTCCCTAAAAGTATTGCTTATTTTTGTAATGTCCTTAATCATGTGAAGATAGCAATTCTAAATGTCCTCCCGTTTGAAGAAGGAAATCTTCCTGTTAAGTATCTTGGGGTTCCTCTTGTATCTACTCGTTTAATTTATAGAGACTGTAAGGATCTTGTGGAAAGTGTTCATGACCGAATAAATAATTGGAAGAATAAATTCCTCTCATTTGCTGGTCGATTACAGCTGGTACAATCTGTCTTGTCTGCTATGCATGTATATTGGTCTTCCATGTTTATTCTTCCTGCTAAAGTAACTAACGAGATTGATCGATTGTTGAGGGGTTTTTTGTGGAGTCAGGGAACCTTGAAACATGGGCAAGCCAAAGTTGCTTGGAATGTAGTTTGCATGCCCAAGGAGGAGGGTGGATTGGGGATACGAAGACTAAAATACTTTAACATTGCCCTTGTGGCTGCTCATGTATGGAGATTGCTTACATTGAAGGAATCCCTTTGGGTAAAATGGATCCATACACATAAACTTAGAGGTAAAAGTTTTTAGGAAGTTCAACCGAAATGATGCATGTCATGGGGATGGAGAAAGTTGTTGCAAATTAGGCCCCTAATCCAAAATCATTTTATTTATAAGCTTGGGGATGGCGGAACAGCCTCGGCCTGGTATGATCTTTGGGATAATTCATGTCCTCTATTTAATAGGGTGACACCGAGAATGATTACTAATGCGGGTCTCAGTCTCAATTCAAGAGTTGCTGACATTGTCGAGAATGGTTGTTAGACTTGGCCTACATCCTGGAACTCTTTGTTTTTAAATGTTTTTCCTCCCATCCTGATGGTGGAGCAACCTGATGTTCTTCAATGGAAAGATAGACTTGGGAGACTAATGGATTTTTCTGTAGGTGCTGCTTGGGAGGACATACGACCAAGAGATATTATTGTTAATTGGTATCATCTTGTGTGGTTCAGTCAGTGGATTCCAAAATATTATTTTTTTTTGGCTTGCAATAAGGAAAAAACTCAAGAAGCAAGACATGCTTAGACATTGGGACTTGCAACATATGGTTTCACCTTCAGTCTTGTTATGTTTGTTTTGTCAGATGCAATCAGACTCATACTCTCACCTTTTCTTTGAATGTCCCTATGCTAGACAAGTGTGGTATGAGGTCAACATAAAAGCCGGTTTGGATCAACATGCTGTGGAATGGGATGATATCATTCATGACATGATTCCATTTTCAAAGAAGAACTCTGTTTTGAGTGTAATTTCAAGGCTGATTTTGGGTGCTACAGTGTACTTTTTGTGGCAAGAACGGAATTCACGCTTATTCAAAAAGAGGAAGAGAACCAAAGATCGCTTCTTATAGGTAGCTGATTGGAGACTACCAAGATCGCTTCTTATAAGTAGCTGATTTATAACCCCTCTTGTATGTATATTGGTCGTTAGTTGTATTCATACCTGTGGCTAGTTAGGGCTCTAGTTTTGGGGTGACATATCACTTCCTGGATTGATTGGCTAGTGATTTTGCTTGTACGTCTAGCTGGTATGGTACTTAACCATGCCACCTAAACCTTGTAATGTTTTGTTGATATATATAATTCATCCGGGTAAACTACCCTTTATCCAAAAAAAAGAACTTCAGATCACCCATAATATTACATTGGAAATTACCGGGGCACCGACCAACGAAACACAAACTTTTTATGAAGAAAATATGAAAAACAACACAACCTCTTATGAGTAAAATTTCATTTAGAATGTTATATAAAAATCCGACCTTTTAATATCAAGTCCTCACGTTTGTCACATGTAAAAGAAGTCTTTGGTTAACATATGTATCATGACATAACTAGTATTCTATCAAACATATCTAGATTAGGTGGTGTACGTCTATCCTTTGATAAATGGATTCAGATTTTCTCAAGTTAAAAGATAAAGTTAAAGGAATCTTAGTCATTGGATCAAAATCAAAAATCAAGACTCAAATATTATTTTTGAATAAAGCCATGGTTTTGATTTAAAGGTCACTATCTCATCAACTATATCAATAAAGTTGCCTCTAACTTTGATAAATAAACTAACATTTTTGCTAAATAAAAGCCTAAGGGATTGATATAAAGTGCAATAAATATTTTTACACGTATCATCAAATTTAGATGATATATTTTATATACGGAAGATACATATTTATTATGCACATTGTTACATTAAGTGTAGCCTTTAGGTTGCATCCATCATTTTTCACAAAGTAATAATTACAAAAACTAATATTGGTTGTTGCATACAAAACGAAGGCAATAAACGTTCCTTTCTATATTGATCTCCCAAACTTCCATCCATCCATTCTAAGCTCCTAAATCCTTATTAACTGACAATGAAGGCTAGATCAACTGGCTGGAGTTATCCCTTTTTTTACCCCAATTCATGGGTTTGACTCTCTAAAGTAACATGTCATGGGGGTTTTTTCTTTGAATCACCTGTAACGGCTTATAGTCTACATTTTGTAGTCTAGAGTACGTGCAGGGCTTCACATTATATAGTGAAGTGTCCCCTAATGTCGAATACCGACTAGTTGTTCAAAAAAAATATCCTTATTAATTAGGATTAAAATAATACCAGCTAATTAACTCCGGCTGATGCTTAAACCAAAGCTTTAAACTCGCCTTAACATGCATTCTCGGTTGGCAACTTGGAACTTAAACGCCCTCCAACTTGAGGGGGATATATCACGCAATTGATTAAATATGGAATTCCGAAGGATGTAAAGGCTCATGGACCTCTTATGTATTACTTCTAACTTACAAGTTACATGGACTAGTTACGTCAAGTCTATAACTAAGTTAGTCAAGAGTTTGTTCGGAGATTAAGAAGTTTCTTAGGGGAGTAATAACAAATATCAACATGTATTTGTTAGTACATATGTGTTAGTAACTTATATATATGGTACCCCAAGCTTAAAAAAAAAAGAAGTTGTTAAACTAGAAGATGTATCCAATTTAAACACATGCTACATCTTATTTATAGCCCTAATCTTCTTTTTTATTTCAAAACATTGTGTTGTGAAAAGAGAAATATTATGCTTAAAAAAGTTAGCAAGTAAAATGTAACAAATACTAAAGATTTGATAGTGATTCTAAAATAGTAAAATAAGAACGGTGAAGTCCAATACTATCTAGTAAAGTAGTAATGGCGCATGATCTATGGCCACGAAGAAGTGCATATCTTCAATTGTTTTGGCCCAAATAATAAGTCATGAGTGGGGCAACCATCATTACTAACATATCTTCCACTTGTTTTAGCCCAAACTTCAAGTAATGAGTGGGGTAGGGTAAGGGAAAGTGGGTAACAATCACTACTATCTGACGAAGAAGTCCATGCATATCTTGACTTTTTGACCCAATAAGATAATTAGTAAACGGCTAAACGCTATTATTAAAAGGCAATATAACAAAGTAACAAACTACACCATATACTTCATTATCAGACGTAGAAGTCCATATATATATCTTGACTTGTATTAATAGACGACCCAATAAAATAATTAGTAAATGCCATTATCATTTGAAGAAATTTTATGTGGTGTTTGGTTTTCATCTTTTTCTCCATCATTGTCATCTTTTACATATTTAAATTCAAAATATACATTGATGTGATCATCGTGTTGGAAAAATAAATCTTCTTGGGCAAAAGAGGAATAAAATAAATATTGCACGTAACAATCACGACTTATAACATAGAATATTCGAGTAGTTATTAGTACAAATAGTACCCAATGAATGAAAGAGAAAAGATTTGTTTAAGTTACTAGATTTTAATATTTGATAAAGGGTCATTTTGTGTTTCTCTTATCTTGCACATATATAGAATCAATTACTTTAAGAGTCGTACTTCCTGTTTGGGGTCAGATTTTCTATAACTATGATCTTGAACAGAGATATTCTTAACATAAATTTCTGTTGTACACGATAATATTTTTATGTTTTGCAGGATCCTGGATTCTATAATCAAGATACAGAATATTCAGGAAATGACTAACGGTCGGAAATATATGTACAACGGATTTCATGAAGGAGTCGATATGCAATCCCATCAATATCGAAACAGATTAGAAGAATCAATGTGTGAAAAGAGACTCAACGTTCATTTTCCCATTTCAACACATTGAATAAACAAGACGCGGAAGATCGCAGATATTTCGGATAGTTAGTTAGATGTTAACATTATAAATAGCGAGCGATTGATCGAAGTATAGACACTTAGCATTCAGTATTCACACTTGTAGTCACACACACTTATTCACTGCTTTACTTTCATCACTTCGATCAAATCAGTCACACATCCATTGTACTTTAATCAACGAAAATAATAAAAGAACATAGGAAGGGTCGATTGAATCCTCCCGGGGTTTTTTACCTAAGATCACTTAACTGGATCAAGGGTTTTTCCTTGTCAACAAAATTCTGGTGTCTTTACTTTTATTTGCATTTCAATAAGATCTTTACTTTTATTCGTATTTAGTTAAGATTTATACTTTATTTTGCATTATTTTACATTACCTTCAACCGTTTTCTTATTTACTCAAAGTATTTCGATCTCAAAGATCTTTACAAACTCATTTTTAGAACAAACTCTTAGTTTATTTAATTTTGATAAGAAAACTTTCCTTTTTATTTGAAGATCCTTGAACACCAAACCCCCACTTACAAATCTTCGGTTCATTAGTTGTCTAAAATCCTTACTAAAATTATCTTAGGTAATTTTTGACCGAAACAATTTGGCGCCCACCGTGGGGCAAAAAGATGTTTTTGCAATTTAATCACATTCTCTTAGTTTCAATTCTAAAGTTTTTCTTAGATTAATCTACTAAGAATGTTGACCTCTCAAAATGCTTATTCTGCTGTATCTGGATCTATGACTTTGAAGAATTTAATTGGCAAGTCTTCAAAGAATAATAGGAATACTGGAAAAGCTGTTGATTCTGCAGGATATAACCCACTTGGCCCGATGCCTGAGCAACCAGAACCATATAATGATCCATTTGCAGGATCACAGATAATCATGGCGAAATTAATACTAACCCATATATTGCTTCCATGTTTAAGACTTTGTAGAAATAACTGGCGACGGCCCAATCGGAGAATCTCGCTAGATTCGATATTTTGGAATCTAGAATGATAGGGAGTGAGAGCCAATGACCTAGAAGTCAAGAGGTCAGAATTCATGACCTAGAGGCTCTAGAGAATTCTCTTGCAAATAACAGGAGTGTTAATTTTGGAGGAACAAGCACTCATGGAAAATCAACGACTCAGTCACTTGGTCATTTATTTTCTACTCCTCCTGCAAAACCTGGATCTACTTCCTTCTTTCACGCAGAAAATAATTCAAATAACAACAATAATAATAATAACGAACAAACTCCTCCGTCTTCTACGGTGGCTCCAGGTTTGACTAACTCCCCCTTAATTATGAAAATAATGCTAACGGTATGCAGGACAATGTGGCGAATGCGTATTTAGCGAGGGAGTTGCAGAAAATCAAGGAACTAATCTCAACAGTTCCGGGATACCATCAGCCAATTCCAAAAGCCGATCCACAGATGTACAGGGTTTCCAAATTTATACCGGCTATTGCTGATGTGGAAATTCCAAAGAAATTCTCAGCACCTCATATAAAAACATATGATGGGACCACAGACCCAGAAGAACATGTAGCGCAATATTTGGAAAGAATGGAGACGGTTCCAATTCCGATAGATTTGACAGAAGCATGTTTGTGCAAAGGTTTTGGGGCCACATTATCAGGAGCAGCCCTAAAGTGGTTATTAAACCTACCAACTGGATCTATTACTTCTTTTGTGCATTTAGTTAATCAGTTTAATTTGCAATTTTCTTGTAGTAGACTTTTTGAAAAGATAACTAGTGACCTATATCAAGTAACTCAAAGAAATAACGAATCTTTAAAAGAATTTCTTAACAGGTTTACAAAAGAATCTCTGCATATCCCAAAATTAGACATGAATACCGTGGTTCAAGCCTTAAAGATGGGGTTAAGCAAGGATTATTTGTATTATCAGGATCTTGTTATGACACCTTGCAAGTCGCTAGACGAAGCAAGAAATCGTGCCTTGAGATTCATTAGGTTGGAAGAAGACGAATTGCTGAGAAAGAGGATGAAAACACCATCAACATACGATCATCCTAATAGAAGAACAGAAACTCCTGTGTTCCGACCAAGCAAGAACAAGCCCTACACAAGAGCTGTGCAACAAAGGACGGTCGAAAAACCTCAAAATTCTCAATATCCTGAATTATATGAATTTTGTTTACCTGTTAATGTTGCAGGGATCGTAGCAGCCATGAAGAATCTTGGGGACAAAGCTGTCAGATGGCCTCCTAAGAATCCTAAGAGTAATGCAAATAAAGACAAATCAAGATGGTGTGCTTATCATGAAGATTTTGGGCATACCACTGAAGAGTGTTTTGCTTTCAGAAGAGAAATTGGAATCCTTTTGTCCAAAGGATACCTTACAGAATTATTTGGCAAAAAGAAGGCTCGGGATGTTGAAATGAAGGATTTGGGCAAGTAAAGCCAACAAAAGCCTCCAAGACCCAAATCACCTCCAACTAATGCTAGAATTATTAATTATATTTCAGGTGGATCTGAAGTATGTGGTACATCCTATTCAGCAGCTAAAAGTAACGCAAAAGAAGCTAAGTCAAAGAAAGGAGATAAGCCGCTACCAAAATCCAATGTGCTACGAATGGATAAAGTGACTTTTGAAGAAGATGATATGGATAACATCCAGGATCCTCATCATGATGGTTTAGTAATAACTTTATATGTAGCTAACCATTTTGTACGTAGGATCTTAATCGATAATGGCAGTTCAGTTAATATAATAAGATTGGAACCCTCAAAAGAATGGGGATCTCTAAAGAAGAAATCGGCGGAAAGTCTACAGTCCTCGTTGGTTTTAGCGGAGAAACGAAGAATACTTATGGCGAAATAAAATTGCCAGTCTATGTCGAAGGGGTAAATTCAATGCAAAAATTTTGTGTTATTGACTCTTTACCTAGTTGCAATATATTTTTAGGTAGGCCATGGATACATGAGATGAGAGCCGTTCCTTCAACTTATCATCAATGTGTGAAGATCCCGACTCCTTGGGAAGTAGTGAAGATAAAAGGAGACCAGAAGGATGCTAAAGAATGTTATATGGCATCCATGAAATCTACCAGCAAATCCACTGAAGCATAGCAATTAAAGAAGAACATTTTTGATATCAGGGAGTCTGAAGATCAAGACGTAAAAGAAGTGCAGTTATCCGATGAAGATCCTGATATCAAGGTTGTTATGGGTGAAATTTCAGGTTCCATTATCTTGGGACCTCAAGCTCATGGACCTTCAGGATCTTGACACGCCTTGACGAATTACTAACGATAAACTTCAAGTATTGTTTCTATGAGAACATTATGCAGGTAACTTGATATTTATCACAAGGGAAATATCTCTAATGCTACAAAAGAGATTCAACACATGTCTTATTTGATCAACACGCAAAGAAGACTTAGTCCAACATCATAATCGGACTTCAAGAGGAATTCAGCATGAGGAGAATATCTTCAAACGGCTACAATATCAGTCATGAGATGCTCCAACGTTCACCAGATGAAGACCAGGAAGATCCTTGTAATTTTGGAAAATTAGTTACTAGGATGCTCTATATAAACGAGGACCTGATCGATCATAGGATATACAACGTTACACACACTCACATATTTACTTGCTTATTTTCTCTGCTTATACTTGTAAACAACCAACACACTTTTCTTTACTTAGAAAGATCGATCAAGTCGCTCTATCATTGTAACCAATTTACACCATTAATTAAAGAACAAGGCAAGGACGATTGCTTCCTCCTGGGGTTTTTATGCCAGCAATCCATAAAGGATTAAGGGCTTTTCCTCAATAACAAATCTCGGTGTTCTTTGTTCCTTTTTTTTATTTTCTGCATTTATTTACGTTTATCTTTCTTTATCTTGCTTAATCTATCTTATATTTGATTATATAGCTATTTGCGAAATCTTTTGACTACCTTCTTTTGTTTAAGTCGACATAATCTTGATGTATCATACTTATTTTAAACGCATCTTTGAATCTAAACCAATTTTACAAGCCCTTAACCTCACGAACGAACGTTTGGTTACATAATTGATCTAAGTCTTCAAGGTTGATTATCTTGGATAATTTTTGACCAAAACAAAAGTGTTCATAGGAAAGAAGATACCAGAAGATCTTGAAAAGGATTTTATAGAACTTCTAAGCAATAGAAGATCTACGTTTGCTTGGAAACAAGAAGACATGACAGGTACCTCTAAAGATATTATTACTCATAAATTAGGAATTGATAAAAGTTTCAGGCCTATTCAACAAAAAAGAAGAAAATTTGCTCCGGAAAGAAATGAAATTATTCAGGAAGATGTTGAAAGGCTATTGAAGTCAAAAATGATAAGAGAGGTAAAGTTTCCAGAATGGCTAACAAATGTCGTAGTAGTACAGAAAAAGAATGGGAAATGGAGAGTCTGTGTAGACTTCACAGATCTTAATAAAGCCTGTCCAAAGGATCCTTTTCCATTATCCCACATAGATGCAATGGTAGACGCTACGGCAGGACATGAAATGTTGACATTTATGGACGCATATTCGGGTTTTCAACAAATTCAAATGGAACCTGAGGATCAAGAACAAACAGCGTTCATGACTCCAACAGGTATATATTGTTATACTGCAATGCCTTTTGGATTAAAAAATGCAGGTGCAACGTACCAAAGGTTGGTAAACATGATGTTTAAAGACCAACTGGGGATATGATGGAAGTTTACATCGATGATATGGTGGTAAAATCAGAAAAGGCGGAAGATCACCTGAAGGATCTTGAAGTTGCTTTCGATATATTGGATCGCTTCAATATGAAACTCAATCCGGCAAAATGCAATTTTGGAGTAGGAGCGGGGAAGTTCCTGGGTTATTAAGTAACCAAAAGAGGAATCAAAGCAAGTCCAGAACAGATAAAGGCGATTATGGAGCTAAAATCACCCAGAAATGTGAAAGATATTCAGAGATTAACTGGGAGATTAGCAGCATGAAACAGATTCATATCAAGATCGTCTGACAAATGCAAGGAATTCTATGATATGCTGAAGAAAAATAAAAAGTTTGAATGGGGCGATAAACAAGAAGAAGCATTCCAAGCATTAAAGGTTTATCTTTCAAATCCACCTTTATTGATGAAGCCAGAAAAGGATGAGGTACTTTTTCTATATCTTTCAGTATCTTTAGAAGCAGTAAGCGCTGTGCTCGTAAAAGAGCACGAAGGTAAACAAAATCCTGTTTATTATGTTAGTAAAAGTTTTCTAAATGCTGAAACTAGATACTCACACTTAGAAAAACTAATATTAGCTTTAATAATGGCCTCAACCAAACTTAGGAATTACTTTGAAACACATCCTATCCACATAAAAACTAATTATCCTATAAAAAATGTGCTTAGAAAACCAGAATTGTCAGGAACATTAGCTAAATGGTCTGTTAAGTTAAGTGCATTTAATATAACTTATGAACCCAGAACTGCTATTAAGTCTGAAGCCTTAGCTGATTTTGTGGCTGATTTTACTAATGATTTACAACCTAAAGCTGAGTTAGAAATTAAACTGTTAACTGAAAATTGTGAAAACTGGGTATTACATACTGATGGTGCAGCAAATGTAAGAGGAATAGGTTTAGGAATCATACTAAAATCGCCATAGGGGGATATATTACCTCAATCTATTAATTGTGAATTTAATGCTACTAATAATGAAACAGAATATGAAGCTTTATTAGCAGGATTAGAATTAGCCAAAAATATGGGTATTAAACGCTTGCAAGTTTATGTGGATTCTTTGTTGTTAGCAAATCATTTTAATGGATCTTATACAGTTAGGGGAGAAAAGTTGATAGCTTATTTAGAAATAGTAAAAACTTTAGCTAAATACTTTGATTCCTTTAGCATAGAGCAAGTCCCGAGACAAGAAAACATAGAGGCAGATGCTTCAGCTTATTTAAGATCCTCACTTAATATTTCACCTGATACTAAAATACCTATAATAAAAATAATAAGTCCGGCCATAGAAACATTACAAATCAAAGCAGTTGATGAACAAGTATTAGGATAACCTAGCTCTGGGGACAATTCAGAATCTTGGATTGAACCAATTATGAAATATTTACTAGAAGGAATTATTCCAAAACAGGAAAATCACAGGGCCTTCAAAACAAAGGTATCATACCTTTCTATTATACAAAATAGATTGTACAGGAAATCACTCGCAGGTCCATATTTAAGATGTTTGGAAAAAGAGGAGGCACGAGAAGTCATGAGAGAAATACATGATGGTGAATGCGGAAATCATTCTGGAGCTAGAGCATTACGTGCGAAGATAGTAAGAACAGGATATTATTCGCCCACTATGGATAGAGATACAAAGGATTACGTCAGAAAAAGCGATGACTGTCAAAGGCATGGTAATCTATATCATCAACCGGCTGAACCAATGTATCCCATTGCTTCTGATGATACTGATAGGTATAGAAAAAGTATTTCACCTTTTTCCGGCTTCATCAATAAAGGTGGAGTTGATAGATAGACCTTTAATGCTTGGAATGCTTCTTCTTGTTTTTCTCCCCATTCGAACTTTCTATTTTTCTTCAGCATATCATATAATTCCTCACATCTATCCGATGGCCTTGATATGAATATGTTTAGCGCTGCTAATCTGTCAGTTAATCTCTGAATATCTTTCACATTCCTGGGTGATTTCAGCTCCATAATTGCCTTTATCTGCTCTGGACTTGCTTCAATTCCTCTTTTGGTTACTAAATAACCTAGGAATTTTCCTGCACCTACTCCAAAGTTGCATTTTGCCGGGTTGAGTTTCATATTGAAGCGATCCAAAATATCGAAAGCAACTTCAAGATCCTTTAAATGATCTTCCGCCTTCTTCGATTTTACCACCATATCATCGATGTAAACTTCTATCGTATCCCCCAGTTGGTCTTTAAACATCATGTTCACCAACCTTTGGTATGTTGCACCTGCATTTTTCAATCCAAAAGGCATAGCAGTATAACAATATATACCTGTTGAAGTCATGAACGCTGTTGCTTCTTGATCTTCAGGCTCCATCTGAATTTGATGAAAACCCGAAGATGCGTCCATGAATGTCAACATTTCATGTCCAGCCGTAGCATCTACCATTGCATTTATGTGGGGTAATGGCAAAGGATCCTTGGGGCAGGCTTTGTTAAGATCCGTGAAGTCTACATAGACCCTCCATTTCCCATTCTTTTTCTGTACGACTACCACATTTGCAAGCCATTCTGGAAATTTCACTTCTCTTATCATCTTTGCCTTCAATAGCCTTTCAACATCCTCTTGAATAACTGCATTTCTTTCCGGAGCAAATTTTCTTCTTTTTTGTTGAATAGGCCTGAAACTTTTATCAATTCCTAACTTATGAGTAATAATATCTTTAGAAATATCTGTCATATCTTCCTGTTTCCAAGCAAATGTAGATTTTCTTTTACCTAGAAAATCAATGAGATCCTTTTCAAGATCTCCTGGTATCTTCTTTCCTATGAACACCTTAATATCAGGATCTTCATTTGATATCTGGATCTCCTTTACGTCTTGATCTTCAGATTCCCTGATATCAAGAATTTTCTTCCTTGATTGCTATGCTTCAGTAGATTTTCTTGTAGATTTCATGGAGGCCATATAACATTCCTTAGCATCCTGCTGATCTCCCTTTATCTTCACCACTCCGCAAGGAGTCGAGATCTTCACACATTGATCATAAGTTGAAGGTACATCTCTCATTTTATGTATCCATGGCCTACCTAGAATAATATTGAAACCAGGTAAAGAGTCAATAACACAAATTTTTTGCATTGAATTTACCCCTTCGACATAGACTGGCAATTTTATTTCGCCATAAGTATTCTTCGTTTCTCCACTGAAACCGACGAGAACTGTGGATTTCCCGCCAATTTCTTCTTCAGAGATTCCCATCCTTTTCAAGGTTTCCAATCTAATGATATTGACTGAACTGCCATTATCAATCAAGATCATGTGCACAAAATGGTTAGCTACATATAAGGTTACTACCAAACCATCATGATGAGGATCCTGAATGTTGTCCATATCATCCTCTTCAAAAGTCACTTTATCCATTCGTAGCCATCGGATTTTTGTAACGGCCTTTCCCCTTTTTCTGATTTGGCTTCTTTTGCATTCCTTTTTCCAGCCGAATAGGATGTACCGCATACTTCCGATCCACCTGAAGTATAATTGATAATTCTAGCATTAGTTGGAGGTGATTTGGGCCTCGATGGCTGTTGTTGAATCTGCTTGCCCAAATCCTTAACATCGATATCTTGAGCCTTCTTTTTGCCGAATAATTCTATTAGATATCCTTTGCTGAGGAGTATCCCGACTTCTCTCCTGAAAGCAAAACATTCATCAGTAGTATACCCAAAATCTTCATGATAGGCACACCATCTTGTCTTGTCTTTGTTTGCGTCACTCTTAGGATTCTTGGGAGGCCATCTAACTTTGTCCCCAAGATTCTTCATTGCTGCTACAATTCCTGCAACATCAACAATGAAACAATAATTAGATAAGTCAGGATATTGATAACTTCCGGATCTTCCAAGCGTAATCTGTTGCACAACTCTTGTATATGGCTTGTTTCTTGGTCGGAATACAGGAGTTTCCATTTTTCTGTTTGGACGATCATATGTTGATGGCGTCTCCATCCTTTTCCTCAGCATTTCGTCTTCTTCCAACCTGATGAATCTCAAAGTACGATTTCTTGCTTCGTCGAGTGACCTACAAGGTGTCATAACAAGATCCTGATAATATAAAGAATCTTTGCTTAATCCAATCTTCAGGGCTTGAACTGCAGTATTCATGTCCAATTTTGGAATCTGCAGAGATTCTCTTGTAAACTTGTTAAGAAATTCTTTCAAAGATTCGTTATTCCTTTGAGTGACTTGATCAAGATCACTCGTTATCTTTTCAAAAAGTCTACTACAAGAAAATTATAAATTAAATTGATTAACTAACTGTGCAAAAGAAGTAATGGATCCGTTTGGTAAATTTAATAACCATTTCAGGGCTGCTCCTGATAATGTAGCCCCAAAGTCTTTGCATAGGCATGCTTCCCTCAGATCCATCGGAATCGGAACTGTCTCCATTCTTTCCTGATATTGGGCCACATGCTTTTCTGGGTCAGTGGTTCCATCATATGTTTTCATATGAGGCGCTGAGAATTTCTTCGGAATTTCCACGTTAGCAATAGCCGGTATAAACCTGGAAATTCTGTACATCTGCGGATCGGTTTCTAGGATCGGCTGACAATACCCCCGGAACTGTCGAAATCAGTTCCTTAATTTTCTGACACTCCCTCGTTAAATACTCATTCGCCATATTGTCCTGCATACCGTTAGCATTATTATTGTTAGGATCGGAAGATACCGTTAGCATTATTCTCATAACTATGAGAGGGATTATTCAAACCTGGATTTATCGTAGAAGACGGAGGAGTTTTTTCATTATTATTATTGTTGATATTATTATTTGAATTATTTCCGCCGTAAAAGAAGAAGCAGATCCAGCTTTTGCAGGAGGAGTGGAAAATAAATGACCCAATGATTGAGACGCCGACGCTCCTTGAGTATTGGTCCCTCCAAAGTTAACACTCCTATTAATTGCAGGTGAATTCTCTGGAGCCTCTAGGTCGTGAATTCTGACTTCTTGACTTTTAGATCGTTGGCTCCCGCTTCCTATCATTCTAGATTCTAAAATATCGAATCTAGCAAGATTTTCTGATTGTGTCGTTGCTAATTGTTCCTGCAAACCTTTAATCATGGAAACAACATTTGGGTTAGCGTTAATTTCGCCACGATTAGTTCTTACCTGTGATCCTGCAAATGGATCTACATAGGGTTCTGGTTCCTTAGGCATCAGGCCAAGTGGATCATGTCCAGCAGATGAACCATCAATAGCTTTTCCAGTGTTCCTGTTATTATTACTTTTTGGAGGTTTGATTAAATTTTTCAAAGTTGTAGATCCAGAAATAGCAGAAGAAACATTTTGGGAGGTCGACATTCTTAGCAAATTGATTTGATAAAAATCCTTGAAGTTAAGATTAAGATAATGTGATTATATTGCAAAAACACCTTTTTGCCCTACGGTGGGCGCCAAATTGTTTCGGTCAAAAATTACCTAAGATAATTTTAGAAAGGATTTTAGATTAATACTCAACCGAAGATTTGTAAGTGGGATTTGGTGTTCAAGGATCTTCAAATAAAAAGGAAAGTTTTCTTATCAAAAATAAATAAATTAAAAGTTTGTACTAAAAACGAGTTTGAGAAGATCTTTGAGATCGAAATACTTTGAGTAAATAAGAAAATAGTTGAAGATAATGTAAAATAGAATAAAATAACGTAAAAGCTTAATGAAATTGCAAATAAAAGTAAAGACACCAGAATTTTGTTGACGAGGAAAAACCCTTGATCCAGTTAAGTGATCTTAGGTAAAAAAAACCCCGGGAGGATGCAATCGACCCTTCCTATGTTCTTTTATTATTTTCGTTGATTACAATACAATGGATGAGTAAGTGATTTGATTGAAGTTATGAAAATAAAGCAGTGAGTAAGTGTGTGTGAATACAAGTGTGAGTACTGAATGCTAAGTGCCTAGACTTCGATCAATCACTCGATATTTATGTTAGTGATATAATTGTTCAGGATCATAGTTATAGAAAATCTGACCTAAACAATTGTCCCCAAATTAATATTTAACTTTGTTCCTAAGTAAATATAAATTTCTTAACTTAGATATATCTTACTTATTATTGTTTCTAGAATCTAAACGATTTATTCCCATTAATTATCTAAAAGGCGCGTTGCAGAGCTACAGTAGCGTAATCATGGAAAATCCTTTAATTTACTCGGCGACGAGATGTTTAACCTATCCCTTTGTCACCATGACTCCTATTACTCCGCCTATATATATTCCCTTTTATTTTCAACCGTTCCTCATCATTCTTATCTCATACAATCTTCAAAGTTTTACTTTTCTCCAAAAATTCTTTAGTTTCAAAAAATGGCATCTTATCTCATACAATCTTCAAACTTTATACTATTAGTTATTATATTAATGTAATATAATAACTAATTGATCAAGAAATAATTAATTTAAATAAATTAAAAAGTTAATTGTATTTAATTAATTAAAAGGAGGTTAAATGTGAAATAAGGAAATTAGAGTCGGGCTCTAATTCCTTATGGAGAGGGCCAAAATTTTAAAAGGTTTTTAGCCTTGAGATGACTTGGTCAACAAGTCTAAAACCCTAATAATTAACCCTATAAATAGAGGGCTTAATTAAAGGTTTTATTCAATCCTTCACACAAGCAACTTCTCCTCTCTTCTCGACCAAAACCATAAAGCTGTTTCGGTTTTCCATCTCATTCGATCCACACATATATATATTAGTGTTTTGGTCAAAAATCACCTAAGATAATCTACGTTGAAGACTTAGATTAATTATGTAACCAAACTTTCGTTCGTGAGGTTGTGTGCTTGTAGATCTTGAAAGTTCAGTATACTGAGGTGTTGAAATAATTGCGAAAATGTAACGTATTTGCTAAATATTGAATAATCACATAAGATAATGCTAAAATGAATGTTTTTATCAAGATAGGACTGTAAAAGTAAAGATCTACTTGTAAAATCTAATAAATGAACATATAAAGTGCCAAGATCTTGAATAAATAACGTTAAAACGTAATAATACTTAAGAATTCGTTATGAAACTGTATAAAAGCATAAAATATGAGTAATTAATGTACTTGAACGTAAATAAAAAGATTACTTTGTGAAAATTGATCAAAAGTAAGCAAAATGTAAAGATATTAGCGATAATAGTAAGAAAAACGCTATATAAAATATATATTAAGTAAAATGCATAAAAGGAGTAAGAACACCGTGATTTGTTGACGAGGAAAAGCCCTTAATCCTTCTGGATCGCCGGCATAAAAACCCCGGGAGGAAACAATCGTCCCTCCGTGCTACTTTTATTAAGATAAATCGAAGATAATTACAATTCGAGAGCCCAAGTGATGGATCTAAGTGTTACAATGATGTAACGTGTTTTGTGTGATGTTTTTACAGAAGAAAATAGAGAGAAAAGAGTGTTTTTTCAGTGGTGAGTCGATGTGTGTAAGCCTAGCAATCCCTTGTCCCTTTCATAGAGAAAATATCCAACTAACTATCCTAAAAATCTGGGATCTTGAGCTGGAAATCAGGGATCTTGAGTATCTTGAGCAAATTTTTCTCTTTGACTTGATTACTCAGTGAATGGACGTTGTGGAGCCATTTCCACACGTTGTTAGCTATAAATTCCGACTTTGAGGGCAAGTCTTCCGTTTTACCTGTTCCTGTATTACTTAGTCAAAGTTAAATAACGGTCATATATTTTAGAGCTCCAAGATCCTGAGCTACGAAGATCTTGGAACCCGAAGATCTTGGACCACGAAGATCTTGAACATGAAGTTCTTGGAGATGAAAATCTCAGGCATAACAATTTGTACTTTGCATTTAATGCTTAGTATTAAATTATATTATGATATAATGTTAGACAACATTATTTAAGTTTGGTTCTAAGGGGTTTTTTCGAATGGAATAGAGATATACAAAGGGGTTTCTTGATCGTGATCGGAGTACTAGCATACGTTATAGGGGTGTTTAGTGTGCGATCGTAGAGAGGTTTTACTTTAAACCCTAACTAATAATAATTGTATTATTAATAATATTATTGGAAGCTTTGCGCAAAGGTACACGTTTCAATTCTCTCTTTGTTAATTAATATTTGTTATTTAATAGTATTGCATATACGATTCTTTCTGCTGCGTACTCGTGAATTGTTATATGTTTATGTGCTCATATTCTAACATGATTCGCTATCTCTAAAAAGGTTCATTAAGATAGCCAAAGAAATTTTGTAAGTTGGTGGCGTTAATTAATTTAGCTGCAACTCGTGATTAGTAAGTTTGCCTGTGGCTGCGAGATCTTAATTACCAGATTAATTGTGAGAGAATCCAGGTACACAAAAGCAACAAACACCATGTGCCAACTAATCAACTATTGAGCCATCACCTAATCATGTCTCCTCTGTTTTGTTAAGGAAAATGGATACTAGATTTCGGAAGGTCATGTGACTAATTATAGAATGAGACAAACTTTGACTAAGAGATGAGTGCTTCTATTTAATAGAATATGTTAAATGAAATTATTAGTGTTTTATTTAATGTACATAAAAAATTATATATTTTTTATTACAAAAGCCCTCCCCTGGATTTTATGATATGTCTACAACTAATTAACATATCTTCAACAAAACTCGTAAGATTTTGCTAATTAGCTGCATGTTTGTGCGATGCAATGATAACTCTAAAAGAATTACGGTTAAATGTATAAATATAAAAAAGTTAACTTATTAATTAGTTGACCAATTAATAGCAATAACACATACTGAGTTTTTATTGTATAAAAAAAAGTTGTCTTTTAATCATTAAGTGTTTTAAGAATAGAGTGACTAAGACTATTTTCAATAGAGGTACTTTTACACATCCTTTCATAGCCTTGTTGGTTCTTTTTTTGTGATCTTTTAAGTAATTGGTGATGATGTGTAAGGGTATGTAATGATATTTGTATGGTTGGATGTAAAGTTAAAGGATTTGATACATTTATAAACATGTTAAGGATTTATAAAGACGCCTAAAGACGTCTTTAGCATTTGATAGTTGATGACAGTCCACGAATGCACAACTTATGTTATAGTTAAGCTAGACAAGAAAGTAAATAAGGAGATAAACAACAAGAACAATGACAAGTTCAATTGTAATAAATCAATGCAAGTATAATCATATGTATCATTGATTAAACGATGAATACATGGTCGATCTTACAAACTTGACTTACAAGAATACAAATGAACAAGGTAATTGCTAAGTCTAGACACACTATAAACTTGAACAATTACAAGTGACACACACATTAAAGGTGACAAACACACTTGATACAATGCGGCTATGTTGCTTTATATAGAGGAAGAATTAGGGCAACATATTCTTCCTTTGATGGTGATAGATGGTGGTTGTCGATGTCCCATTGGCTCCTTGTACTTCCATGCAAGAGCCCTTGTCTTCTTTACCAAAATGGGTATGAGAGAGAAGACCCAAGTTTTGGTCCCAACATGTACCTTTGCCATATGAGGTATGTTACAGTTGGAAGAACCACCATGTGACTCTTGTCTTCATATGGTTTGAAAACTTCCCGCCATGACAAACATTTGGGCAACATACAACCCGCTGAAGAGAGTCACTAGACTCGCTGAACACTTGCTGACGACATACGTCAGCGAGCAAGTCTTGTTAGCGAATCCAAGACTCAACAATCTCCCCATATTCGCTGAATAGACTTGCTGAGTAAATGAGACTTGAAAATAATGTAGTATGAAGTATGGAAGAAAGATGTCTTTTATATCATCAAAGAATAGTACAAGCTGAAGCATAAAGCTTTTACAAAGTAAGACATTTAAAGATTAGCAGCTTCAATCTCCCAAGCGTCCTCCTGCTTGGCAATTCTCAGCACTGGATCTTCTCTTCTAGCTGGCTTCATAAGTTCTTCATCAATCTTTCTGATGACTGATCTAGCACTAATTATCTTAGCAAATCTTGTTCTGATGCTGATCAGAAAATCAGTAGATGCTTGTTCAATCTCCAAGGGTGCTTAATTCACTAATTATCAGAGCCCTATCAAAATAGTCTTTCAGCATCTTCTGAAGGTACTTAATTCACCCTCTCTCCAAGGGTTGCAAGCTCTGTTTATAAGAATCCTGTTTGCGACCTAGAGTATTTTGATCTGAAGTATGATGTGCTCACTCCAGCAATGAAACAGGTACTATACTCTGTGTACCCTGAAATCTACAAACCTAACCCTGCTGGAGCTGGTATGCTGATAATCCCCCCAGCAACCTCCAAAACTCCCAAGAAAACCAAGAAAACACTCATCTCAACTTCTTCCACTTCACCTCCTGCTGTTGTCCCAAAATAGCAGCAGTGAGTACCAAAGGGCCAAACTTCTGAGGTGAGGAAGTCCTCACTACCCAAGGACAATAGAGACCCAGCCAGCCCATCAGCAGTCTCAAAAAAGGCTGCTGACGAGAAAAAGGGTAACCGAAAGCAGCCACCTCAATCTTCTGTAGGCGAGGTTGGTGAAGATCAAGGGCCACCCCAGCCCACTAGAGTTAATAATTCCCTCTTCTTCTCAGCCCTCTGAGTCGTTGTCAGCTGCTATATCACAGGTGATGCTAGAGACAACAAAATCTACGGTCGATGATGCTTTGGTGACGCAACACACTGAAGCTGAGGCACCCGGTTCCCCTACCCCTCTAAATTTTTCAGTTGAGGAAAGGATGGCTACTGACTTTGAGAATACTGAGGATGTATGTGGTGATGAAGGAAATGTTGGTATCGAAGTTGATGATGATGATGAGAGTGATTTGGAGCTGGGTGAGTTTGTTGTTGATGAATTCCAGCTGGATTTCTCCAATCACGCTGATGAACTTGAAGCAAGTGACATGGAGGTTGATGCTGGAGAAGAGGCTGCTGATGATGAAAATGCAGCAGTCATTATTGGAAGTTTTGAAGAAGCTGCTGCAAATGATGATGCAACAGCAAATGTTGAAACTGAGGTGCTGACTCTTTTTGCCAAACCTCAGACTCCACCTATGCAGCCAATGAACACCATGCTATCTCTTGGCATGCCTTCATCTTTCTCAAGTGCTTTTGGCTGCACATCTGCTGGCAAGCCTGTTACTGAACCACAAGATGCCAAAGAGTTGGGTATCTCCTACTCTACCAATTATTCTGACAGGCTGGCCAGAGTGGAGGACCAGCTCAATGATCTCACCAGTGCTGCCAAACTGGCAATTGACATTAAAAATCTTGAAGATGACAGACTGGTGACGACATTGCAAAGCTGGTACAAAAAGCAAGAAGAGAACACTGCCAAAATGGTGGTAGATGGTGGTTGTCGACGTCCCATTGGCTCCTTGTACTTCCATGCAAGAGCCCTTGTCTTCTTTACCAAAATGGGTATGAGAGAGAAGACCCAAGTTTTGGTCCCAATATGTACCATTGGCATATGAGGTATGTTACAGTTGGAAGAACCACCATGTGACTCTTGTCTTCATATGGTTTGAAAACTTCCCGCCATGACAAACCTTTGAGCAGCATACAACCCGCTGAAGAGAGTCACTGGACTCGCTGAACACTTGCTAATGACATACGTCAGCGAGCAAGTCTTGTCAGCGAATCCAAGACTCAACAATCTCCCCTTATTCGCTGAATAGACTTGCTGAGTAAATGAGACTTAAAAATAATGTAGTATGAAGTGTGGAAGAAAGATGTCTTTTATATCATCAAAGAATAGTACAAGCTGAAGCATAAAGCTTTTACAAAGTAAGACATTTAAAGATTAGCAGCTTCAATCTCCCAAGCGTCCTCGTGCTTGGCAATTCTCAGCACTGGATCTTCTCTTCTAGCTGGCTTCATCAGTTCTTCATCAATCTTGCTGATGTCTGATCTAGCACTAATTATCTTAGCAAATCTTGTTCTGATGCTGATCAGAAAACCAGTAGATGCTTGTTCAATCTCTGCCAGCCTAAAGAAGAGTTGATCATTTCGGAAATTTTTAAAGAATATGCCAGCAGGGTTTTCAAGTACTCTCCCTTCTTCAAAAAGGCATCTGGGAGGAAGCCTTAGATTTACGCCAGCATCGGTTGGGATGGGAGGAAGGTCAAAAAGCAATGGCTGCATGGTCTGCTTTCTTTTCTGTGCACGCTTGCCTGCTGAGGAGGAAGAGACAGCAGCTGGAGACGCAAAGATAGCCCTTAGCATTGGAAGGTCTGCCTTAAACTTTGTTTCGAACCTCATAGCCCTATCAAAATAGTCTTTCAGCATCTTCTAAAGGTGTTCATAGCTGGCAACCTTTTTATCCTTTATCAGCATATATACTTCAAACCATTCTGAAGCTCCTCCGTTGGTGAACTTCACATCTTCAATTCGTGTTGGTGCGTTGCTCCCTTGCCTCAAGATTTTCAGATTGGTTTTAGTTCCCATAGCGGCTCTGTGAGCCTCCACAGCAGTTATTCTTTGGGGTCTCTTTCTCTCATTCATAATTTTTAACCACTTGGCCTTTTCAGTTTCAAACTTCTCTCTCTTCACTTTAAGCTGCTGCTCTACATCAGCTTGCTTCTGCCTGTAGAGAGCTTCAGGCCCACCAGTGGTTAGTAGCATTCTTTGTTCTCCATCCATCGATCATCTTTCTCCAAGAGGGCCAGATGTTTGATATATTCTAAGTTCTTCTTTTCATTTTCTTTGTTTGCTTTCAGTTTGTCCAACTCCTCTAGGGCCTCTTCTTGAGTTCTTCCCTCAGCAGTAAGAGAAAGGATATCATTAACTTGGAATTGATTACCTGTTGGGGAAGTGATGGATACATTTTGAGCAGAGAGAGACGAGGAAGGTCTTTTGAAAAAGCCAGCATCAGTCAGCTGCTTTCTTTGTGCTACAGTTATTTGAGAGACTTCAGCATTTCCAAGGAAGCGAGGATGGAAAATATTAAGTACTTCCTTGGATCTGTCCCTTGCCATTTCTTGTGCAAAACCAGCTTCCCATGCTACTCTAACTGCACGGGGACTCATTTCCTCTTCCTCTTCATCATGAATGTTCTCAATACGGGGAGCTTCAACAACTATCAATTGTTGCTCCCCCTCAGCATATGCACCTTCAACTGTCTCCCCCTCAACACCAGCAGGGGGAACATCAGCAGCTTCTATTATTGTAGTCTCCCCCTCAGCACCAGCAGGGGAAGCTTTACTTGTATTTTCTACCACCACCATTGCTAATTCTTTATTTGTAGTTTCGGTGGGTGCAGCAGTAGTTTCTTCATCAAGGACCTTATCAGCAGATTCTTCATATATGTCACTGACTGCCTTGTTAACTACCTTAGAGACAAGGTCCATGATTTTAGCATCAACTCTCTCCCCCTTAGAGGTTGTATCATTAATTACAACCTCCACTGATGCTGTTGGAGCTGCCTGCTGATTGAGAAGTTGAGACAACATCTTCTTGATCTCCCCAACTTCAGTCTCCAACTTCTGTTGGAACTTATGATCTTCCTCAATAAATGAGACATGGGGAGAAGGAAGACTGGCCATTCTAGTTTCCAAGGCATTGATAGCCTTGGTGTTGCTCTCGACCTGGTTAATGAGAGGAGAGACCGGGTCAGCAACCTTCTTTAACTCAGCAGCAGCAGAGTCACTGCTGCTGGAAGCTTTCCTTGCTAGGAGACGTGTGCTATTTCCAATCTTGCACAACGATCGAGATAAACCTCTGATGGCCTGCCGATCTCTTTTTATAACATTTGAGTAAGTGCGCAGCTTTTCTTGATCAGCAGCCATTGAAATGGACTTGTCTTTTATTTTCTCGATGTTGGCAGTGTTTTCTTCTTGCTTTTGGTACCAACTTTGCAATGTAGTCACCAGTCTGTCATCTTCAAGATTTTTAATGTCAATTGCCAGTTTGGCAGCACTGGTGAGATCATTGAGCTGGTCCTCCACTCTGGCCAGCCTGTCAGAATAATTGGTAGAGTAGGAGATACCCAACTCTTTGGCATCTTGTGGTTCAGTAACAGGCTTGCCAGCAGATGTGCAGCCAAAAGCACTTGAGAAAGATGAAGGCATGCCAAGAGATAACATGGTGTTCACTGGCTGCATAGGTGGAGTCTTAGGTCTGGCAAAAAGAGTCAGCACCTCAGTTTCAACATTTGCTGCTGCATCATCATTTGCAGCAGCTTCTTCAAAACTTCCAATAATGGCTGCTGCATTTTCATCATCAGCAGCCTCTTCTCTAGCATCAACCTCCATGTCACTTGCTTCAAGTTCATCAGCCTGGTTGGAGAAATCCAGCTGGAATTCATCAGCAACAAACTCATCCAGCTCCAAATCACTCTCATCATCATCATCAACTTCAATACAAACATTTCCTTCATCACCACATACATCCTCAGTATTCTCAAAGTCAGTAGCCATCCTTTCCTCAACTGAAAAATTTAGAGGGGTAGGGGAACCGGGTGCCTCAGCTTCAGTGTGTTGTGTCACCAAACCATCATCGACCGTAGATTTTGTTGTCTCTAGCATCACCTGTGATATAGCTGCTGACAACGACTCAGAGGGTTGAGAAGAAGAGGGAATTATTTGTTCGGTTGACTCAACTCTAGTGGGCTGGGGTGGCCCTTGATCTTCACCAACCTCGCCTACAGAAGATTGAGGTGGCTGCTTTCGGTTACCCTTTTTCTCGTCAGCAGCCTTTTTTGAGACTGCTGATGGGCAGGCTGGGTCTCTATTGTCCTTGGGTAGTGAGGACTTCCTAACCTCAGAAGTTTGGCCCTTTAGTACTCACTGCTGCTGTTTTGGGACAACAGCAGGAGGTGAAATGGAAGAAGTTGAGACGAGTGTTTTCTTGGTTTTCTTGGGAGTTTTGGAGGTTGCTGGGGGGATTATCAGCATACCAGCTCCAGCAGGGTTAGGTTTGTAGATTTCAGGGTACACAAAGTATAGTACCTGTTTCATTGCTGGAGTGAGCACATCATACTTCGGATCAAAATTCTCTGGGTCGCAAGCTGGAATCTTATAAACAGAGCTTGCAACCCTTGGAGAGAGGATGAATTGAGCACCTTCAGAAGATGCTGAAAGACTATTTTGATAGGGCTATGAGGTTCGAAACAAAGTTTAAGGCAGACCTTCCATTGCTAAGGGCTATCTTTGGGTCTCAACTGCTGTCTCTTCCTCCTAAGCATGCAAGTGTGCACAAAAAAGAAAGCAGACCATGCAGCCCTTGCTTGCTGACCTTCCTCCCATCCCAACCGATGCTGGCTTAAATCTAAGGCTTCCTCCCAGATGCTTTTTTGAAGAAGGGAGAGTACTTGAAAACCCTGCTGGCATATTCTTTCAAAATTTCTGAAATGATCAACTCTTCTTTAGGCTGGCAGAGATTGAACAAGCATCTACTGTTTTTCTGATCAGCATCAGAAGAAGATTTGCTAAGATAATTAGTGCTAAATCAGTCATCAGCAAGATTGATGAAGAACTGATGAAGCCAGCTAGAAGAAAAGATCCAGTGCTGAGAATTGCCAAGCAGGAGGACGCTTGGGAGATTGAAGCTGCTAATCTTTAAATGTCTTACTTTGTAAAAGCTTTATGCTTCAGCTTGTACTATTCTTTGATGATATAAAAGACATCTTTCTTCCACACTTCATACTACATTATTTTTAAGTCTCATTTACTTAGCAAGTCTATTCAGCGAATAGACTGAGATTGTTGAGTCTTGGATTCGCTGACAAGACTTGCTCGCTGACGTATATCGTCAGCAAGTGTTCAGCGAGTCCACTGACTCTCTTCAGCGGGTTGTATGTTGCCCAAATGTTTGTCATGGCAGGAAGTTTTCAAACCATATGAAGACAAGAGCCACATGGTGGTTCTTCCAACTGTAACATAACTCATATGGCAAAGGTACATGTTGGGACCAAAACTTGGGTCTTCTCTCTCATACCCATTTTGGTAAAGAAGACAAGGGCTCTTGCATGGAAGTACAAGGAGCCAATGGGACGTCGACAACCACCATCTATCACCATCAAAGGAAGGTTGTGTTGCCCTAATTCTTCCTCTATATAAAGCAACACAACCGCTTTGTATCAAGTGTGTTTGTCATCTTTAAAGTGTGTGTCACTTGTAATTGTTCAAGTTTATAGTATGTCTAGACTTAGCAATTACCTTGTTCATTTGTATTCTTGTAAGTCAAGTTTGTAAGATCGACATGTATTCATCGTTTAATCAATGATACATATGATTATACTTGCATTGATTTATTACAGTTGAACTTGTCATTGTTCTTGTTCTTTATCTCCTTATTTACTTTCTTGTCTAGCTTAACTATAACATAAGTTGTGCATTCGTGGACTGTCAAGAACTTGGCTTTGATACCACTTGACAGTCCACGAATGCACAACTTATGTTATAGTTAAGCTAGACAAGAAAGTAAATAAGGAGATAAACAACAAGTTAAGCAATGATTATAATCTGTGTGTTGAGTCTTGTTAGCGAATCCAAGACTCAACAGTTGACCTTTGGAAAAATCCACCTGGGTTCGAATCTCACTTCATACATTGTAGGAGTGAATTATCAGGGGGTGTTGTCAATAGTCCTTAGTTTCATTCCAGGTAAGCATGGTTTGAGTTACGCATGTTGCCAAATTGAATGTTACATTGGTGTTTCGAATGTTAAAGGTTAGCTACTAACAACTAATTCGCTGTTAAAAAAAATGAATAAAAAAATATTCATATAAACTAATTAAGTTAATACAGTTATTTTTTTTATTTATTAAATAAAAAATAGAAAATTTTAATTAACTTCATTCAAATTTAAGTATGACATTTAATCGTGACAAACTTTAACATATGATAAACAAACAAGTTGTATATGGCATATGGGATCAATTTTGGCTACTTTTGTCGTTACATGATAAGGAATGCATAAGAAATACTTGAGGAAAAAAAAAGAAAAAGAAAAGACAACTACATGGACATTCGTGTGTACTTATCTTTAAGAAGGGACAATTCGTAAAAATAAATTAAAAGCCAGAGGACGATTTCTGTAATTTATCCTACGGAGTACTCGTATAATATAATCTAGCTCCAATTTGAAAAGAGTGAAGCTAAAATACACACAGAGAGAATTGAATAAAAAGAAAACGAAAAACATGACCAACAAATTGACATGGCGGCTTGCAACTTTGATGGTCGTGGTGGCGGTATTCATATCAATGGCAGAACCAGTGACATCATCACAGTCTCATAACAGAAACACCACTCTGATAAGATCTTATTGTAGTTTTTTTCGTGGTAGGAGCGAAAAATATTTCTTGAGCAATCTCAACACCACCCTTTCTAGCCTGCGTCAACAGTTGTCGGTCAACGGTGTACGCTATGCCATTGCACGTACATTGCTCAATGGCGAGTCCGTGTGGGGCCTTGCTTCGTGTCGAGGTTATGTCTCGAATACTGATTGTGTTGCTTGTTTCGACTATGCTGTCACTCAGCTAAAAGTATGTGGGACAGTCAATGGAGCTAATGCTTATTACAACGATTGTGATGTCAGGTTTGTACGTATAGTTTTTTCTATTTTTTTCTTAGTTATTTATGACTTCATTTTGTTCTTTTTATCACTTTAGCATTAATTCATCGATCTGGCCTATATCTATAGAAAGCATAAAGAGAAAATTGTACAGTATTATGGTCCGGAGTATTTTTAAGAAATTAGTTCATGAAAATATATAACTGTCATGAAAATAACTAAACTTTGTTCTGTTTGTTACTTGTTAGTATGTGTAACTTTATAAATCTCTAATGTGTGTATTAAACTTTTATTTTTTCACCATTAAAGTATTTAATTTACAACCTCTATCGTGTTCAGCAAATCTATTTTTTGTTTTACTATTGTATGTATTAATTTTGATTTTATTACTTATTGTATGTATTTAACTTGACCTGTTTTTACTATTATGTGTTTTTTTTACTCATTTATAAATTATAACTAACTATTACAAAAATGTATATAGTAAAAACAAACTAAGTTTTTGGACATTTTATGTTGATAAATTGTTCAAATCGTGTAACATGATATAAATAACAACTCATTTGAGCTAACACGTAAAAGTTTTGATTGGTCGATTATATGATTTGAATATTATTACAAGGTTGTCAATATAGAATGTCTAAAACCTTAATTCGTCCTACTATAAATATTTGAACATATTGTTTACATTCCAAGATAATTCTTTACTTTTAAAATTTTCATATCTAGAACTTTGTTCATTTGAGTCGTAAATTTTCTTTGGAAACTAGGGGATAAATCTTGACCATTGAATTATCCCCTCAAAAATAAATCTCAACCCTTGATATCCCTCCCCTTTCCTGTCGTCTCCTTCCCCCCAACACACACACACACACACACACACACACAATCTGCCCCTCTCTCTCTCTCGCTCTCTCTCCCCGCTTTTCCGGCGACGGGATCTTGAACCACCGTCATCTCCACATTTATCTCTAACCGCGACAGCGACCAACTCCTCCTCCTTCTTCTCCGGCGACACAACCGTCGGAAAAAGCAACAAACTTCGCCAGAAAACTTCAAACGCCGATATATCATTCGTTCCTTCGAATTAGAACATCACACTTCTACCAAAACACTCACAATCACACCGCGAACAAACCCTGACCAAAAATTAATCCGATCTATACTCGCCGGAAAACTTGAAAAACTCACCGGAAAAATTAAAAACACTATAGCTGTGTTGCTTCTTCAAATTAATGCATGAAACTTGTACCAAAACACTCAGAAACACATTCCGCACAAACCCTATCCAATAAACACTGTTTTTGAGCTCGTCGGAAAAATCAGTGTCGCTGGAAAATCAGAATCCGCCATCTCTTGGATCTCCGCCGGAGTAACCAATCAAGCTTGATTGGCTTGACCAATCAAATATGATTGGACAATGTCGCTGGAGTAATTCGCCGGAGTAACCAATCAAGCTTGATTGGCTTGACCAATCAAATACGATTGGACAATGTCGCCGGAGTAACCAATCAAGCTTGATTGGCTAGACCAATCAAATATGATTGCACAGTCGCCGGAGTAATTCACCGGAGTAACCAATCATGTTTAATGGGATTTTGATGATGATTGATCCAAAGGCTGAGATTAGTCCCTTGGTTTCCATCATTTTTAAAAGATCCATATGAATCCAACCCATTTTAGTAAATATTAACTTCATTATATACTTCTAGAACCTTAAAATGGAATTCTAACATTTATTTTTCAAATTAAATTCGGTCGAAAGTCAACTTTAAGTGTTCCTGATTAAGATATTATCATGAAGCAAGAACTATGATCATGTTCTTCTGATTATTCCCTCCGATAAATATGATAAATGCTAATGCTAGTATTCTTAACTTGTATATTTATTTTACGTCAAGAGTAATCACTTCATTCATGTGCCGTGTGTCAATCAAGTTCAAAAAACATATCTGTTTATCCTTTATTTCTATTACATTATAAAATATTTGTTCTTTTTATTTTTTTTAACTTAAGTAATTGAAAATCTCAATATTTGTTCTTTTTATTTTTTTAACTTAAGTAATTGAAAATCTCAAGACACTTCTGACATTTATTCACAATACCCTAAAAAGAAATTCTAATCACTCATTTTTTCATCTCTCTTTAAATATCAACCATTCTTCTCTCTTGCATAAATTATTTTATTCCTCTAATTCATTTAAAATCTTTTATCTAAAATACCATACATCGATAGATTATGAAAATTGTATGTGTGTTTTTAAAATTTCATGCTCTTTCATTGGAGATGTCATTCGATATACTTTAGACAAAATTTTAAATCCGATGGCAGAGGCCATACAGCTAAGGCATTTGGCTATCACACTCTATGACCTATCACCTCTTATGACCTGTCACACTTCAACCCTACCATCTCACCGTCACAACGCGCAATTTCTTTTCTCGTTAAATTCTAATGCGTAGGATTTCTGTTATCCCAATTGTCGCGTGTCGTCCATTTGAGAGGCCCAACTCTATTAATCTAAAATGTAACTCGGGCCCTTTTTGTTAAAAAAATGTTTAAAATATATATAAATGTAAAGATGGTTATATATGAATGCACAATACAGAAGTGTAGATGGTGGTTAATGTGTTGGTTTAAGATTTTCAAGATGAAGTAATGTGATCTTATCTTTTGTTGTTGAAGAAGAAGCCATAATGAACTTATAATGAACAACAAATTAAACTAAAAGAGATATAATAATAATAATAATAATAATAATAATAATAATAATAATAATAACAATAATGATAATAATAATTTAAGTTCATAATATATTGAATTTCATAAAAGTGATGATCTTTAAAAGTTAAAACATGTTACTTGTTATAGGAGGTGGTCGAACCTTTTGGTAGTCGGCTTTTGTTTTTGGCCCGGTCGTTTTTTTTTTTTGGGGAATATGTGAGAGTTATTTATAAGTTATTTAGATTTAATTATTAAAAGTATATTGAAAAAAATAAAGAATTAATAAAGATGGAGAATTAGGCTAAAAGAAAAAGATTAAGGGTGTTAAATATACCCTCAATTTTTCTTTTTAGTTATATACATATACAAATAAGTAATTAAAAAATTCCATGAGCTTCCGCTCTAGCGCAATCATTCTCCACCAAAATTCATTGTGGGGTCACTATATATGATGGATGAAATTTGGAAAAAGGACAATGAGATCAAAAGTCAAAACTTCAAATTCTACAATATTTCACTTTTACTTGGTTTAACTTAACTTTATAGAATGATATATAGGTGAACAATGTCTAGGTCCGGTGTCTGAAAGAAAGGTAAGGATTCTGTCAAGTTAGTAATAACTTTAGGGGTAAAGTTAAAAAAATCTTGATTTTTAAATTAAAAACAAATGTCAAGATTGAATAATCATCTTTGAATCTTAACTCTTGATTTTAAATCAAGGGTCAAGATCCTTTCAACTTTACTCCTTAAGTTGAGATAACTTGAAGAGATCTCTACCCCTGAAAAAAACAATTTCTCTACCGATTTAAACCTTTTGGAAAAATTACACGTAGAAATTAAAAGTCTTAATTCTTAATATTTTGAACGTACACGGACAAATATTAAAACACTAGGTATAGAAAATTACTTTGTTCTAAATGAGTTTGGATGGCCAAACCCAAATCAAACCTTTTATTTTTAATTTTTTTGAACAACATCAAACCTTTTTATTAAATGTGTAGTTTTGTCGATCCATTTACAACATAACCACATTTAGCAACAACACGAACCAACTCACTTTGATCGTCTCGTGTTAGCTTCGTGTGGGAAGTTGCCAATGTACTTTTTCTTTTGTACACGGAATTTTAATCCATTAAACTAACCCATCTTCTAGTAATTCTCTATTTTTTTTAGGGATTAATCACTGAACGACCAATGTACTTTTTCTTTTGTACACGATTGGAATATTGAGATGTATCACCAACAAACTTTTTAATTTTGTGCATAGTTGACCAAATGTTAACTTATTTACCGGTTTACATTATTTTAGATAATGTGTCGCTTAGCTGGCAACCACATGGACGTTTAATGAAGTTGACATGGACTCAATATTCCAGTTTAATAGGCAACCGTGTACAAATGAGAAAATACGTTAGTTATCCATTGATTAATCGGTTTTTTTGTATAATGTAGGTACGAGAATATCAACTTCTATGCTGATGCTAATATAAGAGCTGGTGCAGTTATATGTGGCAATAAAACATCACATCATCCATCAGACTTTAGAAAAACAACCAACAGCTTGTTATCAGATCTTCGAACCGCAACACCAAAAACATCAAATTATTATGCAGCTTCAACTAGGCAACTATCTAACAGTAATGTTACCGTGTATGCCATTGCCCAATGCAATCTAAACTTAACGCAGAGCGTTTGTAAAGATTGCTTGAACTCCAGATATAATTCTTTGGATGATTGTCTTCCTGGCACAACCGGGAGGGCTATTGACAATGGATGTTTTATGAGGTATTCTAAGACTCCTTTTTTCAGACCAAATCAGACAACTGATATTACGAATCTCCTAGGGGATGGTGAGTCCTCTCTGCTCTTCAAAAATTAGTCTTTTTAATATTTTCTACCACCTGTAGCATCTAGAACTCAGTCATTAGCTATGCATTAGTGTTCAAGTTAAAGTTTACATGTAATTTTGTTTGTCAATATTGTACCTTTGGATGTTTTGACATTTCATATCAATGTTTACAGGAGATTCAAGCAAAAAGAAATCCATAATTGGTGGAGTTGTAGGAGGTGTATGCTTTCTATTTTTGATAGTGGCATTTTTCTTATGGCGGCTTCGATCTAAAAACAAAAGTTCTTGTGGAAGAGGTAAATATATTATATACACTACAAGATGATGTATGTTTGCAAATATATCTAGAAATAATCATATCAGAGACCTTTCTGACTGGTTGCTTTGCTAAATTTATGATTTTGGATCATTAGATAAAACATCTGGATCAACTGAGTTGCTGCAAGGTCCAGCAAGATACACGTATGATGATTTAAAAATAGCAACAAATAATTTCAGTGATGAGTACAAACTTGGAGGAGGGGCGTTTGGTGAAGTATACAAGGTATTTATAATGTTAAAGCACTTATGTATTTCAACATATGTTGCTTCTCCTCGAATAAAGAAAAATGAAGTATCCTCGTTTCGTTTAGTTAACTGTTTGTGTAACACCATGATGCAGGGTACATTCAAGAATGGGGATACAATTGCAATTAAGAAATCAGTTATGGCATCTACTAGAAGAGGGATACACATTGATGATGAACTTAAGATCATATGTAACGTTCATCATCGTCATATTATACGCCTACTTGGATATTGTCGCAAAGGGCCACTCTTGTTTCTTGTCCATGAGTACATGGAAAACGGCAGCCTTGATCAGTTTCTTTATGGTGAGCCTGAGATATGTTATTTGATTTATGAGAATTTGTCCCTGTTAAGATCTCTATTTTGGATTGAGTAAGTTACTTCTTGCCAACAGGTGACAAGTCAAGAAATTTAACTTGGAGACAGAGGTTTGATATAATCTTTGGGACAGCAAGGGGTCTTGCATACCTACATGAGCAATACCATGTTACCATCATTCATAGGGATATTAAAACCAGCAACATTCTACTCGACAACGAATTTCAGCCAAAAATTGCAGATTTTGGGATGATAAGGCTACTACCAGAAGAAATGACCCATCTCAGCACTAAAATGGCAGGATCCTTGTATGTTCAAACTAATAAACACATATGTAGACTAATACTAATTCAATTTTTGCATTTCCCGGATGGAAGTGTAAGCTAATAACCATACATCGTTAATCTTTCCAGGGATAGTGCTTATGTAGCACCAGAATACGCCATTCATGGGCAACTATCTGAGAAAGTAGATACTTATAGCTTTGGTATTGTTGTCCTTGAAATTATTAGCGGGAAGAGGTGCCGTGTTGTCAAAGATGGTGAATTCGGTAGCCAAAGCCTCCTTGATCATGTAGGCATCCCACATGTCGATATGATTATTCAGTTATAGTTTATCCATCTTTAACTTTTTCTGTTATTGTTTCTGATAGGCATGGAATCTATACGAGTGTGGGCAGCATTTGAATCTGATGGATGACAGACTAGACCCTAGCGAATATCAAGCAGAAGATGCAAAAAAGATCATAGAGATAGCTCTGATGTGCACTCAGTCACCAGTCTCTGCAAGGCCAGCTATGTCTGAAGTTGTTGCACTTTTAGGTGACAGATCACTTGAAGAAATGCTACTCGTAAGGTCTACATTCCATGACGATGCCGTAAAGATTGAAGTTGATACCTAAAGATCATTTTCCTCCAATGTGGCAATGCCACTGCCTCTTTATTTACACCACATTACTAGTTTGATTTTTACAAAAATGTATGGTAAAATCACCAACATTAATGTACATGCCTCTGTTTTCCCTTTCAAATTCCACCCCTGTTTCTCTACCCTGCATATATGTAGCTTCTACTGACCCGAGCCCCAAGCACCATATTGTATATGTTTTACCTTGTGGATTATACAATTCATATACGGAGTATGTGTGAAATGTTAAGAAAAAAACTATTATGGTACATTAATTCTATCCCACTTAATTAAACAGAGGAATTCACATATACATCATTCTTTGACCCACAACCTTACGTGGATGCCTACAAAACGAAAAGCACATAACACCCATTATGCATGTTATTTTTGAGATCTAGGATGCATCTGATATTGTTACATCAATACATCTCATATTCTATACCATTACATTTGTCTTTCAACTCTGCACAAATCGAACAAAAATCTCTGCCTAACACTATCAAACGTGCCTTAACTCACTTTGATATGGGGACTGACACACCCACACGCTCGTCCATGAAGATATGTGATTAAAAAACAAGAATTTGAAGAAGTATATTACATTTTCATGACTCTAACCATGCCACATAATATCGAAAAATGATTTATTACAAATGTTATTGAATACATGATTGATGTTATGTTTGTTCGGAAAATTCAAAAATTAATACTTTTATGCGCAAAACATCTAAATAATTAGATCCATTTGTGCTCATGTTTCTAAAACCCATGTATCACTTTTTAATTAGTTAAAGTATACGCCATTAGCTTAAAACAACCAATTCTTGAATTAGAAAATACCCTGACACATCTTAATCGGCCATTAATTTGGGACTATGATAATTATAAGGGATTAAGGGATTAATTATAGGATGATTAACGTACTTTTCGTTTATATATGGTTGCTTATTATTATACTCTTTTTTATTGATATATACTAGTCTTCAGACTCGTCTATTGGACGAGTAGTCTCAAAATATATAGACCAAAAGTTTTAAACCTATTATAAAAGATCCAAACTTTATTACTTTCACACATCAAAGTTCAAAACTTTTTAACTAATTTCATCCGTATAATCAATATCACAACTTAATCAATACAAAACTACTTATACACATATGTAAAGTATGAATATACTACTTAAATATAAAACTATACAGTGTGATTGTCAGGTTTAAAGGTGCAAAAGTAGTACTTATATCTAAATAAATCCCAAAATTCAATGCCAATTTTTCACAAAACCTAACAGAGAGTTAAATCAAATTTATGCTAAAACTGAATTTGGAAAGAAACACTCATGAAATTTGGACGAAAATTGTGTGGAATACATCAAGAATAAATAAAAAACTACAGACTAAAACACGAAACATGCGAAGATTAACTTCATATCAAATCAATTCCAGTTAACCCCCTTTTTTCATCTTCTTTTTATTGGCAAATTCGTTACTTTTGTTTGTTAATTTGTAATAATTAGTTAAATACAAAATTTGCAGTTCGAAGGAACAGAGAAGGAAAAATATCAGATGATGAAAGAGGTGAAGAATAGCTCGTGAAGTTGTAAGTAAATACAAATTCTTACCCCTTTTTCTTAGGTTATATATTTATATGTGTGTGCAAAGAAAGAGAAGAAGCTCAAAAATAAATATGCAACACGTTTAGAAAAAAGCCCAAAAACTAATGTGCAAATATATTAGAAACTTTAAAAAAAATTATAAAAATACATATCAATTTTGATAAAGATGAATAATTATTATAACATAAGAATTTAATTTCAAAGAATAATGATTAAACATTAAATATATATATATATATATCCTTTTTTTATATTAAATTCGAAAGGTAGTCGAATTTTTTTTTATGTTGAGAATTTGTGATGGTTTTTTCGTAGACTATATATAATAATAATAATAATAATAATAATAATAATAATAATAATAATAATAATAATAATAATAATAATAATAATAACTTTTTGGGAGAATTTTAAGGATAAAAAGCCTTGTACTTTATTTTTTATGAAATAAGAATATAGATCGACTTATAATATTTTAATTAAAAAATATTAAAAAATAGATGATTAATTAGGAGAGATAATCAGGCTCAAGGAGGGGATTAGGGGTGTTAAATGTACCACCAATCTTCTATTTTAGTTATATAATAAATATTACATATCAATTTTGATAGAGATGAATAATTATAATACCATAAGAATTCAATGTCAAAGAATAATGATTAAACATTAAATATATATATATACATATATATATAGGGTAAAGTTATTTTGAGAACCCTTTTTTTTGCGAGAACCTTTGAGAACTTTCAAGCACAACCGATGATTGTTCTTTATATGAAAATTGTTTTTTGACTGTTTTCTGAATAACTTATGTGTAATTTTGAAGTTTATAATTGTGTGGAGCAATGGATTATCATTCGCTATACAATTATGTGGAGATTTGGATATTTAATCACATGTGCACGAATATTGCTATGAACACATGTATGCAAGTCGATCACATGTAATCATAGCAATATTCGTGAACATGTGATCACGAATCAAAATCTCTACATAATTGTATAACGGATGATAATCCATGCCTCCACACAAGGTCAAAAACCTTACCAATGGGCCACCAACCCCGTTGGCTCATAATTTGTTGTTATATTATACGTATAACTTCATTATTGTTTTGTTAAGGGTCTGATTGAGGTTGTCAAGGAGGTGATGCCCAGAGCAGAGCACATGCAGTATGCAAGGCACATTTATGAGAACTTCAAGAAAAATTACAGTGGTGAGCATTTCAAAAACCTCTTTTTTTTTAACAGCAAGGGCCGGATCACGGGTATCCGACCTAAACCATTTCAGAAACTAGTTCTGGAGAGCATGTAAGGCAACATATCCTGTCCAATTTGAAGAAGTTATGAAAGATGTAAAGTTAGCTAACCCTAATGTTTTTAAGTACTTAATGGATAGAAACCCTAAAGCCTGGTCTAGGGCCTTTTTTTGGCTGCATACTGGTTGTGAAGCAGTAGAGAATGGGTTTGGTGAATGTTGGAATTATGTAGTTTTGAAGGTTAGGAATAAGCCTATAATAACCCTGCTAGAAGATTTAAGGGTAAATCTTATGATTAGACTAGAGAGCATCAGGGGTATAAGTTCTAAATGGATACATGATGTGTGTCCTGCCATTAGAAAAAAATTAGACTTGGTAAAAAATCAAAGGAGTGGATGGTTGGTAATTCATGCTGGGGATAATAAACTTGAGGTCAGGAATTATAAGTATTCATATGGAGCAGATGTGGATGCTAGATCTTGTGACTGTAGGTTATGGGATCTGAGTGGAATTCCTTGCGTTTATGCTGTGAATGCCATATTTAGATTAAATGAGGAACCAGAGGACTACATTTCATGTTGGTTTAGAAACGGTATGTTCATGGATGCTTATAGTCAATACCTTAATCCTGTTGGTGGAATGGATACATGGGAAGTAACCCTAATCATAATGTACCCTTGCCTCCAAAACCTAGGATCATGCCTGGGAGGCCAAAAGGTAGGAGAATTAGAGCAACCCATGAACCTAGGGTAAGCCACAATAGAAGGGTAACAAAATATGGTGTGGAAATGACTTGTTCTAATTGTTGGCAAAAAGGCCACAATATTAGGGGTTGTAAAAATGAACCCACTGAGAGGCCTTCACATATACCAAAACCTAGAAAGAAAAGGCATGCATCTGAGAGACAACCAGATGATGAAACACATAATCAATCAGCCCATGAAACACAGAATGAACCACATGTTCAAACACAGAATCAACCGCTTGATGAAACACCAAATCAACAACCCAATCAAGAAAGCAGTCAACCAACTAATGAAAGGCAGAGTGAAAGACAGAGTCAACCAAAAAGGAAAAAAGTTGCAAGTAACTTGTTTGGTAGTCAAGAAACCAGTGAAAGACATAACTCATGGGAACAAGTTTGTGCAAGGTAGTCTGGTAGGAGACAATCTCATAGTCAACCACTTCCTGACATGCAGAGGACTGCAAGTCAACCACCAGCAAGTTAGCCACCTAGGACTGCAAGTCAGCCACCAGTTTATATGCCTAAGTTTGTAAGTGAATCAAGTAGTCAGCCAACAAAGAAAGGAAGTCAAGCAGCTACTGAACCACAAAGTAATGATGCATCAAGGTTTTCAAACCAGCCAAGTAATGAGCCAGTAAGGTTGTCAAGTCCACAAAGGTTCTCAAGTAGCCAGCCAGCCAGGTTCTCAAGTCCACCAAGTAGCCAACCAACAAAGTCTTCAACTGCAGCTACTAGTCATTCAAAACATCGAAAAAAACCTGAACCAATAATTGAGAAGACAACCAACTCCTTTACTCAACCACCAATCAGTCCTGGAAGGAGGCATGGGGTTACAAAAGAGGGTTTCAAGTTTACATTGCCACCAACAGTCAGTAAGTTATTACTTTAATCTTGTTTAATTTATATATTATACTTACAATAATATATAAAGAGGGGTTATAGAGGGGTTACAATAATATATAATCTTTTTTAATCTTGTTTAATTTATGTGTTACAGATAGTGGTTATATAAGAAGCACTGAGGCCAAGTTAGGGATCAAGAGGGGTGGAAATGATTTTGGTAAAGGCAGGGGAGGACACATAGTTGCTTTTGGTAGAACAATGTCATGGCTAGAAAGTGGCATTGGTACATCAGGAACAATGGTTCAACCATCCAGACCACAATCAATTGAAGAAAGGATTACAGTGTCTGCACCAAGGCAACTAAGTGAGGCAAATCAGGGAAAGAAAGATGCATTAGACAAGACAAAGAAAAAACCTCCAACACCAAAGATGAAGGCTCCACCACTCAAACTCAGGACCCCTAGCCAGAGAATTTTGTCATAAAAGCTTGCAAAAAATGTACCAGGACCAGGAAGCACACCTGATGACATGCTTGTAATCGATTAGTTAAACAATTTAGGTCTAAAACTTAACTTATGTAACTGTATTGTTGTCTTTTGGGCTACGAATTTGTAGTAGTAGCTACATGTGGTATACACTTAAGTGCAGGAAAAGTATGATGTCTTTTGTGACTGCTAATTGTGGCATGCCATACTTAATTGCAGCTATTTTGTAACTATTAATCCTGCTATGAATGAATGGTATGTGGCAGTTATAATATGATGCCACAATATTGTATATGGTTTGTTAATCCTGCAGGAAATATATGATCTAGTGTCACTGCTAATTGATCTTTTTGTTTAAGATAGGTATGGTATGCTTTATTGTCACTTTTTATTTCCTTAGAAAAATGTTGCAACAAATTACATTATTTTGACAAAATCAACAAAATATGCCACAATAAAACACTTTCATTACATAAGTCCAATAAAACAGATACAATCAAACCAACACAACCTACTTAGTTCATTAGTACTAGTCCTATCACAATGATCAAAATGAATGCAACACCAACAGTAAAATAAAAAAACTTGTCTTTCATATTCACTCTTTTTTTCGACAAATTCAAGTCTTCCAATGCTTTCAACAGAAAATGAACCTTTGAATCATCTTCTTCGTCTCTCATACCAGATTTAAAGTTAGCAGATTCCTTTGATTGAGAATGAAGATCATAAACAAGGTCCTTGTAGTACTAATTTGGTAGTTCTTCATCAAGGAAGGAAAAGGTCGTACACTTTTGACTTTTCACCTGGACAAAAAACACAAAATAACCCTAATAAACAAACCCTAGTTCAATTTATTCATTATTATATGGAAACTCACCTTGGGGCATCGTACAAATCGCCTCCCTGGATTTTTTGTAGTCCACGAGGTGAAAACGAACATCTTTTCCCTGCAGTAACACTGCACATATCGATTAGTTGGGTTTCTTGAAGAAGTAGACGATCTTGAAGCCATGGGAGAAAAAGAAGAAGAAACAGAGTGGAAGAGAGAGCAGAAAAGAAAGAGAGGGAAAAGAGATGGGGGCGGGAGAAATAAAGAAAAAGGGGGGAAATATTAGGGTTGCGTTATTATTTATGTGACATGGAAGCCACGATGGCACGTTACCGGCTACAAAATTGATCCAACCGGTAACTACATGCTTTACTCAACTTAGTAAGTATACTTCCATCAAACGTTCAATTTTTTTGATGCATACATACAATAGTAAAAGATGACAAGTTACATATGTTTCGGTCAAAATTTACCTAAGATAATTTTAGAAAGGACTTTAGACAACTAATGAACCAAAGATTTGTAAGTGGGGTTTGGTGTTCAAAGATCCTCAAATAAAAGGAAAAGTTTTCTTATCAAAAATAAATAAACTAAGAGTTTGTAAAGTAATGCAAAATAAAGTAAAGATCTTAATGAAATGCAAATAAAAGTAAGAACACCAGAATTTTGTTGACGAGCAAAAACCCTTGATCCAGTTAAGGGATCTTAGGTAAAAAAAAAACCCCGGGAGGATACCATCGACCCTTCCTTTGTTCCTTTATTATTTTCGTTGATTACAATACGATGAATGAGTGAGTGATTTGATCGAACTAGTGAAAATAAAGCAGTGAGTAAGTGTGTGTGATTACAAGTGTGAGTACTGAATGCTTAATGTGTCTATACTTCGATCAACCACTCGATATTTATAATACAAAGATTTAACTAACTATCCGCAATATCCGGGATCTTCCGCGCCCAATATAATCAACGTGTTGAAGTAGAAAATAGACGTTGAGTCTTCCTTGACACGTTTATTTGTCAATCCTGTTCTGATATCCACGGGATTGCATATTGACTCTCTCGTGAAATCCGTTAAATAAACGTTGACACCTATTTTTGACCGTTAGCCATTTCTTGATAAATCCTGTATCTTGATTATAGAATCCAGGATCCTGCAAAACATCAGAAATACTATCGTGTTCAACGGAAACTTATGTTAGTTATATCTTTGTTCAGGATATTTTGTTTGCTATCGTTACTAGAATCAATTATCTAGAGGGCGCGTCGCATGGCTATAGTGGAGTAATCATGTAAAATCTTTAATTTATTCAATAATGAGATGTTTAACCTATCCTTTTGTCCTCGTGACTCCTTATCACTCTGCCTATATATATTACCTTTAACTTTCAACCGTCCCACATAAGTTTTATCTTATATCCCTCTCAACAATCTTCAAAGTTTTTCTCTCTTTTCAAAAAACCTTCAGTTTTTCAAGAATGACATCTTCTTATTCTTCACCGGTTTGGATGAACAAGGTAGAAATATGCTCTTTTTCATTTTAT
Source organism: Erigeron canadensis (assembly GCF_010389155.1). Lineage (NCBI taxonomy): Eukaryota > Viridiplantae > Streptophyta > Magnoliopsida > Asterales > Asteraceae > Erigeron > Erigeron canadensis. The sequence goes on from NC_057766.1 coordinate 27,520,603, forward strand.
TCTCCTGTTCATCTTTCTTATTCTTATCTTTATTTTGTAGCATCTCGATGAAATTACTACTCGCTGCGAAGAACAGTTGAAGCTTCATAGCAAACTACTTCAAGATATCATTTCATGTTATCTATCATCCAAATCCATCTGTCTACTTCAACAGGATCTCACCACAGAGATCATCAGCAAATGGGGTGATGATCTTCAAGCTCTTAGAGGGGAAATCCTTCAGGCCTATGCCGAAATCAACACCGCTCGTGATGAACTACTAAAAGCCAAGAAGAAGATTACCTACCTGATATCTGTGGTGATTTCCTTGAAGAAGGAGTTCCCTGAAGTCAATGCCAGTCTCGCCGATGTGTTTCTCGAAGGAGGCTCGTATTTCTAGGGTTTTTCAAGGTTAGGTGTGGAGAAATGCAATGGTCATGGTCTAGTTAGTTCTAATCTAGTAGCAGTATGTACATATAGTTTTTTGTAATCTACCACTAATGAATCAAAATAGTTTTTATCTTAGAATATCATACCTTATTTCCAAGCTTTGAATTTTATCCTGCAAATTACAAAGATATGAGAACCTTTAAAATTACATACCTTCACAAAAACCAAGACTCATTGAATTTTATTCCCCTGTTTCAAGACAAAAACATTGACAAGGAAACTTATTCATTAAACTATTGGTTAGTTTTATTAATCATTTATTTTCTTTTTTACCAATCATTCTTCCTTCTAATAGAGATATTATCCCTATTCTTTTTTGAGTGATCGTAGAGATCACGAGCCCATTGAGTTGACTGAAAAATCAACAACCATTTGTTTAAGTCCTAACTGTGAGGTTCTTCCCACAATTAAGAGTTTTTTAATGTGCGACCTGGGCAAAATGAGGTGTACTGTTAAACCTTAGACGTTTGAGAAGGTGTTCCCTTCAACCTAGGATTGAAATGTTCAACCCACTGTAATTTATTTACGGAATTCAAACTTTGTAAGAAATCGTCTCTACTTGTACCTTGGGTAGCAACTTATGATCTCCATTTGTCAAGATCCTGAACGTAATTATGCACAAACAAACCAAAACAATTTGCACACCAAGAATAAACATTAATCAATTTGACTAATGCCACTACGAAGCTCAAGTTAGTACCATATTAAAATAATAATTTCCTACTGATAATAAGCTTTAAGATGAATTGCATTCCATGCTCTTTGGAGCATTCTACCTTCTGGCTCTTGGAGCCAATAAGATCCTTTACCTGCTCCTGAATGTATAAAGTAAGGACCTTCCCATTTTGGTGTAAGCTTTCCATCAGACTTCTTTATAGTATTTTTGAATGCTTTTCTCAATACTAAGTCTTCAACTTTGAACCTTCTGATCCTTATGTTCTTTTTGTATGCCTTTGTTACTTGATGTTGGTATGCAGCTATATGAATTTTTGCAGCTTCTCTTAATTCATCAACCAAGTAAAGATCTTCAAATAATGCTTGATTATTATCTTGAATTGTCTGTAAACTGCATCTTGCTGTTGGCACCATCATTTCTGTTGGGAGTATTGCTTCAGTTCCAAACACCAAAGAGAATGGTGTGTGTCCCGTTGCATGTTTCACAGTAGTCCTATCAGCCCATAATACAAATTGTAACTCTTCTACCCATAAGCCCTTCTTGCCTTTCAACCTTTTCTTAAGATTATTGACAATAATCTTAATGCTTGAATCTGCTTGTCCATTAGCTTGAGGGTGAACGGGAGTAGAAGTGATCATTTTTATACCATAACTTTCACAAAATCCAGTCGTCCTTCTTCCAATAAATTGTGAACCATTATCACAAATTATTTTTGATGGTACTCCAAATCTGGTAAGTATATTTCTTTTGATGAAAGAAATCACTTCTGTTTCTTCTACTTGAACAAAAGCTTAAGCTTCTATCCATTTCGAAAAGTAATTCGTCATTGCCAGCATAAATATTTTTTCACAAGGTGCCTTTGGCATTGGTCCAACTATATCCATCCCGCATTTCATGAAGGGCCATGAAGAAACAATGGGGTACATTGGTTCTGCTGGTTGATGATACAGATTACCATGCCTTTGACAACCATCGCACTTTTTGACGTAATCCTTCGTATCTCTATCCATAGTAGGCCAGTAATATCATGTCCTTACTATCTTAGCACGTAATGCTCTAGCTCCAGAATGATTTCCGCATTCCCCATCATGTATGTTTTGGTCAAAAATGACCTAAGGTAATTTACGTTGGAGACTTAGATTAATTATGTAACCAAACTTTCGTTCGTGAGGTTGTGTGCTTGTAAAATACGTTGAGTTACAAAGATGCGTTGGTAAGAAAGACTTTTGATAATAGATTATGTCGACTAAACAATAAAGATGGTTTATATAATCGCAAACTAATGTAAACAATGCAGAATATGTTAAGATAAACAAGATATTAAGCAAGAATCAAACAAATAATGCGTAAAATAAAGAGTAAAGAGCAAGAACACCGATATTTGATGACGAGGAAAAGCCCTTAATCCTTAGAGGATTGTTGGGATAAAAAACCCAGGGAGGAAACAATCGTTCCTACGTTGTTCTTTATTGATGTATATTGAAATGTTTACAAAGGGTGGAAGTTTGTTGATCAATCTTTCTAAGCGTATGAGCAGCGAATAAGAATAGTATGTAGTGTGTGTGAATACAAGTGAGTAATAGCATATGAAAGTAAGTGCCTAGGATCGATCAACCTTCTTCTATTTATAATGCTAGTGTTAAACTAATTCTCCGATACTGCAGGGATCTTCAGCTCTTGAACGTTGGTGAAGATCTTGCCTGGTCAAGTGACCGTTAGCTTATTTCATTTCGTGTTGAATTCAACTTGAAGTCCGATTATGTTGGAGGACCAAATCTTCTTTGCGCGTTGAAGAGATTCTTTGCGTGTTTCCTTGATTTCGTACCGTTAGAGGTATTTCTCCATGTGTGATATTGATTATCATTGATCCTACATGTATTACTCACGAGGAAATAATAATAACATGTGTAACAATACGTTAGTATATCTTCCGAATGTTTAGCTGTATCAAGATCCTGAGATGTCAAGATCTTGGGCCTTCAAGATATTGGTACTTGAAATTTCCAAGCATAACAATGTATTTCTCTCATGACTTCTCGTGCTTCCTCCTTTTCCAAGCATCTTAAATATGGACCTGCAAGTGATTTCCTGAACAACCTATTTTGTATAATAGAGAAGTATGATACCTTTATCTTGAAAGCTCTGTGATTTTCCTGTTCTGGAATAATTCTTTCTAGCAAATATTTCATAATTGGTTCAATCTAGGATCCTGAATTGTCCCCAGAGCTAGGTTCTTCTGATACTTGTTCATCAACTGCTTTAATTTGTAATGTTTCTATGGTCGGATTCATTATTTTTATTATAGGTATTTTAGTATCAGGTGGAATATTGAGTGAGGATCCTAAATAAGCTAAAGCATCTGCTTCTATATTTTCTTGTCTCGGGACTTGTTCTATGCTAAAGGAATCAAGGTGTTTAGCTAAAGTTTTTACTATTTCTAAATAAGCTATTAACTTTTCACCCCTAACCGCATAAGATCCATTAAAATGATTTGCTAATAATAAAGAATCTACATAAATTTGCAAGCGTTTAATGCCCATATTTTTAGCAAATTCTAATCCTGCTATTAAAGCTTCATATTCTGTTTCGTTATTAGTAGCAGTAAATTCACAACTAATAGATTGAGGTAACATATCCCCATATGGCGATTTTAGTATGATTCTTAAACCTATTCCTCTCACATTTGCAGCACCATCAGTACGCAATATCCATTTTTCAAAATTTTTAGTTAACATTTTAACTTCTAAATCAGCTTCTGGTTGTAAATCATTAGTAAAATCAGCCACAAAATCAGCTAAGGCTTGAAATTTAATAGCAGTTCTAGGTTCGTAAGTTATATTAAATGCACTTAACTTAACAAACCATTTAGCCAATCTTCCTGATAATTTTGGTTTTCTATAGGATAATTAGTTTTTATATGGATAGGATGTGTTTCAAAGTAATGCCTAAGTTTAGTTGAGGCCATTATCAAAGCTAATATTAATTTTTCTAAGTGTGAGTACCTAGTTTCAGCATTTAGTAAACTTTTACTAACATAATAAACAGGATGTTGTTTACCTTCGTGCTCTTTTACGAGAACAACACTTACTGCTTCTGATGATACCGAGAGATATAGAAAAAGTATTTCACCTTTTTCTGGCTTCATTAATAAAGGTGGAGTTGATAGATAAACCTTTAATGTTTGGAATGCTTTTTCTTGTTTTTCATCCCATTCAAACTTTTTATTTTTCTTCAGCATATCATAGAATTCCTTGCATCTGTCCGCTGATCTTGATATAAATCTGTTTAGTGTTGCCAATCTGCTAGTTAATCTCTGAATATCCTTCACATTCCTGGGTGATTTCAGCTCCATGATTGCCTTTATCCATTCTGGACTTGCTTCAATTCCTCTTTTGGTTACTAAATAACCTAGGAATTTTCCTGCACCTACTCCAAAGTTGCATTTTGCCGGATTGAGTTTCATATTGAAGCGATCCAATATGTCAAAAGCAACTCCAAGATCCGTTAGATGATCTTCCGCCTTCTTCGATTTTACCACCATATCATCGATGTAAACTTCCATCGTATCCCCCAGTTGGTCTTTAAACATCATGTTCACCAACCTTTGGTATGTTGCACCTGCATTTTTCAATCCAAAAGGCATAGCAGTATAACAATATATACCTGTTGGAGTCATGAACGATGTTGCTTCTTGATCCTCAAGCTCCATCTGAATTTGATGAAAACCCGAAGATGCGTCCATGAATGTCAACATTTCATGTCCAGCCGTAGCATCTACCATTGCATTTATGTGGGGTAATGGGAAAGGATCCTTGGGGCAGGCTTTGTTAAGATCCGTGAAGTCTACATAGACCCTCCATTTCCCATTCTTTTTCTGTACGACTACCACATTTGCAAGCCATTCTGGAAATTTCACTTCTCTTATCATCTTTGCCTTCAATAGCCTTTCAACATCCTCTTGAATAACTGCATTTCTTTCCGGAGCAAATTTTCTTCTTTTTTGTTGAATAGGCCTGAAACTTTTATCAATTCCTAACTTATGAGTAATAATATCTTTAGAGATACCTGTCATGTCTTCCTGCTTCCAAGCAAATATAGATCTTCTTTTGCTTAGAAATTCGACAAGATCCTTTTCAAGATTTTCTGGTATCTTCTTTCCTATGAACACCTTAATATCAGGATCTTCATTTGATGTCTGTACTTCTTTTACGTCTTGATTTTCAGATTCCCTGATATCAAGAATGTTCTTCCTTGATTGCTATGCTTCAGTTGATTTGCTTGTAGATTTCATGGAGGCCATATAACATTCTTTAGCATCCTGTTGGTCTCCCTTTATCTTTACCACTCCCCGGGGAGTTGGGATCTTCATGTATTGATGATAAGTTGAAGGAACAACTCTCATTTCATGTATCCATGGCCTACCTAAAATAATATTGCAACCAGGCAAAGAGTCAATAACACAAAATTTTTGCATTGAATTTACCCCTTCGACGTATACTGGAAATTTTATTTCGCCATATGTATTCTTTGTTTCTCCGCTAAAACCAACGAGAAGTGTGGATTTTCCGCCAATTTCTTCTTCAGATATCCCCATCCTTTTTAAGGTTTCCAATCTAATGATATTGACTGAACTGCCATTATCAATCAAGATCCTGCGCACAAAATGGTTAGACGCATATAAAGTTACTACCAAACCATCATGGTGAGGATCCTAGATGCTCTCCATATCGTCCTCTTCAAAAGTCACTTTATCCATTCGTAGCACACTGGATTTTTGTAGTGGTTTTTCTCCTTTTTCTGACTTAGCCTCCTTTGCATTCTTTTTTCCTGATGAATAGGACGTACCACATACTTCCGATCCACCTAAAATATAGTTAATAATTCTAGCATTAGTTGGAGGTGATTTGGGCCTTGGTGGTTGTTGTTGACTCTGCTTGCCCAAATCCTTAACATCAACATCTTTGAGCTTTCTTTTTGCCAAATAATTCTGTCAGATATCCTTTGCCAAGAAGTATCCCAATTTCCCTCCCGAAGGCAAAACATTCTTCGGTAGTATGCCCAAAATCTTCTTGATAGGCACACCATCTTGACTTGTCTTTGTTTGCATCAATCTTAGGATTCTTGGGAGGCCATCTAACTTTGTCCCCAAGATCCTTCATTGCTACTACGATTCCTGCAACATTAACAGGCAAACAACATTCAGATAATTCAGGATATTGAGGATTTCTAGGCTTTTTGATTGTCTTTTGTTGCACAGCTCTTGTATATGGCTTGTTTCTGCTTGGTCGAAACACAGGAGTTTCTGTTCTTCTGTATGGACGATCATATGTTGATGGTGTCTCCATCCTTTTTCTCAGCATTTTGTCTTCTTCCAACCTGATGAACCTTAAAGCACGATTTCTTGCTTCGTCAAGTGACCTGCAAGGTGTCATAACAAGATCTTGATAATATAAAGAATCTTTGCTTAACCCCATCTTTAAGGCTTGAACTGCAGTATTCATATCTAATTTTGGAATCTGCAGAGACTCTCTCGTAAACCTGTTAAGAAATTCTTTCAAAGATTCGTTATTCCTTTGAGTGACTTGATAAAGATCACTCGTTATCTTTTCAAAAAGTCTACTACAAGAAAATTGTAATTTAAATTGATTAACTAAATGTGCGAAGGAAGTAATAGATCCAGTTGGTAAATTTAATAACCACTTCAGGGTTGCTCCTAATAATGTAGCCCCAAAACCTTTGCACAAGCATGCTTCTCTTAGATCCATTGGAATCAGAACGGTCTCCATTCTTTCCTAATATTGAGCTACATGTTCTTCTGGGTCAGTGGTTCCATCATATGTTTTCATATGAGGTGCTGAGAATTTCTTGGGAATTTCCACGTTAGCAATAGCCGGTATAAATCTGGAAACTCTGTACATCTGTGGATCGGCTTCTAGGATTGGCTGATAGTATCCCAGAACCGTTGAAATTAGTTCCTTGATTTTCTGCAACTCCCTCGCTAAATACGCATTCGCCATATTGTCCTACATACCATTAGCATTATTTTCATAATTAAAGGGGGGGGGGGTAGTCAAACCCGGAACCACCGTAGATGACGGAGGTGTTTGTTCGTTATTATTATTATTGTTATTATTTGAATTATTTCCTGCGTGAAAGAAGGAAGCAGATCCAGGTTTTGGAGGAGGGGTGGAAAATAGACGACCCAATGATTGAGTTGCTGACATCCCTTGAGTACTAGTTCCTCCAAAATTAACACTCCTAATATTTGCGGGAGAATCCTCTGGAGCCTCTAGGTCATGAATTCCGACTTCCTGACTTCTAGATCGTTGGCTCCCGCTTCCTATCATTCTTGACTCTAAAATATCGAATCTAGCGATATTTTCTGATTGTGTCGTTGCTAACTGTTCCTGCAAAGTTTTAAACATAGAAGCAACATCTGGGTTAGCATTAGTTTCGCCGCGATTAGTTCTTACCTGTGAACCCGCGAATGGATCGATATAAGGCTGGCTCCTTAGGCATCGGGCGATTTGGATTATATCCTGCAGATGAATCATCAACAGCCTTTCCAGTATTTCTATTATTAGTATTTTTCGGAGGCTTATTGATTAGATTTTTCGAAGTTGTAGATCAAGAGACAACGAAAGAAGCATTTTGAGAGGTCGACATTTTTAGCAGATTAATTTGATAAAATTATTGAAATCAAAACTAAGAAAATGTGATTAAGTTGCAAAAACACCTTTTTACCCCACGGTGGGCGTCAAATTGTTTCAGTCAAAAATTACCTAAAATAACTTTAGAAAGGATTTTAGACAACTAATGAACCGAAGATTTGTAAGTGGGGTTTGGTGTTCAAAGATCTTCAAATAAAAGGGAAAGTTTTATTATCAAAAATAAATAAACTAAGTGTTTGTACTAATTAACGAGTTTGAAAAGATCTTTGAAATCAAAATACTTTGAGTAAATAAGAAAACGGTTGAAGATAATGTAAAGTAATGCAAAATAAAGTAAAGATCTTAATGAAATGCAAATAAAAGTAACAACACCGGAATTTTGTTGACAAGGAAAAACCCTTGATCCAGTTAAGTGATCTTTGGTAAATAACCCGGAAGGATACAATCGACCCTTCCTTTGTTCTTTTATTATTTTCGTTGATTACAATACAATGAATGAGTGAGTGGTTTGATCGAACTAGTGAAAATAAAGCAGTGAGTAAGTGTGTGTGATTACAAGTGTGAGTACCGAATGCTTAATGTGTCTATACTTCGATCAACCACTCGATATTTATAATACAAAGATTTAACTAACTGTCCGCAATATCCAGGATCTTCCACGCCCAATATAATCAACGTGTTGAAGTAGAAAATAGACGTTGAGTCTTCCTTGACATGTTTATTCGTCAATTCTGTTTCGATATCCACAGGATTGCATATTGACTCTCTCGTGAAATCCGTTAAATGAATGTTGACACCTATTTTTGACCGTTAGCCATTTCTTGAATATCCTATATCTTGATTATAGAATCCAAGATCCTGCAAAACATCAGAAATATTATTATCTACAACAGAAACTTATGTTAGTTATATCTTTTTTCAAGATCATAGTTATAGAAAATTCGACCCTAAACAATATACATCCCCAAATTCTTTTCTCTGCTTTAAATTCAAAACCACGTACCATATATAGATGTTTACAAAATTGATAGAAAAAAAAATGTATCAGATTAAAAGAAAACGTAACTTATCAATATCTCATCTTTCATATCTTGAGATTCAAACCACTATGTGTGGTTTTTCTTTATTTCTATCACTAATATGAATAAAGTAGTAGATAGAGATATGTATATATCAGTGTACCATAGCCATCACCAACCATAGCCATCAACGTCTGACCACCATCCAAACACCGCCACCACCGTCCACAAACAAGTTTCAGTTTTCCCAGATCTATACAAATCCATAAAAAGTGAAAGGAGTTTAAACTCACCGGAGATTAAAGTCGCCGGAAATCACAAGTCAAACTTTTTTGATTGATTGATGTATTGACTATTTTAATTGAACTTTTTGAAGCCTTTTTTTTTTCTTCTTTTTGGCTCTCTATATAGATCCCGTTAAAAAAATGATTTGATCTAGATAAGTGTTTTTTGAAAATCTGTTTTTTTATTTTTTAGATCCGGATTTTTTCTTAGAGAGAAGCAAACATGAAAGAAATGTAGATGAAAGAGAAGATGAAGGGTCAACCATGTACAAATTTTATAAGTTTGTGATAATATACACGAGTATCGATAAAAAAAATAATATAATAGGCAACCATGTATAAATAGAATAGTCCATCAGTCGTCCCTAATTATAAGTCTATAAGTAGGGATGACAACGGGGCGGGTATTGTCGGAGATCTCAATCCCCACCCCTGTACCTGATTTTTACTTGTAATCACCATCCCCATCGGGGAATTAAATTACATCCCTATACCCGTCCTCATCGGGTATCGGGGATACCTTTTTTTTTAAAGAATATGAATTCATCTTAATAAAAGATATGTAGGAGAATGTGTATTTCAACATTTTTTTTCTATGTATAAACTAATATATATGTTAAGTAATGATTAATAAAGTATAACACATAAAAAGTATTAAACAAAAGCTCTAAACTTAAAATTGATTCTAGAATATAGATAAGAACTTAAAGTGATTTTTATAAATATATAGAGTATTTTTGGGTTCGGGTATGGGGATCGGGGATCGACGGTTTCCCATCCCCGTCCCTATCCCCATCGGGGAATAGATATGCATCTCCATACCCGTCCCCATCCCTGGTCAACTCGGGGATTCCCTGGTCAAATCGGGTGCGGGTATCGGGTTCCCTATCAGATACGGGTAATATTGTCATCCCTATCTATAAGTCAACTAATTACAGCTAAAGTCATTTCCTGATCACCTCAAGGAGAATATTTTTCTTTCAATTTTCTACATGTCTTGTTGAAGCTTTAGTGTTAAGACCAACATTGCATTCCATCTTCTGTCAATGGAAAGAAAAACTAGATTTCTCATCTCAAGACTTTCAAAATCTTCAAGGATTTCGGTTATGGTAGTCATGATTTACATGATGGCGGCGAAACAGGTGACTTCACAGTCGTCGGTTGATAGGAGTAACACTCTTTTAAGAAAATACTGTAGATTATACAATGCAATGAATGGACCGGCATATTTAAACAACCTCAACACCACCCTTTCTAGCCTTCGAAGACAACTATCCGTGGGACAAATTTACTTTGCCTTTTCACAAGCCGTGGATAACAATGAATTTGTGTATAGTTTCGCTATGTGTAGAGAGTATCTCTCGACCTCGCAGTGTCTGGCGTGTTTTGACACTGCAGCTAACGACACGAAAGCATGTGGTTTTGCCGATGGTGGTAATATGATTTATGATGATTGCAGTATCAGGTTAGTAGTACGTAATTTGTGAAAAGAATTATATATATATATGCTTGAGATTATTAGGAGTTGTGTCGCATATTAGAAGTCATTGAGATTGTAATTGTCGTTCTTAGAACTTAGGGGCTGGTGGAGCATTATACCAGATTATCATTAATTAACAACCTATTTCGGTTGGTTATAATTGTGCCATTCATTTGTTCTTACCTTTGATCTCTGTTACAATCTGTTTATTTAGTCAACTATTGCTTGGATTATGCCTTGATACATATTATTTTCTCGTTACAAACTTGTCAGTACAACGAAGCACACATTAGTACTCGTATATGCTAAAATGTACGTCTGTTGTTTATAGGTACGAGAACTATGTCCAAGTTTTTGGTAACATAAGGGATAATGATGCCCTTCCAGCCGGAGTCTGCACAAACAAGTCAGCGCCACAGCCAATAACAACTTTTAACAACATGGTAAATGAATTGTTGTCTGATATCCAAGTCAGCACTCCAAGAACATCTAATTTCTATGTAGCCTCCACAAGGCAAGTCTCGACCAACAATTCAACCGTGTATGCAGTTGCACAGTGTGTTAAAAACATAAGTCAAGCCGTTTGCGGTAACTGCTTGAATACAGCGTACAACAATTTACAAAATTGTCTGCCCGGTAAAGAAGGAAGGACCATTGACTTTTATTGTTTTATGAGGTATTCTGACACTCCTTTTTTCCAAAGGAACCAGACAATAGACATCACACCTTTCCTAACTAAAGGTGAGACATCTTATAATTCATTATTTTAACTGAGTCATTTTGATGCAATTAATTAGTGAAAATGTGTTAGTAGACTAATTTGGAGAAATTTGTATCTTTCTGTCATAGCAATTTCAAGCAAGTTGGGAGTTATAGCTGGAGTAAGTAGCGGGGTAGGTATCTTCGTTCTTATACTGGCTTTGTGGTTATGGTATCGACGACATAAGAATTCTAAGTCTGTTGGAGAAGGTAAAACACCGAAGAAGTACCGTTTCCTTACATTTTTCTTGATATTTTATGTTCATATATGTTTTCCTCAAGTTACATTTATTAACATCCATCTCAATGTGTACTTCTTAGATAATTATGATTACTTACTATATTTTATTCTTTTAATTAGATGATGACAATGGATTACAAGGAGGAAAAAGTTATAGCTACCAATGTTTGCGAATAGCAACTCATAATTTTGATGAACAATATAGAATCGGGAAAGGAGGTTTTGGTGAGGTATACAAGGTAATGATTTCATTTAGAATAAATGGTTCAAGTATATATTTAGCACAAACGATAATCGTTTCTTAGTTTGTCGCTTAACAGGCAATCATGGACGATGAGAGTGTAGTGGCAGTGAAGAAGCTTAATAGTTTCTTAGTTGGTAGTTGCACAGCAAAATCAGATTTTCTAAACGAAGTGAAGCTTACGAGTAATGTTCAACATAAGAATCTAGTACGCCAACTAGGTTGGTGTATTGAAGGACCCGAACTACTTCTTGTCCTAGAATACATTCCACAAGGCAGCCTTTCCAAATTCTTATGGGGTAATTAGATTTACTTACAAACCTATTTCTTGCAAGTTGTACAATAAACTTTTGACAAAGTGGAATTAAAAAGTACTTCATGGACAGGTGCTAAACGGGGCACATTAAACTGGCGAAAGAGATATGACATTATCTTTGGAGTTGCTAAAGGTCTCGCCCATCTTCATAATGAATTCCATGTAAAGATAATCCATAGAGATATAAAGTCGGAGAACATTCTTCTTGACGATGATTTGCAACCCAAAATCTGCGATTTTGGTTTGGCTAGATTTCAGACAGAGGATCAAACTCATATTAGCACAAAGCTTGCTGGGACTTTGTAAGTAACTGTACACATTCCCTTCCCTTTATAGAGTTACCCGATTCAAAAACTTAACCTTACTAATATGGTTCATGACGAGATCAATATAGGGGATACATGGCACCGGAATATGCAATCAATGGACATTTAACAGAGAAGGTTGACGCCTACAGCTTTGGCATCGTGGCCCTTGAAGTCGTTAGTGGTCGAAAATGTACTGATGTAAACTTTAGTGGACCTGACACAGATTACCTTCTTGAGCATGTAATATCCAATTTCCTTAATTGGTCTTTCCTTTTTATAACACATCTGAACTCAAGATCAGATATATACTTGATAATTCAAGGTGCATATTCAAGTATTAAAGATCTAACTGCAAATATATATATGTGATGAAAACTGCTTTGTCTTGTGAATAGGCGTGGCAGTTGTACGAGAGAGGTGAGCACATGGAGTTAATCGATGAAGCGTTAGCTACAGAGGAATACGATCAAGCAAGCGTGATGAGGACAATAGAGATTGCTCTAATGTGTACCCAGTCACCAGCTTCTTTAAGGCCAACCATGCCTGAAGTTGTTATAATGTTGTCAAGTGGACAATTTTTAGGGCCAAGGCAACTGGTCAAGCCTAGTTTCAATGATTCTCGCAGACTGATGAGACGCATAGTTGCAAATCGGTCCTAGAATACTACACAACTTGTATCGAGCTCTTAGGTACATTTTAGGACAGTTGCAGCCCAACACATTATTGTGATCATATATATCTTGTTCTTCTTGATTTTGGCATAGGAGTTTGAAATTATCACTTAGGGTACAGCACTTTATCGAGACAAAAAAAGAAGGAAAAAAAAAAAAGAAAAAAAGGAACTTCAACTAATATTGAAAAGGGGAAATTTCATAAATAGAGAACCTTTTTATCTAGTATCAAAACCTAAGATAGCAGTAACTCACTTTACAGAATCTAGTCGATCGACTATTTGTACAATGTCGATCCGTGTTATGCAACACACTGTGAATATATAGCCACTAAAGTACTGATATGATGTCTATCTTGTATTGTATGAACATTCAAACTATCTTACTGAAGTGTTGGTATATATCGAATGCCATAATAATGGATAATATCCACTAGTAAGTTTCTTATGTAAAAAACTATATACAATTTCAATACAGGCATTTCGTCGAACACTTGGAAAGCAACTAAAGACTAGATATATAATGTAATGTGGGAAATGGGAATGAGCCACGATATATATCAAGGAAGGCTGGCCGGTTGGTTGATTGAAAACTATAAATTAACCAATTAATGTAATGTTGATTTAATTTTTTTGAATGGAAAAATTTAGATAAGATATTAAGTTGATTGGACGAAGCGAACATCATTCCTACTAACCCCTTATTACCCAATATAGCTTAGGGCGAAGGTGTAAAACCCATAGGAGTGTTTCGGCCGAAGTCCAAAACGGAGGAGAGGAGGAGAGATTTCTTATGTGTGTATTGATTTAAAACAAGCCCTCTATATATAGGGGATAATTAGGTTAAAATAATCTTAGAAAACAAGTTAGAATTAAGGCTTTCTAAGCCTTAATCCAACCACCCCCGTCACTTTTTGGTTTGTTGGTTTCATTGCCCCCCATCTTTTGGCACAAATCGGCAAATTATCATGGCACATTTTAAGTGAACATTGGTAAATGTTGGATGCTTTGGCATATTTTGACAAGAATTGACACTATACTTTTGAATTTGTCAAGATTTATCACATTTTGACAAAAAATCAAGAGGCCACAAGGAAAATATTTAGTTATAACAAAACTTGTCAATTTATCAAATGTTGACAATGTACTATTGCTTATGACCGTTTAACTGTTCAAAACATTACTATTAAGATTTATAAATAATATAAATTTTCCATGAAAAAAAAGGAAATTGGATAGAAACCCATATACCCATGTACCAATTGGTATCTACTAAACCCCAGGCTAGTGTTCATGTTATTATCAATTACTTAATAATCTTTTGATTATCTCAAGTTTACCTTTAGCAAGACTCGAACCAAGACCTTCCCTGAAAAGTAACGGCTGGTAGCCATTGGGCTATTACCCAATAGTTAAATTTTCCATGAATTAATATCCCAAAACGTTGCTTCTAATATAAATCATGAATTCTTAATATAATAATAGTAATATTAATATCGTTGATAAATGTTATCACATAAATTTTTATACCGGGATGTGGTTGTGACTTGTGAGCACTGAGCACCCACCGATCAGCACTCAGCAGCAATAAAAGCCCAAGTAGTCACCATCAACTCAAATACTCAGGTTAGTTCTATATACATGGATCACATATTCACATATATTCAATATATATATATATATGGGTGAGTTATTTTGAGAAATTCCCTAAAAAAAAAACTCAAAGAACCATTCTGTATCATACATTCTTTTTCTTTTTTTCTCTCTTCAATTAAATAATAAAATTCACTCAAATCATTCAAAATGTTCTAACTCACAAACCGTAAATCATTAGAGAAAACAAAAAACATAGGTAGTCTTAAAATTTCGTCCTCTTTCATTAGAGATCCAATTCGATATACTTTTAACGACTTTTTAATTTTTTTTTTCTTTTTGGTAGTTACACATAACTTACACATGTGTAGGTTGAACTTACACATGTGTAAGTTGAACTTACACATGTATTACATGTGTAGGTTGAACAAAAATTATGATTCGGAACGGGTTTCGCCCTTAAGGATATTCATAAACCAAAGCTAGTGGGGGTGACAGGTCATAGAGGGTGATAGGTCATAGGGTGATAGGTCATAGAGGGTGATAGGTCACAGGGGGTGACCAGTGAGGGGTGATCTACCTAACGAGCTCCGCCCTTAGCCTCTATTCCTCCGCCATGGACTGACGGGCTCCGTCCTTGGCTACCATGGCTCTGCCATGGATTGACGGGCTCCGCCCTTGACCTTCATTGTTGTGTACATATGTTTATTTACTAATTTACATATGAAAACAATGATCTTACACATGTGTAGGATGAACTTACACATGTGTAGGATGAACGCGATGGGAAAAAAAACGAAAATTAAAAAGTCGTCAAAATTATATCGAATTGGATCTCTAATGAAAGAGGACGAAATTTTAAGACAACCCATGCTTTTTGTTTCGTCTAACGATTTACGGTTTGTGAAATAAAGCATTTTAAATGATTTGGTGAATTTTCTTATTTAATGGAAGAGAGATTAAATATAAGTAAATGAGTAGTCTAGAATTGTTCTCGCGTTCTTTTTTACTTGTGAGTTCTCAAATAAACCATCCTATATATATATATATATGTTTTTAACAACATACAGCAATGAAAATATAATAGTTTTATAAGGATTTAGGATTAATTATTTTCCATATACTGAATATACATAAAACATTTCGTGTATATGATAAAAAAGTGTTTTAAATAAACTAAACACTAAAGTAAATATTAAATTATACAAATATTACAGTCTTATCGATTTGAAAACTATTTTAAATAAACTTATCATTTAACCGAGAATTAAATATTCCGATTAGTTAATTAGACTTTAGGCAATGACCCACTAGCAAAAGGTAAGACAACCAGAGGTAGGGCTATCAATGGGTTCAGTTCGGGTTGGCAGGTTCGGGTTGGTGGGTTGAAAAACTCCGACCCTGACCCAACTCTCTAAAAATTTCAGGTCAGAAATTGCAACCCTGACCCACAATCCGTCAACCCATGACCCAACCCATATGACCCGAGAAGCAAAAATATATAAATATAAAATGGAATAAATCAACCAATATAAAGCTTTATCATTGATGGTGTAAGCCGAAAACGAAGGGTACAAAAAAGAAAAAAATACGAGGGTATTGTTAATACTTGGCACAAAGTTAACAAACTTACCGACTCATCCTACATCACTTATCATCTCACAAAATTTTGAATCCTTCTTTTATTTCATATTTGAAATTACTTTAGGTTAGAAATATAAAAAATGAGAATAGGACGTATGAGTTAGTGTAATGTGGAGTATGAACGTTGGGTTGGCGGGTCGACCTGACAACCCAACCCGGACTCAACCCATAAAAAATCAGGTTGACGGGTTGGCGGGTCGAAAATACTCAACCCTAACCTGATTTTTTTCGGGATTGGCGAAATTGACAGCCCTAACTAGAGGGGATCTCTCAAGTTATTTCCTCAAGTTGATAAAATCTTGACTTTTGATTGAAAATCAAGGAATTCAGAGACAAGATTCAAAGATTAGGGTCAAGATTACCCTAACATAAATAGTCATGTTAGGGTAAATTGAGAGAATCCCCTCCTAAGTCAACCACGGATTATTTATCGTAAAACAAAAGTTTAAGTCTTGTCAAATATAATTAGCCTTACTAATATTAAATCTGTTTATCTGTGAGTTGTGAGGAACCTGCGAGATTTTCATTCAGCGCTGTTGCTCAACTTATGATGATAGTTTGGGTTTAGATTGTCAGATTAAGGTGGTGTTTGTTTATTGTCTTAATAAATAAGTCATGACTTAATCAAAAATACTTAATTCATTAAGTCATTAAATGTGTTTATTTTTTTACTTAATACATAAAAAATAAGTATTGACTTAATCCATACAAATATTATTTATCTATGCAGTTACTTTATCAATTAAGTCTAATGAATAAAAAAACAAACAGCTCTAAAGTCTTTATCATTTGACAGTAAGGGATTATTTTTATTCAAAGGTCTCGTATAAAACAAAAAATTCAAACGATTGATTATATTAGAATTAAGATTCCAATTTTTTTTCAACCAATTGCTAGTTCTAGTTATTTTCATTCAAAGTAAAATTAAAGAAAGTATATGGAATGGAATTCAAATCATGCTAATCATATTCAACGCTAATATTTTCAAAACAAATTCTTTTTATTACGAGTAATATTTACAAAAAAATGTTTAATGGATGAGGATTTTCTAAAGTTTAAAAAGTCAAGTTAAGAGAATCATAGTCTATGGATTAAAATTAAAGGTTAAGATTCAAATATCTTATGACCCTTAATTTTAATCCATTGAGCCATGATTATCTTAACTTTACCCTTCAAGTTGTTTTCAACTTTCAGGGATCTCCATCCATGTTTAATAGACTTAATTAATATGTCTAATAATAGACTTAAAAATGTTAAAGATTAAGAGAAAAAAACCCATACTACATGCGTAAAACATTTAAAACATTAGACACATCTTTAAGTTTATTAACTGTATCTTCTCATGCCATATATTTTTATCTTATTATTAAGTTTATGTTTTAGTCATCTCCAGATGTTAAATGCTAATATTAACCCGATGTTAAAAAAAAGAAAATAAATGTAACAATAATAATATAGAAGTAGAAATTTATACTATTCATCGCCCTAAACTACATGAAAAATGGAAACATATGATTTTCGAAAAACCTCTCAATTAATCCATCCATATAAATGTGACCTTAATTTCTCGTTATAATATAATAGGCTGAAAACTATAATGTCTTTTGATCGATGTCGTTGGACCGATCAAAAATATAAACTAAATACCACTAATTAGTTAGGGTAAGTCGAATATCGTTCCACAGGGAATCACGGGAAAGTGTTAAACAAGTTTACAAAATTAATTAATCTAGGCATAAACTTAAAATCGATTGATTGATTGATTTAGTTAAAACTAAAAATGATTATTGACTTAACACAATAATTCAATTAAACAAAATAGACCATTCTCATGCTCCCAATTATGTTTTCAAATATGTAATCTAACTTATACTCATTGGAAACCACATAGACATAATTCGTTATAACGTTTGGATTGAATAAATTCAAGAACTAGACTAATCGATTGTGATGATTCACGATAACGAAAACCGGGGAATTGACACAACTAGACTTCTAATTCATTAAAATAAACTATGAGTTCATAAGAAATTCATTCAATAATCAATGATCAATTAACAAGTTAAAACCAAACGATAGATGAATTCCATTCAAGTCATGAACAAATAATCATTCAAACAATCCAAACAACATTAGATGTAAAAGACTAATAAAGGATTAAACATCTAATCCAACATGAGTATGAGAAAGATTGAACATAAATGGCTTACATAATTATTCACATGAGAATGATCAATAGAAAACCTAGCCTATCATCTTCATCATTGAATCTTCAATTTGAATTGTCATCTTCATGAATTGGTGATTTGATGATGATTTTGGGGTCTTCTCTATGTTAGGAACTGATATTGTGAGTGAATATTATGAATGGTAACTTCCCAAGTCGTCAATTGAATTGTATATAACTGAAAGTTAATTAAAACCATAAAAATCGGGTTTCTGATCTGCAACTGGCGTAACCTACTACCCCCTGGGCGTAAGTTACGCCCCTTGGATTTTCAACTGGCGTAACCTACTGCCAAGTCTGGCGTAAGTTACGCCCTTTGTAATTTCAGAATTCCAGATTTTTGCTTCTTGGTTCCTTGACTCGTTTCTTGATTCAATTAGCTCCATTTCATCACCTAGTGCCTGAAACACTTAACAAACATAAGGGTACCCCTAATCGTCTATTAAGCTTCACAAAACAACTTGATTTTACATCTTAAAATTATGCACTCTAGGCGTTTATCATCTTTCCGGAACTTAACTCTTTTCGTCCCGAAAAGACATTCATCATGTGTCAAAGCTAATTTACAATCCTATAATACTTCCTATCATCAAAGAAACACCATATAAGAATTATATCAACTATACATATTTGTAAAACTCAATTTTCAAGCAACCTTCAAAGTACACTTGGGCAAAACTAAGCAATGCAAACCAAACTACATAACACAACCAACTCATGAGACTTACAACTATCAAAAGATTTACAACTAGTAAATAAAAATATATAAATGTGCAATTAAACCTAATAAACCTCAAATTCGTCACAATACATGCATCACACTCTCACAATGTGCACTCCCCTCGGTTCATATTTGAGTGAATTAGCAAAAGATGTGCCAATATATATATGAATATGAAGCTCTCAACTCATTATTGCACACTAAAAGTCATAGGCTAGTACACAGATCGAATCAAGACCTCATAACTCAAACTATTACTTCGGTATTCATACAAGATTGATGGAATGAAACACAGTAATGATTCTCAATTGGCGATTTACTAGAATGATTTTGGAACAATTCACTTTTGGTTCTTTTGGATCAACTTACATGGATAATTGACTTGAATTTGACTTTTAACCATATACTTTGATTTTTCAACCGGATATTTCAATTTGACTTCAATTTGTTCTTTCTTTCGATTCATTATCATAAACAACACAACTTTGAACTATTAACAGATTTTATGACGAGGTGAAGTGAACTATGGAGTGATTTGTATGATTGTTTTATGATTTTAAGCACATAATTCAAGCTAGAGGTCTCGACACGGTAAGTATACTAGTTCTAACCTAATGTTCAATAATGATTCACACAATATGATGATCACGAAAAATAATGCTACGCTAACAATCTAAATCAATCGTCGACGAGGCGTTTTTCTCTCATGAAATTGAAGGATATAACGGATAAATAAGTATGATGCATGCATTATAACTCAAAATTGGCATATTACCTTCAATTGTACATTTCTATGTTTTTACTTGCTAGCAACTCTATCAAGCGGCTTATAAATCAATCATGTCATGCAATCTAGCCTATACTACCTAGCTCCACTTACATATACTCATCTAATTACAAGAAAATCTCATTTTACAAATATGTATAACTAATATAACTCGAACATTTTGTCTCTTTGATTCAATTCCATAATACAAGAAAGTAAATTAACAATAAATTAACAAGAAATTTGAAATCTACCTATGAATTGAAAATGCAAAAGCACAAAAACAAATAAATAAATAATCACATAATCACACAAGAAATAACAAAAATAAAAATGAAAAGAAGGTACCGATCACTGTCGTGGACCTCGTGATCCAAAAATCGATTCCATCAAACCCCGATAGAGAGATTGGGCTTCAAATGGATCCGAAGCTGCTGGTGATGCATCCGAAGTATCCTCGACCCGACCGACACAAGAATGTCGGGGAAACCATTCAGAATCATAACTTTGAGGATATGCTGGATGAGCTGTAGGATTAAACGGCTGTGTATAATCGTATGGTGGGGGAGTTTCTACATAATCAAGACCTGCAATGTGGTCCTGATGATGGCAGACCTGCTCATAATAATCGAACTGCTGTCTTCTATGTTGTTCATGAGCATACGCCATAGCTAATTCATAACTCCGCCTCTGTACACCACTCTGAGCAGTAATATCCCACATACTCCTCTCATAGGAGGTCCACTGATCATACTCCTGAGGCCTATCATAACCAAAACTCGGCCCTGTACCTCCTATCCCAGCTCCCAGCAAACCATCTCTTCTTCCTTGAACACCTTCTTGAGGCCTACTTGATTCACCCCTTTGACTAGCACCCATTGATTCCACCAGTGCTATTGCCTCTTCCCGAGTAACCCCCTGCTTAGGGGCTACCAAGTACCCACCAACCTTCAAATCCTTAAGGAGTCTAAACTGTGGATGATCTTGAAACTCCCATTCATTCCCTTTCAACAATCTCTTCCTTGTATAAGGAGTACCATCCAAAAACTGTAAATTAGTATCCTTTGGGACTACCTTATTGATTTGAAGTAGGCGAGAAATAAGTTTCGGGTGAGGGATGACAAGCTTGTTCCTCTTGTTCCTTGCCTCCCAAATATTAAACATCATAATCTGTCTAAGTGATAAGGCTAGGTTCCCCGTTACCAAGGCATATAAAACAATAACATCCTGATGCCTAACCATACTTTTATCACTGGTTCTGGGGCAAACATTCCAAAGTAACATTGACATTATCAACCGGGGCAGTGGTTTCAACAAAGAACGCTCCAACCTAAATGTTGTGCTCAAACTGTCTCTTCTAACATCAAAAATCTCAGAAAGCATATCAATCCAATTAGGTGGTGTTTCCGCCCCTGCCAAATATTTCTCATCTACATAATCACAAGCCCTTCCCGACGTAGCACCCGTGTCAAATTTTGCTATTTTATCTAAAGTAGCAAAAGACATTATCACCTTCTTTCCATTTACCGTGCCTACTAACTTAGAAGACACAGGAGGGTTACTACCATGAATTAATTCTAAGGTACTTAACCAATCCATAATACCATTTAAGTACACCTCAGAATTATCATTATTGGTCCAAACCAAGGCTTGTTTCCACCCCATTTGCTCAAAGGCCTCAATCATCCCAAATCCCCGAAATTCTGACAAATCAAGTGGCCTTTCCCCCAACAATTGATCCTCAAGATGTCTAGCCTCCCCCATTTTTTCTTTAAACAAAATTGGTTGCCATTCAAGAGGTAATGTAAATAAGGGGATACCTTGACGCCATTCCGGTTTATCCACTTCAACTTCCATTTCATCACTTCTCTGCTGTGAGTTTTCTTCTTCTGATGATGATGATGATGATTCTTGAATAACCACTTGCCTTTTCTTCTTCTTTTGTTGACTAGAAGAAGTGTCACCTTTCTTGCTTAAATTCTTGACCATCTTTCCTGCCTTCTTTAGAGCATCCATGTCAACAACTAACACAAAGTAACAACTTTAGCAAAGGTTAGTGAATTAAACAAAAATTAAGAAGAAATTTCAAAAAAATTCAAAATTAAACTCACATGAATCTTGAAAATTAGGCTGAAATTAAACAAACAAAGATAGGGGTTTTGTAGCCCTCGAAAAGTTATGCAATTTAGCCTAAAGAATTGTTAGAATTGATGAAGAATTGAAGAAGTAATTAGAGATTGAAGGTTAGGGTTTTGTGGAAAATAATTGGGGAAGAAAGAATTGAGAGATAGAGATATGTTCAGATATATGTGGGTGAAAAGAAAAAGAATTCTGGTTGTGATTGTAATTAAAAAGTTTTAAAATTTTCTGGATTTAAAAAAAATAAATTCGACCTTCTGTTTTCGACCTTCTGTTACGCCAGGCAGGGGCGTAACCTACGCTGGGAAGGGCCGTAACTTACGCCAGTAGTATTCAGACATAAGTCTCAGTTATACTTACCGTACCCTACGCCCTATGTAGGCGTAACCTACGCCTGATCAAAAACACTTACCGTAACTTACGCCAGAAAGGGGCGTAACTTACGCCTATCTGGAAATAGTCATTTTGGCGTCTTCGGAGGCGTAAACAGAGGATTTTTGGCGTAAACTAAAATAGCCACTTCCAGGGCACCGTAACCTACGCCAAGGCTGGCGTAGCTACGCTAAATTGAAATTTTGCAAATCCTTTGTACCGTAAGTTACGCCAGTTAGGCCGTAGCTTACGCCCTTATGAATTTTATTTTATTTTATTTTTTTATTTTTATTTTTTTTTTTAACTACAGCCACATTGATTGCAATTGGTTATAAAAATAGACTCCCTTCCCTAACTTAAAGGCACATTGTCCTCAATGCACGCCCGAAATTAGAGATGAGTTACTCAACTACGTAACTTGCAAAACGTTTTCCTTTTTCACCCAAACTGACCTTCCCCAACTTAATTCTCAAACATAAGTGCTGGGAATTAAGTTTTCATGTGTGATTATGCTACAAAACACTCAAACAAATAAATAAAAATGCAAACAAGCTAACTTACCGAAAATGAGGCTAGAAAACAAACAAACAACGGGTTGCCTCCCGTTTAGCGCTAAGTTTATTGTCCTCAGCCCGACATTACCTCAATTTGATTCATGCAAGATCATAAGATGGTGGACTTGAGATGAAGTTCACCATTTCCTTTGTAGAGCCATTAATGTCACTTGCATCCAAATAAGGCTTCAAACGGTGCCCATTGACTATTTGCTTCACTCCATCCTTTGGATCCTCAATTTCAATTTCACCAAACTTTCCGACTCTTGTAATAACATATGGACCCATCCACTTGCTCTTGAGTTTTCCCGGAAAGAATTTGAGCCTTGAATTGTAAAGCCACACCTTTTGGCCAACTTCGAACACCTTTTTCTTTAATTTGGCATCATGAACCGCTTTCATCTTGTCTTTGTATGTTGATGCGCATTCATATGCTTCATTTCTCAGTTCTTCCAATTCGCACAATTGCAACTTTCTTTCCTTACCTGCACTCTCAAAATCCATGTTAACGGCCTTAACGGCCCAAAAAGCCCTATGTGCAAGCTCAAGTGGAAGATGACAACCCTTCCCATAAACCAACCGATATGGTGTAGTGCCAATAGGTGTTTTAAAAGCGGTTCGATAAGCCCATAAAGCATCATTCAATTTTGTTGACCAATCCTTTCTATCGGGCCTAACCGTCTTTTGCAAAATTTCTTTAATTTGCCTATTGGAAACCTCAACTTGACCACTCGTTTGTGGGTGGTAAGGAGTAGCAATTCGGTGGTTCACGCCATACCGTTTGAGAAGTTTGCCAAACTGAAAATTTTTAAAATGAGATCCCCCATCACTTATGATCACACGAGGAATTCCAAATCTTGAGAAAATGTTACTTTGAACAAACTTGCAAACAACGGTATGGTCATTGGTTTTAGTGGCAATGGCTTCCACCCATTTTGAAACATAATCTACGGCTACTAAAATGTAGTAATTACCAAAGGAATTAGGGAATGGACCCATGAAATCAATGCCCCAAACATCAAAAATATTAACAACTAAAATAGGTTGCATGGGCATTTCGTTTCTTTTGGTAATACTACCTAGTTGTTGACACCTAACACACTTTTTAACAAATTCAGCGGCATCTTTAAAGATACTAGGCCAAAACAAACCACACATAAGAACCTTATGACCTGTCTTTTGGCCGCTGAAGTGACCTCCACATGCAAATGAGTGTGCATGAGTCAAAACCTCTTGAATTTCTTCTTCCGGAACACATCTTCTCACCAATTGATCCGGGCCCACTTTAAACAAATCCGGCTCATCCCAAATGTATTGCTTTGCTTGTGCCAAGAATTGTTGTTTCTTTCTCTTAGGCCAATGTTCCGGTATCTTACCTGCAGACAAGAAATTCACAAAATTTGCATACCAAGGAACAATAGAAATGGTTAGTAAATGTTCATCCGGAAACGTTTCATTGATCTCCTTGGTTGATCCATCATCCATTGATTGAATCCTTGACAAGTGGTCCGCTACCACGTTCTCACTTCCTTTCTTGTCTCGAATCTCCAAATCAAACTCTTGTAGTAGCAACACCCACCGAATTAGCCTTGGTTTTGCATCCTTTTTCTCCATCAAATGCTTCACCGCGCTATGATCTGTGTACACTATCACTTTGCTACCACAAATGTAAGAACGAAACTTGTCAAGTGCATAAACAACAGCAAGCAATTCTTTTTCGGTGGTTGTATAATTCAATTGGGCATCCGATAAAGTTTTGCTTGCATAATAAATCACAACGGGTTTCTTGTCTACCCGTTGCCCCAAAACAGCCCCGATTGCAAAATCACTTGCATCACACATAATTTCAAATGGCATGGACCAATTTGGTGATTGCAAAATGGGGGCTTCAACCAATTTCTCTTTCAAGGTTTCGAAAGCTTTTAAACACTCTTCATCAAAAACAAAAGGTACATCTTTTAGTAACAAATTACACAAAGGTTTTGTTATGACACTAAATCCTTTGATGAACCTTCTATAAAACCCGGCGTGTCCAAGAAAAGAACGGACACCCTTAACATTGGTTGGAGGGGGTAAAGTAGAAATCACTTTGATTTTGGCCCGGTCAACTTCCATGCCTTTATTTGAAATTACATGACCCAAAACCGTCCCCTCTTGAACCATGAAGTGGCTCTTTTCCCAACTTAAAACCAAATTTGTCTCAACACATCTTTTCAAAACTTTGGTAAGCTCATCAAGACAATTATCAAAGGTTTGACCAAAAATTGAAAAATCATCCATAAAGATTTCTAGTGATTCACCGACCATATCTGAAAAGATACTCATCATACACCTTTGAAAGGTGGCTGGAGCATTACACAAACCGAATGGCATTCGCCTAAAGGCAAAAGTCCCATAGGGGCATGTGAATGTGGTCTTGTGTTGGTCATCGGGATGGATAGCAATTTGATTATAACCTGAATAACCATCTAGAAAACAATAAAACTTCTGACCTGCAAGTTTTTCGATGATTTGATCAATGAATGGTAATGGGAAATGATCTTTTGAAGTAGCGGTATTCAATTTCCTGTAATCAATGCACACCCTCCACCCGGTGATGGGTCGGGTAGCAATTTGCTCACCACTATCTCCTTTCACCACTTGAATTCCGGCTTTCTTAGGTACCGTTTGTGTTGGACTCACCCATGTACTATCCGAAATTGGGTAAACAATTCCAGCATCCAACCATTTTAGCACCTCCTTCTTCACAACTTCACGCATATGAGGATTCAACCTTCTTTGAGCATCACGTGAAGGTTTTGCTTCAGAATCGGTGATTATCTTATGCATCACAATTGATGGACTAATACCTTTTAAGTCGGCAATTGTCCACCCAATGGCCGCCTTGTTTTCCTTGAGCACTTTTAGCAATGCCTTTTCTTGCACTTCTTCCAAATTTGATGCAATAATCACCGGTAAAGTTTGTTCTTCTCCCAAAAATGCATACTTCAAATGAGATGGGAGCTCTTTCAACTCAACTTGTGGTGGACTTTCAATGGAAGGCTTGAGATGAGTATCAATATGATCCGGTAGACTTTCCACCAAGTGAGTCCATGGTGGTCTACCTTCTTGAATTGCCATGATCTCCCAATCTTTCTCTTCCTTCTTCAATGTTTCACTATGCTCCACAATTAACCTGTCAACTAAAGCACAAGACTCCCGTGTGTCCTCCTCATTTTCATGAGAAATACACTCATCAATGACGTCCGCCATAAAGCATTCGTCACTAACTACGGGGTTAGGAACACTAGCAAAAACATTCAATCTAATCTTACGGTTGCCAAAGGTCATTTCAACCGTACCCCTTCTACAATCAATTAATGCATTAGCGGTGGCCAAAAAGGGTCTACCCAAGATAACGGTGGGTTGCCTAACATTACCGCTTGGTGCAAAATCAAGTACCAAAAAGTCTACGGGGTAGTAAAAATCCTCCACTTTAACTATGACATCTTGGACAATTCCCCTAGGGAGTTTGAGTGACAAATCAGCCATCACCAAGGTGGTGTCGACTTTTTCCAATGGTCCAAAGTCATATTGGTCATACAAAATACCCGGTAGGATACTCACACCCGCCCCAATATCCAAAAGTGACCTTTTCATCTTAAAATCACCAACTTGAATTGTAATCAAAGGTGCTCCTGGATCTTGGAGTTTGGGTGGGAGTATGCCCATCACAACGGCACTAACTTCCTCATTTAAAACAATTTTCTTTGGAAGCTTATGCTGCCGTTTTTGGGTACACAAGTCCTTGAGGTATTTAGCATAAGCCGGAACTTGTTTGATTATGTCAATAAGAGGTATATTGATTTTCACTTGTTTAAAAATTTCCCACATTTCTTCCTCATGGGGACCTCTTTTCTTAAGTGTAGGCCTAAGTTTTGGATCAATCAAAGCCAAAGGGAAAGGAATGGTATTACCCTCCATATCCTTACCTTGTTTTTCAGAAAATTTTTCACTAGACCTATTGTTTTTTACCTCTTTAAAAGACACTTTTTTACTTGGTTTAGGCAAAACAAATTCCGGTTCATGCTCACTATCTTGGTCATCATCAACTTCCTCCACCACACCATCTACCAGTGATGATGAAGGTTCAACTTTATTATCATAAATCCTACCACTACGAAGAGTACTTACATTATTTATCTCCACATTCTTGATATTCTTTGAGCCGCTACTTTGGTGTTGTGGATTGATCTTTGTGTCACTTGGTAGCTTCCCCGGATCCTTTCTCAACGCAGCCACATCTTCCGCCAATTGACCAACTTGCTTTTGCAAACTTTCAACCGTTTTGTCCCGAATCTCATTCTTTCGATCCATTTCCTTCAAGTACTCCATAATCTCCCCGGTTGATACCTCATTACCTCCCGAATTCCCACCTTGGTTATTACCTTGTTGATAGTTCCTTGGATAGCCTCTATTGAACCCTTGATTTTGGCCACCTTGATAATTTCCTTGGTTGTAATTTCGGTTTTGGAACGGTTGAGATGGTGCTCCACTGGTTTGGTTGTTTCCTTGAAAGTTCGGGTTGAGTTGGTTTGATGAATTCCCATATCTAAGATTGGGATGGTTTCTCATTCCCGGATGATAAATGTTGGAGTTCATGTCAAATGGCCTCTTTTCTCCAAACACTTGATTCACCTCTTCAACTTCTTCCGGGAGTAATGGACATTGCAAAGCCGTATGCCCAAGCTCATCACAACTCTCACAAATCGGGTATTCTTGAGAAACTTGAGCAACACCCCTATTTTCAGCTTTCCCCAACTTGGCAAACTTTCGCTCCAATGCCTCAATTCGATCTTTTGTTGCTTGATCACTTGTTGATGATAATGAAGCAATTGGATGCCTTGCCCTCCTATTTGATTGAGCTTGTCTCTTTGAATTCACACTCATCTTCTCCAAGAATTCCCAATCAACATCTTCGGGATTTGTCAAGAAAGTACCATTGCTAATAGAATTCACATCTCTTTTCTCTTCCGGTAACAAACCATCATAGAAAGCCGTGATCAACTCCCATTTAGCAATCCCATGGTGTGGACAAGTTCTCAACAACTCATTAAACCTCTTAAATGACTCATGAAATGTTTCACCCGATTGTTGTTGAAAGGTTCTAATGGAGGTTCTTGCATCACTAGTCTTTTGCATTGTATAATACTCATCCAAGAATTGTTGTTGCATTTCAGCCCATGTAAAGATACTACCCGATGGCAAAGCTAAGAACCATTGCTTCGCTTTATCCTTCAAAGTGAACTGAAACAAAACTAGTTTAATCTCATCCGGTGAGAATCCTTGACCTCCAATGGTACCACAAATAGCCTCAAACTCTGACAAATGCAAATAAGGCTCCTCCGTTGCTTTTCCATAGAAACTCGGTAATATACTCAAACATTGAGGTCTTACCTCAAACGCTCTACCCCTCAACACCGGTGGTACTATAGGTGAAGCATTAACGGCGATGGTGGGTCGAAAATGACTATCAACTCCTTGTGGTGGAGGTTGATAGTTCATGTTTGGAGCAGCTCGATTACGTGGTGGGTAAATTGGGTGGTTTCCATGACGGTTGTGGTTTGGTGGTCCTTGAGGAAATCTTTGGTTAATTGGAGGTTGGTTAAATTGCGGGTATTGGCGGTTTGGTGGTTGAACATAATCCTCCCCATCATTCCATTCATACCCATCCGAATGGTCATCAAACCTCCTATCATCCCAATTAGCAACTCGATCATACACATCCTCCGTATACCGTGATCTATCTCCAACATAGGTTGGTGTTCCAAATCGGTGAGGAGTTGTAAAACCACTCCTCTTGGATCGGGGTGGTTGTTGATATTGGTCTTGATGTTGATAGTTTGGTTCAAAGTTGGGTTCATGTTGAATTCCGGCGGGTTGGGTCTTTGGTGGAATGTTTCTTTGTGAATTACCGGGGTCACTCATAGTTGCACGGTGAAGTATTCGGTTTCTCCTAGCTGTTTTCTCAATTTCCGGATCAAACAACAATGGTGACTTCTTCTTTGAATACCTCATATGCATATACAAACAACCTGTAGCCTACACACAATGAACACACCTAGCGTAAAACTGAAATACAAGAATAAAAAGGAAATAAACAAACTAACAACTAAAACTAGACTACTTCTTTTTGGATTTTTTTTTTTTGAAAATTTTAACAAATTACAAACAAACTTTAACACTTTGCACACCGATTCCCCGGCAGCGGCGCCAAAATTTGATCGATGTCGTTGGACCGATCAAAAATATAAACTAAATACCACTAATTAGTTAGGGTAAGTCGAATATCGTTCCACAGGGAATCACGGGAAAGTGTTAAACAAGTTTACAAAATTAATTAATCTAGGCATAAACTTAAAATCGATTGATTGATTGATTTAGTTAAAACTAAAAATGATTATTGACTTAACACAATAATTCAATTAAACAAAATAGACCATTCTCATGCTCCCAATTATGTTTTCAAATATGTAATCTAACTTATACTCATTGGAAACCACATAGACATAATTCGTTATAACGTTTGGATTGAATGAATTCAAGAACTAGACTAATCGATTGTGATGATTCACGATAACGAAAACCGGGGAATTGACACAACTAGACTTCTAATTCATTAAAATAAACTATGAGTTCATAAGAAATTCATTCAATAATCAATGATCAATTAACAAGTTAAAACCAAACGATAGATGAATTCCATTCAAGTCATGAACAAATAATCATTCAAACAATCCAAACAACATTAGATGTAAAAGACTAATAAGGATTAAACATCTAATCCAACATGAGTATGAGAAAGATTGAACATAAATGGCTTACATAATTATTCACATGAGAATGATCAATAGAAAACCTAGCCTATCATCTTCATCATTGAATCTTCAATTTGAATTGTCATCTTCATGAATTGGTGATTTGATGATGATTTTGGGGTCTTCTCTATGTTAGGAACTGATATTGTGAGTGAATATTATGAATGGTAACTTCCCAAGTCGTCAATTGAATTGTATATAACTGAAAGTTAATTAAAACCATAAAAATCGGGTTTCCGATCTGCAACTGGCGTAACCTACTACCCCCTGGGCGTAAGTTACGCCCCTTGGATTTTCAACTGGCGTAACCTACTGCCAAGTCTGGCGTAAGTTACGCCCTTTGTAATTTCAGAATTCCAGATTTTTGCTTCTTGGTTCCTTGACTCGTTTCTTGATTCAATTAGCTCCATTTCATCACCTAGTGCCTGAAACACTTAACAAACATAAGGGTACCCCTAATCGTCTATTAAGCTTCACAAAACAACTTGATTTTACATCTTAAAATTATGCACTCTAGGCGTTTATCATCTTTCCGGATAACGATTTCACTTTTTTGTTTTTACCAACCGCACGTGTTTCAACGTGTATCTACAATTACACAACTTTTGTTTCCGTTTAGTTTTGTTTTTTTACATAATAATTTATCACAACTTTGTAACTCATTTAACGTTGTTATTATTTATTTTAATGACAACATATCTTTAAAGTTATCTGGGTATCATTCAATATATTTACAAACCGTATATAAGTTAACCCAGGGTGATTAGCTAGTAATATACAAGTAGAAATTCATACTAATGGAAACCTAGGATATTCGAAAAACCTCTCAATTAATCTACCCACATAAATGTGAGAATTGATTATCGAACCCTAATAGAATTTTCAAGGTCAAAAATCTTATCAATAGGTCATCAACCCTGTGTATCGCAAAACTGATGATTCCAGCATATTATAAATTGCTATATACACAAACTCTTCAATTGTCTTTATTAATTACTCAGATATTTGTAAATCGTTGTCTTACACTTTTCATATTTTCGTACGGGGTAATACTAGTACGTGATAAACAAATCCTGGTTTATATAGCATTTTTTAAATACCGATGTGATGCTGTGTGAGGACCGGGTCACCAGGAATAAGCCCATTAGTCACCATCAACAATTTATTTATTTTTTTGACCACGAATCACATATTCTGTGATGCAATTATGATAAATTACACAAACATGTATAAAAAGTCATTGCTCTACAACTTTATATGATCAAAAATTTCATATTTCTCATAGTGGGAAATGGCACTCTTGGTTGCATTCTTTCTATTGACCCTGATGAGGTCTGGAATGTCACAGATGAACAACTCTAATACAAACAGACCCATTGGGTCATTCTGCGGTCGTAACGCTCCAATGGTTCTTTCGAATTTTTTCAATAATCGCAACTTCGCGCTATCTGAAATCAGAAGACAGTTATCCGGTAACGATGTTTTATATGCTAGAGCACAGAGTTTAGCCGAGGGGGACTCGGTCTTTGGAGCTGCTCAGTGCAGAAACTACCTCTCAACAGCACAGTGTTTGGCCTGTTTTGATGCTGCTGTGTCTGAACTGACAAGCTGCTTAACCGGAAATGGTGCTTATGTTTTCTTCGATAACTGTTTCCTAAGGTAAATTTTTTTTTTTTTTCCATTCATGATCAATTGCTGGTCCAGGTGGCAACAAGATATTTTTTATTTAATTTTAATCATATACTTGGTTTCGGTATATATTGTTGGCACACAATATTCTATGCCTTCGGAAAAATAGTTATGACTTAGATCATCTTTATTTAAACATAAAAAGTTCGGACAAAATACGCCAAGGACTACGCCGGCCCAATATATCGGATGGTCTGCTTATTTGCTTCGATACGCCGTTAGTCTTATACTTTATGAAAGTGGTAGTTTACTATCAAGTATTAGTCTTACAATTTAATTTCATTGATGTCAAACGAATTAAAGGGCTAATCACTATGTGGTTTAG
Source organism: Erigeron canadensis (assembly GCF_010389155.1). Taxonomy (NCBI): domain Eukaryota; kingdom Viridiplantae; phylum Streptophyta; class Magnoliopsida; order Asterales; family Asteraceae; genus Erigeron; species Erigeron canadensis. Next base: position 27,552,584 of record NC_057766.1, read on the forward strand.
TCAGTGGCGGCTCAAGGTTTATAGAGGTCTCAAACGAAATCAATTTTGGAGGCATAATTCATTACGATATAAATTAAGGTAACAAAAAAAGGTAGCTCGACTTTTGTTATTCAATTACTAGTAATAAAAAAGATGTAGATGTTGATACAAAAACTAAAAAGGCGTTACTGCAATGTAATTTGTATAATGATACTTAGTCCTAAATCAAAACATTAAGTCTAATATACAGAATATTGAGGCCTTGAAAATTTTGAAGCCTAAAGCGATCGCCTAATCTCGTACTACTGTTGCCACCTATGTGGTTTACTACTCATAAAACCATTCTACCCATTACTCCATCACACTCAAAAACTATTAAGTAGTTTACTATTAAAGTATTAAGTATATATTAGCCATATAGTAGTCTATTACAATAACATTCTGATCTTCACACCCGTTTTTACCCCGAAACGGCCCAACCCGGCCATCACTCAAAAATGGATTCCATGTTTCCAACATTATTTGGTTTACACTATTAAAATTATAATTACAAGAAATAAAATTGAATATAACAAAATAATTAACACTACGTTTAAAAGTAAGATTATTTTATTATTCAAACTTAGTAAAACCATTTTATAAAATTTTGAAACCAAGCCATTTTGTAAACACTTCAATAATTGAGGGTTGAAAATGTAAACTTAATATTTTAGACTAAGAGAAGTGGGAATAAGGAAAGGAGGAGGCGACTTATGCCATGTGGCATGTGGGGTAAAAAGAGTTGACCCTCAAAAAAAGTGGAAATGGGTGAGTTTTTAAGGGGTGGGCAACTTGTGCCATGTGACATGTGATAATGATTGATTTAATTTTATTTTTGATTTTTTCTTAACTTTGTTATAATAAAAAGGTAATACATATATATTTTAAACATAAACAAATTTATTAAACATAATTAAAATTACTACTAGTTAATCATAAAAATAACAAAGTTCTTAAAATAACAAAGTTCTAAAAATAAAAAAGTTCATAAAAATAACAAAGTAATTAAACATAAAAACTAATCAAGACAAATATTTTTCACGAAGCGCTTGTTTTTTGCGTTTCATGATGCTTCGCTCGGGCTCTTCAAGGTGGGAATAGTCGGTTCCTAACAACTTCCAATCGCGGTCTTCTTCCATGATCTTAACTTTCTTTTCCTTCAACTCAATTTTCTTCAAGCTCATATCAAACAACTTATCCAACTTTTTCGCAATTCCTTCAAACGTCTCCATAAACTTACCCTTTCCTTTCCCCTTGCCTCCCGAGCTCAACCCGACTTCCCCTCTCGACGCTTTCTTTGATGCGTCCCTACCAATGGGCCGTTCTTGATACACCAACTCATCATCATTATCACCCAACTCTTCAAACGAGTTAAGGTCAAAGTTGACCCTAGCATCTGACCCTTGACTAGCCACTGGGTCGGTGGATGATGAAGTCTTCGACCTTTTGGCCGTGGGTTCACCGAGATTGGTCCTCACAGCGCTTTTGTCCACGAGATAAAACTTTGAACTGTACCTATATATATATATAACATAATTACACATAATAAAAAGTAATATATATACATATATATATTAGACATAATTAAACATAATAAAATGAAATGTACATATATATATATATGTTACACATAATTAAACTTGATAAAAAGTAATATATATACCTAATTTTGCCCCAAATTGATGAATACGGAAATGGCTTGCGATAAGTTCCTTCATACACTTCGTTGGCTTTTCTAACACGATCTAAATCGTTTTCCCCACTTGCATGACCGATTCGAGTATAGATTTGGTTGAAGTTTTGAATAATTGGACGTATCTTCCTCCATTTCGCACTCACAACTTCGGGGTCACGGTAATCTTTCGGCTTTTCTTCTAATGTCGCCAAAGCCTCAGTTATTCGTGACCAATATACCCCCTTTTTTTGATAATTTGTTACAAGAAAAAACAAAACACAAATAATATTTCGAATAAAAAAAAATATTTTTTTTAATTAAAATACTCGGTTGTTTTTTTTTTTAAACTGTTTTTTTTAATATAAAAAACTGTTTTATATAATAAAAAAACTCGGCTGTTTTTTTTTTTAAAAAAAAACTGTTTTTTTTTTAAAAGTCGGCTGTTTTTTTTAAAAAAAATTAAAAAACTGTTTCTCTTTTTAAAAAAATCTGAAATATATTTAAAAAAAAACTAAAACAGTTTTTGTTTTATTAAAAAAAACGAAACATATTATAAAAAAAACAAAAAAATTTAAAAAAAAAAAACCGAAACAGTTTTTTTTTTTTAAAAAAATGAGCATATTTATATAAAAAAAAACTAGTATGCGTAAAAAGAAAAATACAACATTCCAGGTCTTCGGTCACCGATAGCCAAGCCGTAGCTAAATTCATTTCTTCCGACGGTAACCACGTTTGTTGGACATTTCTTGGTCGTGGTTCGTCTTCGCCGGCCACTTTTTTCCTATGCCGCCTTGGTTTTGATGGTTAAGGGGGTGGTTGTGTCTCTTGAACAACATCATCATCTTGAGAATCTTGTGGTGGAGTCTCAACTAGCCTTTGACGATCAAAAAATGAACCGGGAGTGTTTTTTTGGCTAGAGGACCCACCAAAAGTTTCATGTTGGCTCGAACTACCCATACCCTTACCCGGACCCATACCCATACCCATACCCAGACCCATACCCATAAGCGAACCCATACCCATACCCATACCCATTTGTTGATTAGTGGACATATGTTGAATCAATTGAAAAAGTTATGGGTTATTGAGTAAATTAAGGTCGTTCATCATATCGGGTTGTTGATTTGGGATATTTGGACATTGACTACGATTACCCGAGGTAAAAGGGTTGTTGTTGAAGTTGTTGTTTGGAAACATTTTTGGTTAAAGATGAAGAAGATGAAAGTAAAAAAAGGAAGAAGAAAGGTATATGTGTGTGTGAAATGTAAAAGGAAAATGGAATGGAAAATGATTTGTTTTTAAAAAAAAGGAGAAATTTTTTTTTTTTCATCTTGGTCAAAAACTAGCCGGTAGGCATTAAATCACCTCGGTCAACGTGCTGGTCAAAGGAAGAGAGGGCGAGACGTGTGGGTCGGGCGAGTGACACGTCGGTCGACGGGGGTGGTGTAGGGGGCGACGATCGGTGACAAGGGGCGACGGTCGGCCAATTTTTGGTCCACTCTGTTTAGTCTTATATAAAAAGTCAAAATATACCAATGAATCTATTCCTTTCACTCATTGGTTCCTTTCACTCCTCGTCCATTTACACAACCAATCGTGCCGGTGAGCGGGCACAAACGAAATGGTCTCATTACGTTGCCATCATGCCAGTTTTTTTTATTCAAAGGCAACAACGGATAAATGGCTAATTAACACCCTCACGTAAGTACGCTTACACTCCTGCAGATGCCCTAAAGGGTTTGCTAATCATGTGTTAGATGAGTATAGCAATGCTAAGGCCCCTCATCACATTTGCATGTGGCAGGATTCGAACTTGAGACCAGAAAAAAACCACATTGTGGAAAAACCCCTTGTAATTAAGTAAAATTAAAACAAACAAGCAAACAAATTAAACGAGGTGCTATGGTCTCGATTCTAAGTGGTCACACAATGGCTCCACACTAAACAAACATAGTGGCGAAGTCGGAATGTGATATTAGTGTTAGAGTTAATTTGTCATGCTTAATTTCTTCACACTTCCGCTTGTATGATGAAATTTGTGTTGGAAATTTTATATATATTTAAGTGAATAGATATGTTAAATAGAAAGTTGAAAGTGTGTTTAACTAATGCGGGTTTGTCCCACATTGTGTAACATCTTAATTTTTTTTAAGCCAATGAAAATTAACCTTTATTGTAGTTTTGACATTCAAAATAAATTCTTAGTAATTAAACTTGAGATATCAGATTGTTTTATTTGGAACTTTAGTAGATAACGGGTATTTTACCTATTAAAAGTTGGATGTGGTGTGTCATGTCAAAGGAGTGCCAGCCATCTCTTTTCTTTCCTTCCTTTGTGACTCATTCCTTTTTCTTCATCATTATCAATCTTTCATTCAATCTAATTCTAACAAAATATCACTTTCATTTTAATCAAACAATCTTTCAATTGAATAATAATAACAATAATATTCAAGTAAAGAAATTAATTTGGGGGAATTAGTGTGCGTGGAGATGTAGGTGTTGACACACATACAGAAGGAGGAAGAAAAGTGTGATTCCAAATTTTAACCCTTTTCTTCAAGGTAATGATTCCTTAACACAATTTTAATTATTGTAAAGATTAAGGTTCATGCAACAAATTAAATGTGGGTTTTTGGGGAAAAATGATTATCTTCCCTTAGAGCCTTTGTTATTACTCAATTTAGGGTTCTTCACTATGAACTAAATTGGGGGTTTTTCGTAAAGTTGAGATATTTGCTTAAATTCAAGTTATGAAACTTGATAAATTGGGGATTATTCCAAAAAGATGAATATTTAGTAATGTTTTTTTCTAAATTCCTACTTGTAATGGTACCTTTTGATGTGTACTTGCATGAATGTTTTGAAAAAAAAAAAGTTTTTGGTAGCTTTTATTGTCAAAACAAAGAAAATGTTGACTTTGAGTAAAAATATAGTATGATCATATGGTATAGATTATGAATTAGAGGAAAATAATGATTTTTGGGTGAAATGTTATATGGCCATATTATTACGTTTATGAAAATGGTTTTTGATATGTTTGGGTAACTATTTATGAAAAGAGATATGGAAATTTTGTTGTGACCATATTTGATAGAGTTGGAAATACTACGAAAATGGTGATTTTTAGGATTAAAATGAGTTATGGTCATGTTGTTGTGAAAGTAAAATAAGATTTGGAAATTGGTCAGCTCAAAGATAATATGGGTTTGAATTGGATAAAAGAAGGTGAATTGTTTGTGTTTGGATATGGCTAGATAGCCTTGAATATGATGGATGACCTTATATGTGTTTTGTAATTTGATTTGCTAGATTGAAAACTTGTAATTTGCGTTCTTGTGGTCATCATGATTTTGATTGTGGTCGTGGAGGAGGTGAGTTTTCTTGCATACTTTTATATATGTGTCGGGTCAATTACCATACGATGGTGGATTCCGTGTGTGGTAATTGATTTGGGGTTGAGCCTAAGTAGGGGCCGTCTTTGATTACGGGCCTAAGTAGTGGTCATAGCCCATGTGGGGCATTCGATATTTAGCCTAAGCAGGGGCATTGATATTGTTTATTGAGATTGTAATCATTTGTTTATATGGATCCATGTAATGCGTTGGCACAAAGGTGAGTATTATAGATATGGTACGACGGTGCCATAGTCTATATGCAATAGACCTTTGTGCATTGCCCTCCTTCATGTGTATAAACGTATGCAAGATTATTCACTAAGCTTTGCTTACTTTTTTTAGTTGTTACCCTTTTTATAGGTTTTCCCGGATGTGGAATAAAGATAAGTGGCATAAAGATTGAATTTGATTCTTAAAGCTTGAAGAATTTGTTAATTGCGATAAAATTTGGTTGGTGACTAGAACCCATAGTGACCCCTTTGGACTAATGGCTCTTGGTACATTTGTAGTGTTTTTGGTAATGATTTGTTACATATATTTCTACAAAAGTTGGTTTGGAGTCATGGTTCTTAGTACCTTGAAGTATTGAAAAACCCTAGTTGATGCCAACTTGGGTAATGTGACTCGTTTCGTTGTAAATGTTACATTTGATCAAATGAAAGCTTTCGGAATGTTAAATCATGTTTCTCTAACTCATTTTGAAGTTTGGCAAATTGGTTTGAAGTATGAAAATGATTGGAGAAAGTTTACTAGTTGTATGAAATGTCAAAATGGATGTTTTGCTCTAAGATGGCAATATGCGGCACATGTTTTGGTCCATGCGGCGCATTTTAGGAAGTCTGAAGTTTTGGTGTCTTCTGAACAAAAAATGCGGCACATGCTTTTACACATGCGACGCATGTTTCATGTCTGAACAAAAATGCGGCGCATGTATAAAAATATGCGGCGCATCTTTTTTTTTTAAAAAAAAATTCCTTATTTTTCCGTAAAAAGAGTTGTGTCGTTTCACATTGGTAGAAGTATAAACATTAAGTGTGTTTATAAGGAGGAGTGTTGAAGGAATAATAATTTCTTATAAGGGGTTACACCCTAAGTGGGCAAGGAGGGTGCGAGGCACCCAGCACGCCCGAGCCCTGGATCGGGGTTGATGAGGTGTAATGTAGCACACTTTGCACTTAGAGCCGCCTTTGTTTTTGGCTAGCTAGACTCGGCTCGATTATGGCTCAATATGGCTTAGTGGGTATGGCTTCCATAGCTAAGTATGGCTTAGTGGGTTGACTTGTTCCAGACCTTGCACCTGGCAATACACTTGACTTAGTCTCAAGTCTAACACGTGTTTTTAAGCATGCAAGTTAACAAGTGTCCCACTAAACCACCCACTAACTGATTTATATGTATATAAATCATACTTAGTGTAATTTTGGAAGCTCAAAAACAACAACAACAACAACAACAACACATTCTTCATCCTAGATCATCAACCAGACTCTTCCAATTTCACTTCTCTTCAAACTGTTCTTGAATGTACATTCTGGGTTGTGGTCAACTCTGACAGTACAATCTACTTTGGCTATTGTACATTGGGAAACTCACGGATTCACTTGGGTGGCCCGAAATCAGTTTTAAGGGATATTGGTTTAACTATATTCTCAGCCCATTTTGCCTTCTTCTTTTATGTTTTATGTTTTTGTTTCATTTACTTTCTTGTATTGATTAGTTAGTAGTTAATTTACTTGTAAATTTTTTGTTGTAATTCAAATATATATCAATAAAATGTTATTTTCTTGAATAGTGTTTTTACAATTTATTGTCACAAATTACTTTCACACTTCAACAATTATATATTTTTATACATTTGGATATGAACTTTTTCGTTTATACATATATAAGTGTGAAAATATTTTGATTTTTTAAAAAAATTTTCACACTTTTAAATGTATGATTTTTTCACACATTTGTAAGTGAAAACATCTTTTTTTATATTTTTTAAAAGTGTAAATATTTTTTTCGTAGTGAGAATTTGTGTTAGTTAAAAAATACTTTGGTCTACTAGTCTCGACTCTCGTGATCATGGTTCCACACCAAACAATTTAACAATATATGCAAGAATTATTCGTTAATCAATATACTAGCTATTTAAACTTAGTGCATGTATAAACATGACCAAAATCTAATAAGTCAAATTAACATGTTAAATAAATAATGATAACAATATTTTGCAATGCTTTAGATATATACTCGTAATATTATATACTGGTAACAATGTAAGTCCTTTTTGTTAATTAAGGTACGAGAACTACGATAGATTCTACAATGACCCAAACACTGTCGAAGATGCTGGTATAGCTCCGCTTACACTATGTGGTAATCAGTCGACACCTCAGTCAGACACCACTTTTACCCAAACTGTACAAGGGTTGTTGGCGGATATCAGAGATGCTACTCCTAGAACCTCTAACTATTATGTGGCCTCTACAAGTCAAATGACAAGTATAAATGCAACAATGTACGCAATTGCACAATGCGTTGAAGGTACAAGCCAGGCTACTTGTCGAGATTGCATGAACGCAGCCTCTGGCAATATAAATACTTGTCTTCCTAATACAGAAGGAAGGTCTATAAACATGGGATGTTTTGTAAGATATTCAGACACTCCTTTTTTCAATGGTAACCAGACAACAGATATTACGAATCTCTTAAAAGGTCCAGCCTCATCTGTTATTTCAACGTGTATGCTCAAAGAATTGAAGTTCATAATTGCTGCTGAAATTATAACTTTTCATATGCTCATATATGATAGGAAGTTCAAGTAAGGTACCTGTAATTGCTGGAGCAATTGGCGGTGTAGGACTTCTTTGTATCATTATTGTTATATGGTTCATATTACGACTAAAAAAGAAGTCTAAGAAGATGGAAGAAGGTGAGTGTATGTATAATTATGTCTCAAAGGCAACAGTATTTGACTTATCTTGAACTATGAATTTACCAATGCTAGATCAATACATTAATTTCGATCATTTGGCTGATCGGGCTTTTTAGGTGATGAGACTCATCGTGTGGGATATGTTAAATAGTATTTACTCATATAATTCTTACTGGAATATAATTTATAATCTCATCTTACTAATAGCATATTTCTATATCTATGCTCACCATTGTGATAAATTAGACTCGGAAGATATTAATGGGGCGATAAATTACCAATATAAAGATCTGCAAGATGCAACCAATAATTTCAGCAATGAGAATTTTCTTGGGAAAGGAGGATTTGGAGAAGTTTTCAAGGTAAAAACTTTTTTACTTTTTTTTTTTTTATTGAATTGCTTAACTTATTGATCGCTCTGCTCAAGTAAGACCCGTTACCCAAAATGTTACTATTTATTTGTCACACATTACAAATTAATTTTTGATATAAGAAGTCAAGATGTCAAGTTGTTTTTTGGTGAAAACCCAATGGGACTATAGCATCCTTGTTACTTTGTATTACAAGCAACTGGTTCAAACTTGATTAATTCCGTCGTCTGACTAATTTCTTGTGACTTAATAGGCAATTCTTGGTGACAAGAGCATTGTAGCAGTTAAGAAGATTGAAGTAGATCATCTGAAAGGAAAAAAGGAATTTGAAAATGAAGTTAAGCTCATAAGTAACGTTCACCATCGAAATCTTCTGCGTCTGCTAGGATGGTCCAGTGAAGGATCCCATCGACTACTTGTCCTAGAATACATGTCAAATGGTAGCCTTGACAGATTCCTTTGGGGTAAGTTTTTGTATAAATCTGATGATATTTATTACCTTAAAGTTAACATATAACAGAAATTGGTATACTAATATATTAATATCTTCATAATGGAGGTACGAAAAAGGGGACTTTGAACTGGAAACAACGATATGACATAATATTTGGGATAGCTAGGGGTCTTGCTCATCTACACAATGAATTCCATGTAAAAATCATTCATAGGGATATAAAGTCGAGCAACATTCTCCTTGATCACGATTTTCAACCCAAAATAGCAGATTTTGGTTTGGCAAGGCTTCAAGCAGAGGATAAAAGTCATATTAGCACCAAGTTTGCTGGGACATTGTAAGCTTTACTAACAAAAAGTTTATTCTTAATACAATTACCAAGTATAATCAACTTATGCTGTGCGTAATATTATGGCAGGGGCTACACGGCACCAGAATATGCACTTCGTGGTATTTTATCTGACAAAGTTGACACTTATAGCTTTGGTATCGTGATTCTTGAAATCATTAGTGGCCGAAGGTGTAATGACATAAACACTGATAGACCATCCATGGATTACCTCCTAGAACATGTGAGATGCCACTCTCTAATACTCTTTCATAATCAGGTGGCTTAAAGCCTTAAATAGATAACTTATACACAAAACTCTCTCCATCCCGAATTAAATACTTTAGTTTGACTTGTTGGGTCTTCTCTTTTTAACTTTGACTTTGTAAAATTATGTTTGTGTTATATAATAATCCATGTAAAATGTATAACTTGATTGGGTTTTAAGTGTATTTTCATTTATATAATCTTTTTCAAATATTATATAAGACAAACAAATATATTTACGGTCAAAGTTGGACATAAAAGACCCAGAAAGTCAAACCAAAACATCTAAATTGGGACGGAAGGATTATGTTGTTAGTAATTAGTATATAGTCTTCGCTACTAAAATCTTGTCTACAACTGGGTCAACAGGCTTGGAAATTGTACGAGAACAAAAAACATATTAACTTCATTGATGAGACATTGGATTTGGACCAAGACCAAGAAGAACATATGATGCAGATCTTTGAAATTGCTTTGTTATGCACTCAGTCACCAGTTTCTATGAGACCAACCATGTCAGAAGTTGTTTCGATGCTTCCAAATGGCGTATCCCCCGATAATAGAAAACTAACCAGACCTACTGTTATCGGGCATGATAGACAGGTTCTTATAGGTGACTCAAATAAGGCTGTCCGGGCAGATAATGTTTCAGGAATGGCAAAGGAATTTGACACAACCAAGAAGCTAAAAGATGATGTACATGATAAGGTAGATGTAATGGAAAAGGGCATGAATATTGCAACGGTCTGGTAATATTATCTTTGAACCTCGAGTTCAATTAGTAATTAAGATTGATTGTATCATGATTTTTATGCATTCATGTAGAAACAATAACTAATATTTCGATTTGATCACAAAGTCGTCAAAATGTTATCTGTTATTGAGATTGTGACTTGCTTATAACTAAGAGAAGATATTAAGTTTAATTGTCATTATTAGTTGATTTCAATATTGGCTTTTTCCTTAGTTGTCAACTAATCCTAAATTTTAGTTGTTTATTTAAACTTATTATTTATTTTTTTAGAAAAATATATGTCATTCACTATAATCCATCATCCCGCAATTACATAATAAGGCAATAATTACAAGGATTAAGTTACATTAAAACAAATTCAATCCTTCCAACTAATTGAATCCTTAGTCATTTTATTAGAATACCACAAGAAATCTAACGATTTAGGTTGCGTTTAGTTCAAGAAAATGTTTTCTAGTTTTTCATTTCCCATTTTTTAGAAAATAGAAAGGGTTTTTCATTTCTAGAAAACCTTTGAAAAATTTAAAACGCGTTCAAAATAAAAGATACAATTTTCATTTTTCCATCTTAGAAACTAAAAAACATGTTCAAATTAACTTGTGTTTGTTTTTGCTTTTATTTTTCCATTTCTCCATCTTATTAGCTTGGAAAACAGAATTTAGACAACGGGGAAAAAAATAGTTTTCTAATTTTAGTTCAAAAAGTGTAAACAAGGATTTTTGTTTGGGAACGGCTATTTACACACATCAACTGTTTGAAAGACACATTAATAAAACGGGCCGTTTTATGTAAAACTCCCCGTTTTGTACCCCGTTTTACATAAAACTCGGCGTTTGCCCGATGTGTAAATAACAAAACACTGTTTGAGAATTACATGTGGTTTGCCACTCATGTCAGAGGAATGATAGGTGTCATTCTCCCGTTTTGGGTCCCATTTTACATAAAACGCTAAGTATTAGTTGAACACCCCGTTTTATAAAACTCCCCGTTTTACATAAAACGTCGCGTTTGGGCGGTGTGTAGATAGCAAAACACTGTTTGAGAATTACACGTGGTCTGACACACATGTAAGGGGAATGAATTCTCCCGTTTTTGATGCCATTTTACATGAAACGCTACATATTAGGTGAACTGCCAAAACCGACCATTTTACCTCAAATGTGTATATGCCAGTGCCGTATTATATGCCTAAACGTAATGTTTATTCAAAGCGGGAAGAATTTTCTCTTGTACCAAAACGATCCCTTTTGTATAAAAGTAGATGATCCAACACCGTTTTGGATAAACAAAAATGTAGCATCAGGGTATAAAACGGGAAGTTTTACATAAAACAGTGCGGTTCGATAATGTTTTCTAGGAAGAGTTGATGTGAGTAGATAGCCTCCCCTATATATAATAGTCCCGCTGTCAGATAAGATCTGCATGATTCTCATCAGTTTTGTCGTTTACTGCCTACGTTTTATCTAAAACGCAACCTTTTTTGGGTGCACTCTAAGAAAATGGGATTTTTTGTCAGATATTATTCACAAGTGTTGGCCCTGTATTTGTCAACTGTATTCATATATTGACTATTTGACTTCTGTATTATTTAGAAATTTAAGTAACAAAATGGAGAAAAAATATTGACTATTTGACTTCTTTATATCATGATTAAATGAGGTTTATATCATGACTATAAGTACATACCTTATAATTATAAAATTTCCAGTGCCAAAAGTTGAATCAACACAAAATGGAAAAAAAAAACACTTTTTCTTCATATTTCCCCATCCAATTCAAAAAGTAGCGTTGTATTCGGACAACGTAACTCAACATCTTTTTTATACCCTAAAATTTTGATTGCAATCAAATATATATTTAAATGTGTTTGTGCGTGTAGTTCATGGTGTATTTTGGATTTTTGGTATGAAAGGTCTTTTTGGATGTAGATGAAACTAATTCTTTATAATCATTTTGATATATTTTTAACTATGTAATGTCTTTTTAAAATTATGTAATGTGTTTTGTTGTTAAAACCCATTAATTTATATAAATTTGTGTAAAAGTAAACTAGAATACTTGGACAAAATGGAGAATCTTACCGTTTTATCTAAAATGGAGAATTACCAGCACATTCACCTGGACAAAATGTCTATAAATAGATGATCATTTTTTTGGTAACTTAACATGTAAAATACTTTTACACTTAAAATGAAGCATAATTTCATTAAACACATGCATCACACAATAGTTATGGTTCTACACTCAAATGGGGGTAGAATTTTTAAAATATCGGATATGGTGACTCAACATCAAGAAGAGGTTAAAAAATTGAAAAAGGAAAGCCCAAATTGTGGATTTCGACTTCCTATATTAATTTATTTTTATACGTTGATCGATTTATACTATGTACGATTTGCATATTATAGTTGTTTTACTTTTTCCATTTGTTGATCGATCAAAAATTGATTTGTATAGTATTCATGATGTTTAGTTATAATAATATTACAAATATGATATTTGATATGAATGAAATTGTATATAATTGTAGCTCAAATCGCATAGATAGCAATCCATTGTGACAACCGTCATCTGAGCATTTTTTTCGATGTACTTTTCTGATCGTCTTTAATACATTCCGTTCATGTGCGCGACTTTATAACTAGAATATGTGTTTTAAGGGAGTGGACCTAATTAGTCTTTAAGACTTTACTATCGAAATAAATGGACTTAGGTTTTTATTCGGGCTTTACGAGCATTTAGACTTTAGAAAAATTGCACGTGGACCCGAGGACAGGAGGAATACTAGTTGTCTTATGGAAATGCCAAATAAAAGCAAATACTTAAAAATTGATGCAATTAAATATTTATTAATAAAAAATGGTCATGTTTATATCCGTTAGAAAGCTATTTAAAAGTTACATGTAAATATGTCGATGATATGAATTAACGGGTCACGAGTATTCTTGGATGGTCGTGTCAAACGAGTTTTAGTGGGGTCAAAGAAGAGTCAAAATTTGGTCAAAGCAAGGGGAAAAAATAACAAAACCCTAGTTTTTCTAAACCTAACCTCATTTCTCATTTTCACTTCTCCCACTCCTCCCTTTTTCCTCTCTAGCTGCCCCCACCCCCTCTCTTTCACTAAAATCCGGCGGCCACCACTCAACCACCACCGGACCACCGTACGGTCGCCACAAACCACCACCATCTACCACCTTAGCTTCTAGATTCTTCATTTTTCTTGTAGATTTGGGTAAGTATTACATGGATCTATATATTAAATGATTTTTATTAATCAAAACTTACGAAATTCATACATGAATATATATATATATATATATATATGTATATAAATTCGGATATATTTTGTATATGGGTATAAAAATCTGAAATCTTTTCATTAATATATATATACATATATATATATACATATATATATATATACATATATATATATATATACATATATATATATATACATATATATATATATACATATATATATATATATATTAGGTATACAAATATATAAATCCGATTTTCATGAACTAAATCCGAAGTTTTTGATTTATTATATATAGACCCAATTTCTTTAACAAAAGCATTTATATTTCCGGTATATATGTTAGATCCAAAAAGAAAAGCCCGGAAACCTTCCAAATCCGGGTTGTATCGCCCGATATCTTTTGAATCCATGAATGTTTGAACCAAAAACTCTTAGATCTGAGATGTTTTAATCCGAAATCCTTCAAATCCGTGAACCATGATCCGAAATCTTTATTCTTGGTAAGATTTGAGGTTGTAACGCGATTTTGATTCTTGTTATTGTCATATGAGGTCCGAAAATATATTTATAAATTTGAAATTAATTATAACTGTGGGTATCTGTGATTTTTGACTTGTTTTTGGTTGTTTTTGGTTAGATCTAGCTTAGATCCAGGTTGTAAAAGGTGATTTAAATTGTGTATTGTGTTTGGATCTAGTCTTGTTCTTGACATTTGGCTCGGTCAACGTTGGTCAAACTGGCCGAAAACATTTTTGACTTCAAAAATCTATTTGTCTTGAATTTTGGTGTTTAAATCTACTTTTGGAAGTCGTTTTCTATACGGTCAAAGTCGGTCAAGTCGGTCAGGTTTTTATTGTGTCTATTTTGGTCTTTTTGATAAAATTAGGGTTAAATTTAGATGGGTTTGTAAAGTGAAAATTGATTGAAGATTTGTTAAACTCAAAATTAAGGTTTTGTAGTCAAAAGTCAAAATTAGGGTTTATTGGTCAAAGTTAATTATGGTTAGTCATTTCGAGTCGTATTAATAACTTAATCCAAATATGTCGTAACATCGGTGTAATACGGACTTATGACTATATATATACATTTATATAAAAGGACTTTGTAAAGACTATATAGATTATACGACTTTTCGAACATAACATATTTTATAATAAATGTTTCATACGAAGACTTGACATGATATAAACAATAAAACGTGACATTATTAAGCGAACTCTTTCATTTGGACAATTTACAAGGACAGCGTGACTATTATATATAGGGGAGGCTATCTACACACATCAACTATTCGTAGAAAACATTACTGAAACACACCGTTTTATGTAAAACTTCCCGTTTTATTCCCTGATGCTACATTTTTGTGTATCCAAAATGGTGCTGGATCATCTACTTTTATACAAAAGGGATCGTTTTGGTACAAGAGAAAATTCTTCCCGCTTTGAATAAACACTACGTTTAGGCATATAATACGGCACTAGCATATACACATTTGAGGTAAAATGGTCGGTTTTGGCAGTTCACCTAATATGTAGCGTTTCATGTAAAATGGCATCAAAAACGGGAGAATTCATTCCCCTTACATGTGTGTCAGACCACGTGTAATTCTCAAACAGTGTTTTGCTATCTACACACCGCCCAAACGCAGCGTTTTATGTAAAACGGGGTATAAAACGGGGTGTTCAACTAATACTTAGCGTTTTATGTAAAATGAGACCCAAAACGGAAGAATGACACCTGTCATTCCCCTGACATGAGTGGCAAACCACGTGCAATTCTCAAACAGTGTTTTGTTATTTACGCACCGAGAAAACGCCGAGTTTTATGTAAAACGAGGTACAAAACGGGGAGTTTTACATAAAACGGCCCATTTTATCGATGTTTATATGAACAGTGCGGTGTGTACCTATAGCATCACCCTTTTGTTTTCTTGGAAAATTATTTTAGGAAAATGTGATTTGAACGCGTTTTCTGTTTTCCCACGTTTTCTTGGAAAATAAAAATAGAAAACAATGGGTGTTTTCTCGAACTAAACACACCTTCTTACAACACCTTATCGACATTGTTCTCTTCTGGATTGAACATCTTTTCGTTTCTTGCTTTCCAAAAACACCAACTAGTAACGAAGACAATACTTTTAAAGAGCTTACAACCTTTCTTTCCCAAATTGACTTTCTATTATTATTATTATTATTATTATTATTATTATTATTATTATTATTATTATTATTATTATTATTAGAGTAAATTTCACAAATGGTCCATGTGGTTTGTCATATTCGCATTTTGCCCCCTATGCTTTTTTTTCGTTGCAGATAGTCCTTGTGTTTTTCATTTTCATTGTCAGACGTCCCTGACACTAACTTCTGTTAGTTTTGGCCGTTTAAACCCTTCATGCGCAAACCACGTGAGGGTATAATCGTCTTTTTAGTAATCACAAGGACCATATGTGATAAAAGTTTTTTTTTATACATACATACATACATACATACATACATACATACATACATACATACATACATACATACATATGCATTTACATATATGTATCTGAACCTTATCTCTCTTCAAAAGCTCTTCAAAAGCTCCATTCCTAAGTATAATTTTCAAGATCTTTTCGAAATTCGTGTTATTGTTGCTCTAATTAGATCCTCATCGTCGTTAACCTGCTCCGACCAAATCCCCAAAGGCGACGAATACCTTCGATCAGATTCACGACGAAGAGAACAACCTCCAATCGTTTTTATATTATTACCACTCCCATTGTAAATCACCTATTCTAATCGACCCCGATAAACTTTATATATGAAACCGCATCATTGGACTTTAAAACCGAAAGCTGTGGTTTTGTTTTTGATCTGAATATTTGAAATTCCGGTGGATGGATATTGATGTATATATGGAGTAGCTTCACTTACAAAGTGAAAGAAAGATGTATGAAGTGTTCGATGTGCATGTTTGGATTATATTTAAACTTTTTTTGTTTGAGGTTAGTTTCTATATCCATTATTTAATTAATAATTTGTGGGTTTTGTTACATATGATGATTTGAGAATATTGTTTTTTTTATATATTTTTTAATTAATTATTAAAGTATAATCTTGATTAGATTTAGTTGAATCTTTGCTTTAGCTTTTCAGGACATCATCAAAGTGCGAATTCTTTTTAGCTATAGACTTTGAATGCGAAATTCATCTACATAAGAATATAGCTGCTAATTGCAATTCAATTTGTTAGATCTGAATTTTAAGTTAGTCTCTTGTTCTTCATGGTTCTTGTTGGTCACGAGATACAAAAGAAAAGAAAATGAAGAAATGATGTGTTTAGAGTAGTGGTTTTATTGTTTAAAAAGATTGTTTTTTTATTTCGATATGTAATCCTTAAAACCATATAAAATTTTGGTTTTGTGTTTAAGATATTTGATAGATTAATAGATGGATACTGGATCAATTATCTATATCTATGATGTGTATTTTCTTGTCTTAAATTTATAAATACGAAATACCTAGCTACTGACTACTACACACTTGCGGGCAGTGTACCCGTTCGTATGCAATATAGTGACTTGGTAAGTACGAGGTCGAACACAAGGACTTATTAAGCAATTATTACAATAAAGTGATTCAGATTAAAAGGGGGTTTTGTGGCTGAATTGCCACTTTGCAAGAGTTAGTAAGAAAAGTCAGTAATCCCGTAGGATTAATCGCAAGAGAATAATATTTGTTGTTGAATTTCGAACAATAATTTAAAAGGACACCTACTTGGATCAGCTCACATGCCAATCATCGGGTCTAAACATTACTTGCATTTGTTGAACGACTCAAAAGATAGACAAGATGAACTTCCGTTATACTTGACACTTTAATTGCTCCAAATATAGTTATCGCTTCCGCGTTTAATTTCTATCCAAAACAATTAAGCATTAAGATTCTGAGTTGATTTTCACGATTCAACCTATAAAGCTTTCTTCCGAACTGCTTATTCACCTAATCAGATTCCTCTATCATAAGTGTTTACACATTCAAAGTGAATTTAATTGTTTAAAATCTTTATCGTTGGTTTCTTTCGAACTCCAACGACTTTAGGCTAATTATAAACCGATCAACATTTTCATAAACCAATTGACAATGACATAGATTTCTTCCGAACTTCTAATTACAATTATCAATCAATAAATATAAAAGATAAAAACAATATTTAAACTCAAATAAATATGGATCTTCGATTAACCGTATGACATGTTCACTACCCAAGCGGGTGCAAATAAGATTTAGCTACTCATAATAACCAAGGAAACACAAATAATATTAAAAGAAATCATATTGTACCGATAATCTTGATGAATTCGAAAAGCAATAATGAATCCTTGAATAAAAATTGATATTCTTGAACAAACAGATGATAGGAAATCGACCTACTAGAGCCTCCTATTCGTTACACGGGCTAACAGCAGATCTGTGCACTTTTGGTCCTTTTTTCTAACGCCCGTTAGGATGTTTGTAACTCCCGTTAGGATTTTGTTACACCATCAGTCCTTCAGTTACTAACGGCAGTTAAGGTTTGTTCTAACGCCAGTTAACGAGCACATGTATCTCCAAATCCCTTTTAACGGCAGTTAAGGTTTGTTTAACGGGAGTTAAGATCTAAAACTCATCCATTCTTCATTTTAACACCCTTTTTCCACACTTCCCTCAATCGTAACTTCCACGAACATCATTTCACCCTTTCTAAAGTCGCTTTTGGCCATTTTCATCCGTTTTACACGTCATAAACCTGAAAGCACTCGCACATACCAAAAAGCATCGAATATACACGAAAATGACTAACAATTACATATAAAACGACCTAAAAACAATGTGAGAAATATGTATATATTTAGTCACATCAATCTATTTGTGTGTATATGTATGTATTTATATTTGTTTGTTTTTTTTTATTTGATTTATATATGCATAGATATGAATACAAAAATAAAAGATACATATGGTGGATGGTAAAATCATCGGATTATGGGTTGTGTTTGACAGGAAGATGACAAAAATGGGTACAAAAGTTGAAGAAGATGATCAAGTGAAGAGATTGAATTGAAATGGACGATTATACCCTTATTAACGGACATAAACTAACAGAAGTTAGTGTCAGTGACGTCTGGCAATGAAAATGAAAAATACAGGGACCATTTGCAATGAAAAAAAAGTACAGGGGACAAAATGCGAATATGACAAACCACATGGACCATTTGTAACATTTTCTATTATTATTATTATTATTCAAATTTATCATATACCCTACGCTTAGTCTATATCTAAAATATCAAAATTAAATTTCATTAATAAGACATGTCCTTATTAGTTTATAAAATTAAATTATTATACTAAAATTATAAATATATATTTATAATATTATTCATTATATATAGCTAAGAGACAATTGTTTTAGGCTTAATTGACATTATATGTTGATTGTTACATTAAATTTTTAGCCTAGTTGTTAATTAATCTTAAATTTTAATTGTTTATTCAAATTCTATATTATTATTATTATTATTATTATTATCATCAATATTATATTTATATTATATTAATATTGTTTTGAACAACATTGGTGATTAGACTCAACGGCATGCCTCTTCATCGTCCGGTAGAGATTGTCCACGTTACCAACACAGGCAATTCGAGGGCATGACTGGCGGTGGAAGTCTCACTACCGTTTTGGAGGAAACTAACTAAATGCTAAAAAAACTCACCTCATTGGCAGATATTTCTCAATATGCCTTTCAAAGGTTTTAAATCCGTAACCAACATTTGACTGAAAGACATAAAGACATTAAATGTCCAGTTGGACTAAGCAAAAGTCTTGGACAATAATGATCAAGTTAGAATTTTGATATTTTTTTCTAGTAGGGATTAAGTCCCTTTATGAGAACTTGGCTTGAATATATTTAACTAATAACAATTACATAATCCAAAACTTTAATGAAAAACAAATACCACAACAGAAATTATAAGAAGTTTCTTTAGTTGTATTGTGAAGAAAAAAATTACAACGGCAAGACTTGACATTATATTGATAGATAAACAAGCTAAACACTTTCGTGAATATTTTAGTATTACATTATGTTATTTTGAATTTCATTACATTATTTATATCTGAATTTATCGATTTGTTCCTTCATAATATTAATTACATTCTGTATATTTGAATTCATAGATTTCTTCTTTCCCAGTTTTTCATAGATTACATATATTCACTTTTATTATAATATGTTATAAATAATCCGTGTATTTGACACCGATCTAAATCTAGTTTTTGAGTAAACATAATCATATTTCGAGCATTTAAATTGGATTGTAACAAGTTTATAACATTTTTATTAGAAAATATGAAAGGGAAAAAAGCCCAACTTGTTGAACAGATTGGTCCGGAAACTTTCCCGGTCGAAACAAAACAGTTTTCTAAACATTGTTCAATCTTTCAAATCTCGAGTTGAATAAAGTTTTTTGATGCGCTTATGAAATTCTCTTTCATTCGTATCCAGATTTAGGCCCACAAGTACAATAGCATTTTTTTTTTTTTAATTCTATTTTTTGAACTGCTACAATAGCACATTAGTCATTAGTGTTCAGTGTTGAGCCAAGAACTTATTGGTCGTAACCACGTGCAAGACCCACAGGCCCAAAGGAGAATTCGGCTCATCTATAGTAAGAACTTCGAGCAGTTGAAAATGGCAAGATAGCAGATTTAGATCAAAATTCAAGCCCAACCATGTATGAGTATACGACTCATATGTACGTTTTATACTCTCCTAGTCTCCTTGCCAGCGCGACAGCACCATTCATCCTAGGGGTGAGCAAAAACCGAACCAGAAACCGAAAGCCAAAAAAAATCAAACCGAAAACCGAATTAAACCGATTGGATTGGTTTCTCTTTTCTAAAAACCAAATAGATCGGTTCGAGTTTCGGTTTCATATAGTTGGTGCTTTACTTTTTATATTATACATAGTCCATAGTTATTTATGATATATCGTAGGTAAAATATTTCATAACTTTATACTTCTTCGGTGGGTATACTTTATAAGAAGATATATATAGTTTGACCTTGGTAAGGTATTTGACCTTGAGGGTTCCACTTGTGTTCGAGTCTCATTTCTTACGCTTGTGGCGGTGGATTAATAGGGCTTTTTCGGGAGTCCTGAATTTCATTTCAGGCATCCATGTAATTTAGGAGTACGAGTATATTAGAATGTCGTTCTAACAAAAATAGTTTGTATTTTACAATTAATATTTCACTATTTGACAAAACAAAGAAGCTATATATTTACTTAATTTGCAAGTTTTGAGTAAAACACAAGGTCTATTCCCTGTGTTCAAAATGAAAAAACACAAAAGAAATAAAAAAAATCAATGAAAAGTGATAGTCACATATTACAAACATTAATATTTGTTGCATTATAAAAGTGTGTCATTTACTCTAAAGCACAACAAAAAAGACCGAAACAAAACCGAAAACAGACCCAAACTGAACTGAAGAACCGACACACCAACCCGAACAAAAACCGAATTCAATGGTTTGTTTTTCAAAACCCCAAAACATCGGTCCGGGGTTCGGTTTTAGACCAAAACCGACCCAAGCTCACCCCTAATCAATCCCACGGCTACTCCTACTCCAACACATGGAGCATTCCAGAAAAACTACCATGGAGCCGAAGTAAATACTAAACATATCTAAAAAAGGAAATACATATTTGAGTACACATAATGTTTTCCGACTTTTCTCCATTTTAATTTGTTTAGTACTACATATTATCATAATGTTTTTGACTCATCTGACTGTCCAAAGATAAGTCTTTCGGAACTTCCTACTTTTGTATTCTTATTAGACATGTCGTATAGACTATACAGTATAGACTACGCTCACTAAGTTGTCCATTGTCCACTTTGTCATGCCGTCTAGACTACGCCAACGAGGTCGTCCATTCTTAACTTATTTCGATACATCCAAATCAATAAGTATTCGTTATCTATGATATCTATATCTATATCTATATCTATACTTCATATATAAACAAATGACCTATTCCTCATTCAATCCTCTACCTTTAAATTGTCCAATATACCCTTTTAATTTATACTACCTTCACATACCTTGTCTCTAAAATTCCAAAATTACCCTTAAAAAAAACTCCACAATTACCTAGAAACCCTATTATGATAAATACTCCATTCAACTCTAAAATTATTAAAAACATCTTAATTGTCATAGATTATATCACGAAATGTTTAAACAATAATATCTTTTTTATAACTCACAAAATTATTAACCAATTATGTCTTTTTTTATATTTGTATTAAATTTTAAGCTTTGACTATTAAATTTTTTAATTTGCTTTGACCTCCTCCTTTACAATTGTATGTTTCATACAATTGTAATTGGTTATTTTTCATGGTTAGTTTTGCACTTCATTATTTCGTTATTTTTTGCACCTAATCCGCGACTTATTTTTAGAATGATAGATACGGTTAGATGTTGCATTGACGCATCTTATGAAAGAAACCTGAACACTGTAAACCGTTACGGCATCTGACGCGCTATAGATCGTCGCTGCTGCAATACGCGGGCACTACTTTATTACGTACATATAAAAATTCCATTATCATATTAAATGTTAGAAAATTTTGATATTTAGTCAACATGTCTAATTTTACAATTAAATTATTTCGATACCTCCATACTTTACTTATTTTGAAATCTACTACATTATAAAGCATTTGTTTCTTTTAAAAATTTTCAACTTTTTCACAATATACACCTAGGGATGAGAAAAAAAACCGTTGACCCGCGCCCGACCCGGAACCGGCCCGAACCGACCCGCCCGAAGCCCAAACGGGCCGAGTCACGGGTCATGCATTTGTGGTTTTCGCGGGTCACGGGTCACGCGGGTTGGGCCGGGCCGGGTCGAGTGAAGGCAAAAACCGAAAAAAAGTGAAGGAAACCCGTAACCCGCCCGCGACCCGCCCGTAACCGACCCGAACAGAACCGGCCCGGACCTTCACGGGCCGGGTCACGGTTTCGATTTTCATGCATTCGCGGGTTGTGGGCCGGGCCGGGTTTTCGCGGGTCGAGCCATTTGCACATCCCTATATACACCTACTAATGCATAATGTACAATACATCTATATACATCTCAACTATTCATTTTTCCCTATCCTCCATAAATTATTTTATTCCTTTAATTCATTCAAAATCTTTTATCTCAAAAATCGTACATCAATAAATGATAAAAATTATATAGGTGTTCTTAAAATTTTATGCTCTTTCATTAGAGATGTCATTCGATATACTTTCGATGAATTTTTAAATCCGTGGGCGGAACCCGTACGGCTAAAGCATTTGACTATCACACTCTATGACATATCACCTCCTATGACCTATCAGAATCTATGACCTATCACCCCCACCATCTTATCGCCGCAACGCACGAGTACTTTGTCTCGTTTTTAAATAGTTGTTTTACCTCTGGAGCTTAAATCCTAATTAGTATATATCTTATATATAGAGAGAGAAGGGATCAAGTGAGAACCACATATATGTTGAGAACCGTGAGAACCATTGAAAAATCATCTCTAAGGGCTTTGCCCTTAGCATTAAGGGCTACGCCCGTACCGTAACAACCGTCACCATCTCTTGGATCGCCGCCCATCAAATCCATACCATTTCCATATGCGTCCGGTGACAACCACTTCAGAAGGGATGTAGGGCAACGCCCGTACCGTATCCATACATTTTCTTAACGCGTAACCCATATGATTTTTTACAAAAAACTTTTTATTTTTTATTATTATTTTTTTGGAATGGGTTTTTGTTAAAAGAAAATAAAAAACAAAAAAATTAGTTGAAAAAGTGAAAAACAAAAATTAAAAAAATAAAAAACCACAAAAAAAAAGATGAAAGAAGGAGGGAAACTAGTGGTTCTCACGGTTCTCTCCATATATGTGGTTTTCACGTTAACCCTACCCGGGGATAGGAATATAAGGCTGTTAGGTACCTAAGCTTAGGTGTGGAACACTCGCATATTATTTTTTTAATCCATAAATATCATGAGGGTCATGTGATTTAACTAAAATTCAACAAATATTAAAAAATTAGTATATGAGGGTTCCACACATAAATTAGCTGTCGGACAACCTTATATTCACTTCCCCCGCCCCCCCCCCCCCCCACACATACATATATATAGTAACACTCCGGTGAGAATAGTCTTAAAATAAGAACGGTGAGAACACTTAAAAACATCATTTTGATACATTAAAAGTCCATAAAACTAACATAGTGCATAACTAATTGTCATTATTTAAGTGTTTAACAACACATTGATCCGTCAAAATCAAAAAAATCACGTTTTTTGTTGGATGCATCATTTTGATGAATATCCAAGATGGATGCACAAAACAAAAAACATGATTTTCTCAATTTTCATAGACCAATGTGTTGTTAAACACTTGAATAATGATAATTAGTTATACACTATGTTAGTTTTACGGACTTTTAATGCATCAAAATGTGGTTTTTAAGTGTTCTTACCGTGTTCTTATTTTAAAACTATTCTTATTTGATTGTCCCCCTGTATATATATATATATATAGATATATATGGGTTGCCACGTATGTCATATTACATGATTTGGACAATTTATCAAGTTGTGAGCATACAATATCCAATATGATAGTTGGTTCCCACTCTAGACATAAGACATTTGGTCATAGTTGGATACATTTCGCGGCACTTAACCCATATATATATATATATAGAAAAAGTGAGTATGGGGCTGTTATGCACCCAACTTGGTTGAAAAACCCTTCACATACCAATATTTTAATATTTTGAATAAATGTTTGGCCCCCATGACTTTTATAGTTTAAAAAAAGGTATGTGAGGGGTTTTTCACCCAACTTAGGTGCTTAACAGCCTCATATTTCCTCCCCCCACACATATATATATATATATATATATATATGGTAAGGTTCATGTGAGAACCGTTCACATATGAACATGGGTAGTATTAAGTATAACTTGATGTGTTCATATGTACACGAATTTGTTCACATATACCAAGCACATATGAACATCAAGTTATACTTAAAAGGTTCTCATGGTTCTTCCAATTCAAATGGTTCTCACATGAACTTATATATATATATATATATATATATATATATATGGGGGATGGGAATATAAGGTTGTCGGGTATCTAAGCTTAGGTGTGGAACACTCACATATTGTTTTTTTAATCCATAAAAATCATGGGGGCCCATGCATTTATTCATTAAACAAGAAATAATAAAATATTAGTATGTGAGGGTTCAACACCTAAGCTTAGGTGCCGGACAGCCTTATATTCCCTTATCCCTATATATATATATATAGTATATATAGTTAAAAATTTTATTTTACTATTAACTCATTTAATTTATTTGAAATTATTATATATTTTAAGTTTAATTATAAAAATCAAAAATATGTTACACGGTATGTTTGACACAAAAGCTTCGAGTTGAGGCTGTGGTTAGGGGCTTGGAGCTGGAGCTTAGAAATGGGGCTAGGGGCTGGGGCTTCTATTTCAACTCTTCTTACACAAGTTTTTATGTTAAAGACCTTTCGGGGCTTTTAAGAGATTTTTGGGGCTAGGGCTTGGCCTTTTGAATTCAAATATCTTTCCAAAAAGTTTTTTAGTTTTAAAAGAAGCTTATATTCAAAAGCTAACTTGGGGCTTTTAAGCTCCTAAAATTCCTCAAAAGCCCTATACTTTAACAACTGAATTAACAACAAATAATATAAATAAAATTGTAAATATATAATTATTAGTAATATAATAATAGTAAAATAAATAATAATAAATTTATACATATTAAAATTTATAAAAACAATATTAACATTTATTAATCATTAATTTAATAAATATTAATAGAAAATAATAAAAACAATAATAAATAATATCTATTAACAATAATGCTAAAAAGGAATAATATATAATAAATAATAATGTTAAAAGATAATCTCTTATATTAATAAAACAAAATTGTTTTTAGAAGATATTTTTAGAAAAAAACCTATGTGGCAAGATAACATCCTATTCTTAAGTTACCTTTTAAAAACTTATGACATCATGTGTTTAAAATTTTCTTTTTCTTTTTATTTTTTAATATTCTACTTATCTTTTCACATTTCAAATGTATCTATAATATTTTCATATAATATTTTTATTCATAGAAATCTATTGATTGAAAATTGGTAAGGTTTTTTTAATATTTGTTTCATGTTACCTTCATTTATATTTATAATAGATTTCATTCATATAAACTCGGTTCATTGTTATAAATAGTAAGAAAAAAATTATGTTGTTTTTAATTGGCTATAAATGTATAATTCGAAGTAGTTTATTTTTTCTTGGGTTTGTTTACTTATTCTAAACATTAAAATTTTCATTTCGGTTTTGTGTAATTTTTGTGAAGTCCCTCACTTGATGATTTAACCCACAAGTGTAGAATACAACAAGTCAAGTAAGCACTAGATTGGACTAGTGTTACAATAAATATAAATGCAAGAATATATATAAAGTAATACGTACTTAAGCAATATAAAGATAAGCAAGTAAAGTAAATGGTGAGACACAATGTAATTTTCAAGTGTATTTTATTTATTGATGTTAAATAAAATACAAGGTTGTTGCGGAACAAGATATTACAAAGTAAGTATCTAAACAACCTATGAATTACAAGTGATCTAATATTGCTAAATAAACTCCTTGATCGAAATACTTAAAGTTGTGAAGTATAACTGTTTAGATCGTGAGTATTTGAGCAAAAGCACCAAATTGCAAAAGTGTAATTTGGACGAGGGAAGTGACTTGGTATTTATAGGCAAAAAGAATAAATATAATATTCTTTTTGCCGTACAAATATGGTTACATGCATTTAAGGAAATTACTTTAATTCCTTAAATGCATTGATTAAAGTACAAGAATAAAGTCACTTGATAGTGACTTGTCTTCTAATTAACCAACCACCTTTACATGCGTGTAAAGCTTTTAACAAAAGACAAATGGATTGTCCGGGTAAAGGCATGTAAAGGAATAAAGTCAATTCCTCGTAATCAGTGTTCAGACTTGTAAGGTCTAGAACACTGTCAAGGACTCCAGTCAAGCAATCTGGTAAGTCTTCCAGTGAGCTCCGCTATTTGTCAGACTTCTTTCTTCAGACTTCAGTCTTCGACTTCAGTGAGAATATTCTTCAGTGGAAAGATCTTGACTAGAGTGAAGTCCAGTGAACAAATCTGGTGGAATCCAGATTCCTGTACAAGTAAATTGTTCGCTGGTCTTCACATAATTTCTGGACAAATCTTTAGAGGGCTCCAGTAGTCACGTCTGGAGCGAGTCCAGTAAATCTGGACCTAACAATTTTAATTTGATTTAATATTTCTAAGACTCACTTGCTATAAGGTTTATCTTTCTCATTTAACTTGCTAGATTTGAATGTTTATCCTTCAAAAGTGTTTATAACATTTTCATATAACTTTCTTTTAAAATTATTAGAAAAGATGGTTAGTCTCCTAGAGGTGTCAACGACAACCGATTTACTCAATATTAGGTCTATTTGGATTACACGAACGAATCAAGAAATTATTAACAAAAGTTTTATTGAAATCCCGGGTTGAACCCGGGTTGCTTAGCTAGTAATATATATAACCAATAATAAATAAAACAACAATAATAAATGATGGAGTTAAATGCAAGAATGGTCCTCGTGGTTTATCAATTTTTGCAACAGCAGTCCCTTTCGTGTTTTTTTAGCAACCGTGATCCGTGAAGATATGTTTCAGTTGCAACGGTGGTCCCTCAATAACGAAACCGTTAATTAGTGTTGTTAAGTTTCCCATGTGTGTAGCATAAGTGAGGTATTAATGTCCTTCCACCTACACAAATAGATGGACGTTTAAAGTATACGTATCGAACCATGATCCGAAAATCCAATACGATTTTCTACGACAAGTTGGATACAGTAAATTTCGGATTCAAATTCGCATAGTGATATTTGAAAAGTTTCAGATATTTTGGATATCTGAAAATATCTAGATTTTTTCTTTTCTGGTTAAATATCAATATCATCTTTTTTTTTTAAATTCAAAAATATCAAAAAATATGGAAAAAGCTTAGTTTCAATATCCGAACATATTCTAAAACTTACGAAAATATCCAAAACGTTAGTCTCAATATTTGATAATACAAAAATATCTATGATGTTTATTTTTTTCCAAAATTCGGATACTTGGGATATTTTTTCAAGATACTTAATTTTTTCTAAAATTCGGCTATTGGAACTTCAGATAGTGGATTTGAATATTCAAACACATGTAAAAGTTTTGGATATTCAAAATATTCAAAACTTTGAAGATAAGATAGACATAATATCCCTTTGGGTTATCTGAAATTTAGGCATATCGTACCTAGAAATTTAGAATATCTGAATTTTGAATATCTGACATTTCAAATAATATTGGATTAGATTTTTAGATAAGTATTTTTTGAACACCCTTATGTTTGTGTATGTGGAATGACATTATGTTAGTGAGGGGCCGCTAATGCACCTAAAACATGTTTTCAGGGATCACCATTGCTAAAAGTTGAAGAGAGGGACTACCGTTGCTAAAAGTTTTAGCAAAAAGGGATCACCATTGCTAAAACTTTTATTGACTCGTTAGTCTTATGCTTGTTTGAGTAATTAATGTTGATTAATTGGCATATGATCGAGTTTAGTGGTGATTAATCGTGTTCAAGGTATAATTATATATTTATATGTATGATTAATGAGCGTTTTGGCAAATTGTATTCATGAACTAGTCAAGGTATATGGTCGATTTAATTGCTTGCTCGTCGATAGTCGTCTTATAAGTAATCTAGAGGATTGTGGCTTGGTTAGTCTATGGATCAACCCAATGACCCATACCCTCACCCATAACCCATCATGACAACCCAACCCTATCCCTACCCAAATCCTTATGCATCTCATCTACCCATTCATTCTTACACTCTTCTTTCTCTCTCTACATTCAGTTACAAGAACTTTTGCATTTCTCTCTCTAAATTTATTGCACCAAATTAAATGTTCCAAGTAAGGTTTTGTTAGGGTTTCTCATTATCATCATCAATACAACAACGTATCAAAAATTGGGGTTTCATAGTGCAAGAATTCATCTAAATCGGGTAGATTTCGGGTTTATACATCTTGTAAAGGCTTTGAAAGGTAAATTACAACTAAACTTCATTTCTTTGTAATTATAAACTGATTTTTAGTCAAAAATGGGAGGGGCTTTGGTTAAATGCTTTAAAAATGGAAATTTAGGTCAAATATAGGGTTTTGGGTCTTGGTTACCTTCTTGATCGGTTTTTGCACTTGGTTTTGTGTTATGAGTCGAAATTCTTAGTTGGGTTATGTTAACTTATGTCCATTCACGTTCAAACCGAGCTTAGAAATCTTTAAACGGGCTTGTAGGTCGATTTAGGGTTTTTGAATGTTGAAATGGTCCAGTGACCCCTTGGGTAAGAATCTTGGTGTTATGATTCGAGTTCAAATGATGGATTTACACCATTTATGTTTAAACATGTTATATTTCTAATGACAATATGTTCTTGAGTTGCACAAGTCGTTTTTAAGACCAAAAATCGAGTTTAGGGTTCTTGGGTTTGTCTTCTAGGGTTCCTGCTGCTGCTGCTGCTTATTTTGGTATAGACCCAACGTAAGTTATGCCTCCCATGGCGTAGCTTACCGCCCCCTCCATCGTCCATTTTCAGTTTTGAGACCCCTACTCTCTGTTTACGCCCACCTTACGCTCGTCCAGACGCCAAAATTGATAGTTGCAGGGCAGCGTACCTTAGGCTGATATATGGCGCACCCTAAGCTAGGTTGTTTTGGCCGAGCGTATCCTACGCCATTAATGGTCGTACATTACGCTAGTGAGAGATGACCTACCGTAACCTACGGCTCCCCTGAACGTAAATTACGGTCTATACATATATATATATAAATGTTAAAATGATGGTCGAATATGATAGGTGTTGAGCGTGTGGCTACCAATCGAAGTTTGTAGACCATTATTTACTCATCGTAGCCGAGCCAAGGTGAGTTCGTAGCCTCTTTTCTTTTATATAATTTTGGGGTGAAAAGTGTACATCTTGTTTCATGGTTTCGTTTGATTGTTATGTGTTCGATTATGTAAGTAATCAAGGTAATTATAAGATTGTTGGTTAGTTTATCAAGGTTACGTGTTTGTTTAAATTATGAATCAATGTTGTATGATTGTTTGGCTAGTTTATCAAGGTTATATGTTCGTTTGAATTGTGAATTATGGTGGTATGATTGTTTGGCTAGTTTATCAAGGTTATGTGTTCGTTTGAATTGTGAATCAAGGTTTTATAGATTTTTCCCTCTTTTACAATAGGTCAAGTTAACCTATAGCCTAATTAAACATTCAAAATATAATCCCACTATATAAAATTTGAGTTCCTAAATTTTTGTAGCCCAAGAATATTTCTTAGCTCATGTTAATAATATAACCGACCTTGAGAGAGTAACGAGTGCAGAGATGGGAGAGGTCTCAATATGGTATCACGGTGAACAGTAACCCTTCTCAAAGAGCAGCCCTAACGAGAATTGTTTTTAGAGAAAATGTCACAAATGGTTCATGTGGTGGTTTATCATATTCACATTTTGCCCATTGTGTTTTTTTTTCTTTGCAATGGTCCCTTCCATATTCGTTGCTAATAATCCTTGACACTAACTTTCGTTAATTTAAGGTCGTTAGTGAGGGTATAATTGTCCGTTCATATAAAAGAAACATGTTTTTCCTTCCTTCATCCTTTCGACCACCACCACAATCAGGCCAAATGTTTTCTTTTTCCAAATCTCTATTTCCAACATTATATATTCCCTCATATAAATCTATCCATATATCACATATATCTATCTGTAACACCCTGGGCTAGATACTGTAATATCACTTAATTTATATAGCACACGGTGGAATTATCGTAGAACATAAACTACATGAAAATAAAGGATTCGGTGAATCCAAGCCAACATTTAAGGTACAAGATACAAAGTAAAGAAGAAGTCATGAATGAGAAATAAAACGGGTCATTACAACTAACTTCATAAGTACTAAACATGAACCCTAAGTGGACAACGGATCACGGATCCATGGGAGTCCCAATCCAAGCTCTAGCAGAAACGACAAGTAGCCAATCAATACTCGAACTTCACATGAATACCTGAAAAGTGTACTAAACAAAGTCAACACTAGGTTGGTGAGTTCATAGTGATGGATCACAAGAAGCCATCGACAATAATCACAATATATATAAGGAAGATCAAGCATACAAGTAGCCTTCACGTACCCCATTATCAACCCATCAAGATTTCACGTTATAAACAAGCGTGTAATGGTTAACACATATAATGCCAATGCCAAATAGGAATTGTATGCATGTCAATGTCATAATTTGTATGATATGCATGCCAAAGTTGTGATGCGTTTGATATGTATGGCCATCTATACAACGATACCCACATGTCATCATGACCAATGTGGCATCTCAAAAATGCTTCGGCGTATATACGTTTATATACCCGATCAACACCGGTGCATACGTCTATACCCCCGGATAAACATTTGTCTCAACAGACAATCATCTCATCAAATGCACGCTTACGTACCCCGGGGAGCGAACGGCCCCGCACACGATTCCCCGCAGGGGTGTGAACGTTCTCGCTCACGTTTCCCATACAAGTGGGGCTACGTACATCTCAACAATAACCAACCAATTCAATCCCAAATGCATTTCCCCGAACAGCCCCAAACTTTGGTTTACTACAAAGACCAACAAACTAGCCAATATCTATATCAAAGCTTAAGTGTGTTGCCTCTATCACAATTTCATCAATAATCATCCATCAATCCAACCATCTAATCAAACTATACATACATACACTTAAGAGGGTTTGCTTTCAAAGAGTCCTTCATGTTTGTATACAGGGTCACCCGCAGCCTTCCCACCACATCTCAAACCTTTTGAAAGCAAAGTCGACTTCCATGGATGTACTTCTATCCTAAATAACCACAATATTCCAAACATATACATAATCCATCAAACAATTCATCAAACAATCCATCAAACAATCCATCAATCAATCCACAATTCAATCAACATTCAATCACACAATATTTAATCATAACGAGTGAAAATACATTAAAAAAAATCATCAACCATCAATAAATCAATCAAAAAATTAAACACGTAAGGGTGCACTTTCCAGCCCGAATCTCAAGCGAGTAGGGAACTACGGAACTCACCTTGGCTTCCAAGCTACGATTACGAGTTAATAAAGAGTTATAAATGCTCAACAACCGCTACGAGTCCGCAAACTAACAATAAATATCATATTACCATCAAAGTCAACTTCTATAATCCTAAACAAGTTGGTTTAGTAAGATTAGGGTCGAGTCACAACTCTTAGACGTCTAACCGCTTTCCCGCGTAAGAACAAGACACATTCGACTCGACATTTTTGAAAATGGAGAAAGATTCATGAAAAATGAATGTTACCACAAGAAGGTAGACTCTTATACGATTCCAATGATAGGTCATATGACTCGATTAGACTTACGGATCAAAAGTTATAAGTATTTGAAGTTGACAAAAAGTTTTCGGTTCAACAGCATTTCACTGCGCCGCAGTGGGGTCTGGCACCTCCCACTGCACCGCAATCAGCCAAATCTGTTGTAGAAACTTGGCCAAAAATGATCCAAAACATCCCAAAACCCCATTTTTGACCCAAGATCAACCCAAGGACCTTTCCAACTAGGGGTGTTCATAGGTTCGGTTTTTGGTTATTTTGTCTATTTGGTTCGGGGTTTTCGGTTTTTTTATTTTTATTTTTCAAAACCAAAACCTAATTCGAAATAGAAAAACCAAACCGAAAACCAAATTAGAATTCGGTTCAATTTCAGTTTAAAACCGTAAAAACTAAATATGAAAAACACAAATTTACCATTTCTTTTTGTCTAAGTTGTGATTAACCAAAATAGGTTCATCATTTCAATTTTCACCAAAGTAGTAAATTTAAACCATATGGATAAACAAATAACATAAGTGAAACAACTAAACTCTTGTTTGTTATCATTATTAAAAATTATTCATCAAAATTTAATTTATCTAATTTCATAAAAAAAGTTAATATGATAAACAAATAGATATATAAAGTAAAAAATACATTAATAATTGTCCATAAAAAAAATATACGAATTAAATATTTTTAATAATACATAATAGTAATATAAGTTATTCGGTTTTTTCGGTTTAACCAAATTCATTATCCTTTACCCATAACCAAACCAAAATTCGAATATATAATTCGGTTTCGGTTACAAGCCAAACCCAAAACCAAATTCAAAAACGGTTTGGTTTTTTTCGGTTTTTTAAACGGTTCGGTTTACAGTTCAACCGGGTAAAAACCAAACCGTGAACACCCCTATTTCCAACTCATTTTTAAGCATAAATACACATATATAAACATAACTAGACTCAACCCACTTCACAAATCCAATCCAAACACTCGATCTAAGCTTGATTTTCGGATTTAACTCCTTAAGAACCCTAGAATCCTAATTTTGTTTTCTAACCCGATTTGTGACCCAAATTTGTTTGCAATCAACTAGAAACATGTAAATAAACATGAAATGATAACTATGGGATGAATTTAACTTACCAAAACCTTCCCCTCGAGCTCAAACCCGAATTTGACCCGAATGGGAGAATCCTTGGACTTGAAAACCCGAATTTTTGATATGATGAAGATGAGATAATGATGAAACTTAATCTTGCACTAATCTAGCTTGAGATACACTAATTGATGAAGAGAATTTAGAGAGAGAGTGAGATTGTGTGTGTGTGTGTGTGTTATTGAGAGAAAGAAAGAGATTGGAAAATGAAAGGGGTGGTGGAGGTTGGAGGTGAGGATAAGGGGGTGGGGGGTGGGTCATGGGTCATTGGTTGACCCGCTTCACACATTACTAGCTCAGATAAATCGTTGCCCTTTTGTCGTCTAAAATCATACTGTCCAACGAGTGGTCAAGTGACCCATTAAGCGTCTTTCCTATTATTTAATCTCAAAGAAGCTAAATCATTCTTTATTTGAATTACTAACCATTTTACATAGAATTCAAAGTGTCAAAATTTGCGGATGTTACACTATCTTCTATGTGTAATATTCGTAATTAATAAACAAAACAAATTGTGATGTTGATTCGTACGGAAAAAAATGACTTGTATGTATATCTATAAACCACATATAAATATGAATAGAGAATATACTTAACATACACACACACACCAAGATATTTAATCTTGATAAATCCAATACATATATAGAAACAAAAGATAAAAAAAGGAAAGAAGAAAAGAAGAAGTTTTTTTTCCGGTGGATCGGTTCTCCGATTGCCGATGGTAGATGCGGCTTGAAGCAAAGGGGCTGGTGGGCCTTTTCTCGGTTGAGAAAAAACTGTAGCCAAAGACGGGGTAGTTTTTTCTGGCTAAATCGCGTTTTCTGAATATAAGAGAAAGAAAAAGGAGGGTAAGAATAAGGGAGAAAAAGAATACAATGAAAGGGGATAACTAGATCGAGGGATATTTGTCATTTCCGGCAAGAGAATATAGCAGGCGTCGGCGGTGCATCTTACCGGTGGCGGTGAGTTATCCCGGCTGGTAGGTTTTTCAGAGAATATGGAATCTCCTTCTCTAGAAATAATAGATAGAACATAGACATAGATACACAAATAAATGTATATATATATATATATATATATTGAAAAGTTATTTTAAGAACCTTAAAAAAAGTGAGAACCTTTAAGAACTTTTATAATTAATCACAACCTTTAAAAATTTTAACCAATGGATGAAAAAGAAACTCTTTTTTGCAATTAATTTAAACTTTTATTAATCAACTTAATAATTAAAAAGGACATTTAGTCATTTGGGTTTAACAAAAAAACCTCCACAAATTAATGGAGACAGTTTAAAGATGTTGACCACTCAATTTCTCTATTTAAAGCCATTAACCAACGTCTCATTCAATAGTTTAACCAATCAATCTAAAATTTTTGGGTCAACAAATTCAATTCATAATATTTTTTTTCCTGGGTGTTAATTAGTTTTTTCTTTCTATATGATTTGATAGTGAGTCGGTGAAGAGTTTCATCTCAATATTCGTGTACGCTTCATTCATACAACATAACTTCACTGAAATGGTACGGGCTTGACTAATCATAATTCACACAGTTATTTAATTGTTGGATCACGACATGAGTGTTAATATTTTCTGACATTGATGGTTTATTTCACGGTGAGATCAATATATCTATATATCAGTTTTGTTATTTGGGCTTCTTTTATTTTATTAGGTATTGTGATTATAATTTCCAGTTTACCTCATGTATATGAGTATTCCTCAGGACATCAAAAATACGAGGATGAAACTAAATATGATGTAGGTGATGAAGATTGAAGACAATGAATATCACTTGATCACATGCGTGCACATGAATGCAAGGAAGAAATAAAAGAGATTTGTCAATGACCATATGTGATAAAATTACATATGTGCACATATATGTATCATTCTTATAATTTTGTTCTTTTTTAAGATATTGTGTTTGCACACATGTGCACACTTGTACAATTATGATCATATCCGAATGTAAATTAACTGTTGAGCATATGTATGCATATTGTTTTTTAAGATATAGTGTTTGTGCACATGTGCGCATATGCACAATTATGATGATATATGAATGAAAATTCGTTGGTAATCACAATTATGATGTGAATGAAATTATATTAGTTAGTGATCACATGTGCATGAAAAATTATATTAGTGATCACATGTGCATAAACAACCATTTATTATTATTTTTATTTTTTATTTATTAAATTAATGCTAGTATAGAAAGACAATATTACCCTTGTAATTATTGATGGAAAAAGGTTCCTAAAGGTTCTTGCTTTTTTAAGGGTTCTCAAAATAACCTTTTCATATATATATATATATATATATATATATATATATATATATATATATATATATATATAATGAATGAATGAATGAATGAAAGATTGATGGATGAATCTTGTTTTTCCATATGTATATTGATATGTATATTTATAAATATATTTAGAAATTTATGAATAAGCATGAAGGTATGTGTGTAACAGATAAGTGTTGTAGGGATCTAAGATACAAAAACATATATGAATAAATACATATACATACACATAGGTTTCTTTTATATACCATTCAAAAAAAAAGTTTTTATTACATATAGTCCTTTTGGTCAATAAAAAGATGATTATACCCTCACGTGGTGTAATGTAACACCCATCGTTTAAAAATATAGATTTCCAAAAACTTTCGCCTAACGGCATCAAAAGAAAGCGGAAGTAAACTTTAAAAGTCCAAACCAGCAAAATCTGTTAGGTTTTTTCATTTAATGGTGTTACTAGCCATATCATCAAAATAAGTTCAAATGGAAACCCAACGGTTGCCCAACATTAAACAACCGACCGCATTATCAATACAAGTCATTATTATCTAAACATAAAGCAAATGTCTAAAGCGAGCAGCCACTATGGGTAAACTATAGCCAGCTTCAAGATCATCTACCCATGCCACACATCTTCTCACATCAACCTGCTCACTAATGTTGGACCTGGGGGAACAACACATTTTAAAAGAACAAGTGTTAGCTGACGAATTAGCTAAGTAAGATAACACATAGTTCATAAAATGTTTGTCCATTTAAAACATTATATAAAAGTCATATTAAGTCGTTAAGGCACATATCATCAAACATATCATGTCACATACATATCATAGCATCCACATCTTTCATATTAGGATGAGTCATCCTAAATGTGCCTAGTCATCTTTTGCATCTCCACATATCACATCTAATCAGCTTTATAGTTGTGACATAAGTCATGCATCTCATATACCATATGCATCTTTATAAGTGTGACATAAGTCACACCCGACTAGATAGACAAACCTTACGGCTACACATCATTGTCGTTAAGGAATGGCAAGCCAATCCCTGAGTAATCCGTATGTTCAAGACAAGTGAGGTTGGTAAGACCTCCCGTATTACGTACTCTTCACGCTGTACCTCGTTGCAAGGTGCCACCCAAGCAACCACATCAAACGTACTACTCTGGCAAAGGCACGTACGGGTTAAGCTTAACATTTTCATCTCTGTAAAATAGCTCGAGCATTTTCATCACATACATTTTAGGTGTTCATGTTACCTAAACATTAATCACATATCACATCACAACTCATTAACGTTTGGGCCCTTAAACGTGCACGTGTCATGGCAACTTACAAAGTCTAGTGAACTAGATGTACAAGCCGTGTAATCATCATATCTCACATTCACATTCACACATGCACATTTACATATTAAACATCATTACATATCAAGCATGGTCACATGACGTACATTATCATATATCTCATATCGTTATTCATCATATGTCATTGCATTACATATATAATTACATATCATCTTTCATTGCATAACACATTTAATCACATATCGTATTACATAACACCTCAAGCATTGCATAGCAGTTCATGGCCTCTCATCTAATAACATATTATCTCATATCATTGGGGTAGCATTCCAGGCATCAATATACATTTACATAGCCCATATCACCTCCCATATAATCCCGAGTACCCATAAGCAAACAAGATATCATTAGGGAAAGTTATTATATGAAAACTATGTTTTTTGTTGAACCCTCAGTGTGTCAAAGTAGTGTATCTTACCTCATTGAAGAGCACAACAAATGATAACACAAGTTATCGAGCTTTGCAAGTATTCCCAACTACCTATAATCATTAGACAACAAAATGAGCTAACAAGTACCCACTTACTTATGGTCATTACTCAAGTCTAAATACCTATAAACATGACTCATGACAATGCTTGATGCATCGGAGGTTCATTTAATAAATAAGGGCTTACATAACTCGACGGAACTCGACATTCACTTACTAAATTAACCTTTCTGGAAACTTGACATCATGATCATCTTTTAAAATTATTACCATTATAAAGTAGACTCTCTCACGATTCCGTGGATAGCTTATTTGTTAAAAACAGAGTTACGGTTCAAAAGTTATGGCCATTTGAAAATTTTGTCGCTATTGCGTCGGAACTACTAAGTTGCGTCGCAGCTATATGTCACTGTTTTCTAGTTGCGCAGCAGCTAGCCCCGATTTTGCACAAACCTCATTGTTTAACCTCCAAAACTTAACCAAACACACCCCAAACGACCCCAAACCTTATGAACGACTTTTAACCCTCAAAATTCATCATTTTAAGACTCTAATGATGTCATGAAAACAGCCCTTAACATCCAATTGATTTGCAACACAACAACAATCGTTTTAGGTTACCGAATCGATTAAAACTCACGGTTTTGACTCCAATCAACCCTCTAAAGACCTCGATCAGTTATGGAATGAATCAAGGGATTGAAAGGACATGAAATCAATGTAATAATACCTTAAATACCTGTAAATTACAAGAAGGATGCAAACTATGGATCAAAACCTCTTCAAATCATCAAGAAACAAGCAAAACGCGTGAGGATTGATCAAGGAATTGGAGGGGGGGTAGGGCTTGCAAAAGAGAGGCTAGGAACTGAGATGAGAATGTGATCAGGGCTTAATGAACCCTTAATCAGCTGGAGCATCTTTCCTAATCTCACACTTAGGTCCCTCCACTATTAAACATCACAATTAAGGCTTAAACGACTTAGCGGGAATACTTACCGACACCTTTAACACATCTTAATCAACTCTGACATCTTAAACACATTAACATATACGTCATTAAGGCATTGAAGCCTTCAATATATGGCACATTAATTACATATAAGCATTAAATCTCCTAGAGACTTAACGGACACGTTGTGTTGACTTAACGACTCAAGTCAACCGTTGATTAAAAAGTTTGGGATGTTATATGTAACACCCCAAATTTCACAGTATTATTATAAAAACAGTATGTGTCACCTAAGCATATTAGATATTGTTTTATAAATCAAATGTCGGGCTTGGTATTTTAAGAGAAGTATGTTTCCCAAAACACGAAAGTAAAATCGCAATTATGAAAATTTTGGACTAAAATGTAGTGACTAAATAAATGAGGGACTTAATGTGAAATATTGAAATTAATTCAAGTTACATAATCTATAATATAACTAAAAGAGGGGGTTGGGGGTACACTTGGCACCCCTAATCTCCTTCCTTTAGCCTAATACTCTCTCCTTATTAATTCTCTATTTATTTAATAATAAATAGTCGACCTTTAATAAAAAAAAATTTATTATTATTATCTATAAATATATCACCTAAAAAAACCTTCACATATTCTCAACCCTATGAAAAAACCTACAGCGAAATAAAAAGCTACGATCGACTACTTACTACAAAAAAATGTTTTTTATTTATATACTTTGTTCATATTTAATCATTATTATTATTATTTAACATTGAATTCTTATGTTATTGTTATTATTATTTTTTTTATAATTTAGTTTGTTGTCCATTATAGGTTCATTATGGCTTCTTCTTCAACAACAAAAAATAAGACCACATTAGTTCATCTTGAAGATCTTAAACCAACACATGTTAACCATCATCAATGACTCCGTATTGTGCATGTATGGAGTGTTTCGGAGTGGAACAACTCGAAAAAAATCAAAACATTCGAGATGGTCTTTGTTGATAAATTGGTATATATTTTTCAAATTATATACTCTACTCTTTTTTTTTTCTCTTTTTATTTAACTAAAGTTTTTTTTAAAAAAAATAAGAT
The DNA here is from genome assembly GCF_010389155.1 of Erigeron canadensis. Lineage (NCBI taxonomy): Eukaryota > Viridiplantae > Streptophyta > Magnoliopsida > Asterales > Asteraceae > Erigeron > Erigeron canadensis. The sequence continues at coordinate 27,592,030 of NC_057766.1, forward strand.
AAACTGGAATCAATATTTATATGGAGTTAATTTTCATATGTTTCTTCTTTAGCGTTCGTATTAATTAAGTTGTGGTATTGGTCATACATTTTTTGTTTCTCTTTTTATTTAACTAAAGTTGAAAAAAAATGGATAAATTGGATCAATATCTATATGGAGTTAATTTTCATATGTATCTTCTTTAACTTTCGTATTTATTAAGTTGTGATATTGGTCATACACTTTTTGTTTCACAATTATTATAAGATTTTTATATATCCAATGGACGGGCCTGAGCACTAGTAATACATATATGATGATGAATCTAGATCATTTAAGAAAAAGAATAGAAGTCGGCAGAAAGAAGAAACTTGGAAAGCGAATTCGGCCGGAAGGAAAGAAAAAGAAGAAAGAAAAGAAATAACGGGTTTCGGGTCAAACCAAATATACCAAATCATTTCTAATCAATTATAGGCTTTGATTATCATTCTTTTAAGGTATTCTTTCCTAGTTTTCTAGTTTGATTTGTACTTATATAAAATTATTTTGGGTCAAGAAAAGGTGGATGTTTGGGTCCGTATTAATTTGTTAATATCCAGACTCAAGTATGAAGCATATATTAAAATTTGGTAAGATTTGGAGATAGTTTTTGTGTCATGTTATGTGACATAAAAAGTTTAAGAAAATCTATGATTTTATAAGGTAATGATGAAATAATGATAAGGAAGTGAAAATAATTGGCTTGAGAAATATTGGGCAAAGGAAAATTAGAAAAGGCGATATGTCTCAATATCGATGATTTATATGGAGTTGGTTAATAGGTAACCAAGGATTTTGAGGAATAGACATCTATGCTGTAGCAGGACCACAGGTGAGTATATAGGATTTATACTGGCAGGTTGATCATATGAGGGCAGATTACATGTGCGTAAAGAGATCTCATATGATCAATATAGTTATAAAATGCCGTATTTGTTTAGTTGTTTCAATTGTTGAAAATATCTGTTGAAATTGCTATTATTAATTAAATTATAAATGATTAAGCCGTAACATTGAATTATATGGAACTCGGTTATATAGAGAAAATTGCATTTTTGGTCCCTCAAGTTGGCAAGATTTTCAGTTATTACCTTTAAGTGAATTAATTACAGAAAAAACCCTGAAGTTGGTCAATTTTTTCACTTTTCACACTATGACTAACAGCCGTCTATTAGGTCCGTTAAGTGAGGGGTAGATTTGTCATTTCACCATAATCACTTCTTCTTCAATCTTCCTCACACTCAAACACAAACCCAGATTTATCAAGTTTTTTGTAACTTCTTTCATGGATCTCGTCGTCGATTTTCGTCAAATCAATTTGAAATTCATGAAGTTATTATCATGGTCGAACTCTGATCATGATGATGGTTTCAATTTTTCAATCGGTTGATTTTTGTTGACGGTTACACTTTTCCGGCGAATTCAAGTTTTTCCGACGAATTGTAATGGCTAGGGTTTATGCACATTGAATTCTGAGTTGATTGCAACTTGTTTTGGGTCCGGAATCGAAAAAATGTGCGAGTAATCGCCATTTTTAGTTTTCCGACGAGTTTCTAAATTCTCCGGCGATCGTTAAATTAGAAATCTATTGGTTAGGGTTTGTTCAGAATTCTATTGTGACCTTTTTCTTACCAGTTTTGTGTTCTGAATCGAAAAAAATAAAGAGATATGGTGAATTTAACTTTTCTGGTGTATTGTTTAACTTTTCCAACGCAGTGTTTGAGTGTGGAAGAAAAAGAAGAAGAGATCATGGTGACATGACGAATCTGCCCTTCACTTAACAGAACTAATAGACTGTTTTTAGTTGCGGAGTGAAAAGTGAAAAAATTGACCAACTTTAGGGTTTTTTCCGTAAATAATTCACTTAAGGGCAATAACTGAAAATCTTGCCAACTTGAAGGACAAAAAATGTAATTTTCTCAGTTATATATGTGTGATCGATTCCATGTAATGGTACAGTTGATACTGATATAGTAGAAGTTGATATGTAGTCTTGTTTAGTTATGTGATATGATTTTTGTTAAAATTATGAAGATAAATAAGTTGTAGCAATGAAATTGTTGTTTTGATAAGATTATGGTAATTAGTATGGTAATAGAGAAGTTAGTAGCAAAATTTGTTGTTATCGATAATATTAAGCTAATAATGTGATGACTAGAATCCTTATTGTAGTTGTAAGTTTTAGGTAATAATTAAGCAGATTGAAGATTAATAGTCAGTATTTGCAGTTAACCATTGTTATTGGCCTTAGATAATGATAATGCCAAAGGGAGAATCTAGGTAATAGATATTGTATATTGAGGCATGGTTATAACGCTGAATTGACCTAATTGTGTGTTAGAACGTTAAGTAGGCTATATTGGTGATAGCCATGTTGTTTGTTAGATTAATAATGTGTTACCTAGATGTTTTGTTGTGTAAGTGTGGATGTTATGCAACCACACGTGCTTTAATTGTTATGTGATCGTAGAATTGCGTTAGTCAAGTTGTTATGTGTATCTAGATGTTTTGTTGTGTAAGTGTGTATGTTATGTAGATATACATGCTTTAATTGAAATGTGGTTGCCATGTGATTGTGCGATGTAAATTCAGATATATAAGGCTAATGTGCAGATTTTGTGGATATATATGAATTGACGTTGTAGAAGGGGACCATTAAAGAATAGCAGTTAATCTTTCTCTGCATATAGCTGTATTATTTATTATATTATTGTACATACAATAACCCTATTTTATCAGGCAGAGACAGAGTTGATTATATGGAGGTTGACTATACACGTGTAGTCTGGTCCATATAATTGAGCAGATGACAGATTGTACTTGCAGTCTATATTATGAGCAGTATAATATTTCAGAATGATATGATGACCATATTATGTTTAGAAGACATATAGGATTATATAGAGGTTGACTATATACGTTTAGTCTGGTTCATATAATTGAGCAGCTAGCAGATTGTACTTGCAATCTATATCATGCAGTATCATATTTACATAGTTTATATAATGCATAACATTCATATGTTTACTTTCTATATATTCACTAAGCGATGTGTTTATTCCTTTAATTATAATGTTGTAGGTGCTTATGGATTTAGCGTTTAACGATGAGCAACTGGATAGGACGAGCACGGGTAAAGCCATGGTCGTGAATGAACACTTGCCGAAGGTTTATACAAGTGTTATCTTTAAATTACAGTCGAGTACATTATGCTTGTTACATTACTAGCCCATATTTAACGAACTTAATTTGTCAATTACTTTAAATTGGTAATGTGGTCGTTAAGTTGAGTCATGTCAAGTAATTTGGTTGTTTATAAACATGTTGTTTTGATTGAAAACTAACAGGTATTGATGGTCGATATTACAATGAGCTCATGCCGAAATTTCTAATTTTTTCATTGTGTCGTTTGATATAAATTAGTATTCGGCATTGTCGAATAAATACGTATTATTGAATACATATTTATCTATAGAAAGTTTAATAAAGTTTTTTTATTAAAAAAAATGGGTGTAACACGTGGTTCGCACATGAAGGGTTAAACGACCAAAACTAACGGAAGTTAGTGTCAAGGGCTGTTGGCAACGATAACGGAAAATCCAAGGACCATCTGCAACGAAAAAAACATAGGTGGCAAAAATGCGAATATGACAAACCATAGTGATTATTTGTAACATTTTCTTTTCTTTCTTTTTATTTATTAACATTAATTAAACAAGAAAGAGAATGTCTATTCTTATCAATGACTTGTAGGAAAATAAGCTGTTGCCAAAACCCTTTATTTGAATAGAAAAAGACTTTTAGTTTAATAAAAAGCTTAAAGATATTATAATTTTAGATAAAGCTCTATATTGGATAATTTCTGATGAAAAAGTTGATAATTGCTTTTCACTATTAAAGAAAAAAACAATTTAAAAAAGCTTTAATCAATTGAAATGTAACACTTTTTATGCAATGATTTATGAATCCACAAATTTTTGAAGGAAACAAGTAGTCTTTTTCTTTGTATCTATATTACTGAAATAATTTTATCATTGGAGAGAAAGATTTATCAAAAACTTAGTTATAAAAATCTTTGATAAGTTCTTAAAAAACTCTCATTGGGACACTTACGGAAAAATGTTTCAAAGATTTTTATATAACATTTAATCATTAAAAAAAGTTTTACACAGTTGTTTTTAGAGTAAATTACACTTTTCGTCCTTAAACTTGAAACGTTTTTTACTTTTCGTCCCTAAAGTTTAATAATTACAATTTTAACCTTAAACTTGTCCAATTTTTTCAATAAACGTCCTTTTGACATACGGCGTTAAAATTAGGCCGTTAACCTGTCCTGGTGCCAAACACGTGAGGGCAGTTCCGTCTTTTCACGTTTCCACTAACGTTTTTATTTATTTTTGATTGATAAATGCTTATATATAAATACATATATATATAACTACCCACATATACAAAACACACACACATACCACGCAGCAACCACCACCCAAATCATCATCACCTTCTTCCAAAGTCCAACTTCATCATTCAATGACTCCAGCCCCTCCATCATTAAATCATCAATATGTTGAAAATCTTCAAGTGATGGTGGCGTAGAGGTGGTTAAAGGTGGCAGTACGGCGGCGGTTGTATTATGAATTAGGGTTTCAACCACCAGCCACCACCATCGACTCCACCTCTTCTCGTACATACATTTTTTGAGGTGGTGGTTTTGTTCAAATCAAAAAACAGAAATGATGGTGGTGGATTCAGGTTCGAAGAAACAGAAAACAGAAAAAGACCAAAAAGAAAACAAGAACTTCTCTCTTCAAATCAATAACGGTTTCTGATCAAATCAAGGTGATAATCATAAGGTTTTGTACGGAGTGAAATTCTGATTAATTAGATGTGTTCAGTTCTCCATTTTTGTTGAGTTTTGGTGTTCGTTACAGATTCCGGCAAGAAGTTGAGTTTTCCGGCAAGGATCAAATCGAATAATTTTTGCCTAGGGTTTGTTCGCGATTAAGTGTTGAGTCATTTGGTGGTGGATTCAGGTCTTAACTCGAATAAACAACAAAGATATCATCAAAAATCTTTCCGGCGAGTTTTCCGACGAACTTGAAAACAGTTTTTGTTGTTTAGGGATTGTTCTCGGTGTTATTTAGAGTATATTGGTGGTGGGTTCGTCTTCTAATTCGAAGAAACGAGAGAGTAATCGCAATTTTCAGTTTTCCGGCGACGATAAAACAAATAACAGTTGCAAAGGATTTGTTCGGAATCTGATTTAGAATGTTTCGGTGCTAATTTCGAGTTGTAACTCGCTGAAACAAAGGACAAATCGATCTTCAAGTTTTTCGACGTGTTCTTGAGCTTTTCCGGTGGTGGCTGTTTAGTGTTTACTAATGCTACATTTAAACTGATGGTCATGCCTTCTTTTAAGGGTTTTGAAGTTTGTAATTAATGTTTGGGCATATCGTTGGTTTTAGAAGGAAAGAAAGTGTCTCACAAGTTATACATTCATGGGTCTAGAAAATGAATATTGTCGAATTTTGTGGTTGCTGCCAAAGATTTGACTTTCCTTTGATTCATCACACAAATTTAATAGCATGCCTTGTTGTGTTGATTGTTTCCTATTCATATTGAGTATGGAGTAACAATTTTGTGAATCTATATATATATATATATATATATATATATATGTATAAATATATTTATAAATGATGATGATGATTGATTTATTTACATGATTTTCATTTTTCGTCCCTCAAGTAGCATTATTTTTCACTTTTCATCCCTTGGTGTAACGTGAAAAGACGGATGTGCCCTCACGTGTTTGGCACGAGAGCAGGTTAACGGCTTAATTTTAACACCGTATGACAAAAGGACATTTATTGAAAAAATTGGACAAGTTGAAGGTCAAAATTGTAGTTTTTAAACCTTAGAGACGAAAAGTGAAAAACATGCCAAGTTTAAAGACGAAAAGCGTAATTTACTCTTGTTTTTAATAAGCTTTAATATGTAATCACGTAAAACGAAATTTTTATTTAATCAACTGCCACATCAAATACGTACATCCTAATTTGTAGTATTTGTTTATATATGTGGACCAGAAAAGTTGAACAGAGAGGATATGGGACAAATTATGGGTTCTATTATCATTTCATATATACCCAAGAAATACTTTGAGAGGTAATACGACAACGACACGGACAATCCGTGTATTACTATTGTTTTTATAGGGACATGTCGTAGAAATAAATAAAAAAGGCACAAGGGACGTTTGGTGTAATTTCTCGTATAATAAATCTGCCCCCTATTATGAAAATAGTGAAGCTAAAATATATACAAACAGAGACAATAAATAAAAGAAAATGCAGAACATGAACAACTGGTTGACATGGTGGTGGCTCGCAACTTTGATGGTGTTCATATCCATGGCAGAACCAGTGACATCACAATCTGGTGGTAGCAGAAATAGCACTCTGATGAAATATTATTGTAGTATGTATCGAGCTAGGAGCGAAAATTATTTCTTGAGTAATCTCAATACCACTCTTTCTAGCCTACGTCGACAATTGTCAGTCAACGGTGTGCGCTATGCTGTTGCACGATGTTTGCTCAATGGCGAGTCCGTGTGGGGCCTTGCTTCGTGTCGGGATTATGTCTCGGATGCTGATTGTGTTGCTTGTTATGACTTTGCTGTTGCTTAGCTAAAATTATGTGGGACTGTCGATGGAGCTGATGTTTATTACAACGATTGTGATGTCAGGTTTGTATATATAGCTTTTCTGTTACTTATAGGCCTCATTTGTTTTTGAGAAAAAAAAAAAAAAAAACTCTTAATAACTTCTAGAGCGTTTGTTTTCCTATTTCCGTTCAGAGCTTATTGTTTAGAATGGAAAGGAAAAGAGAATAAAGGGGAAAATCATAAATTCTTTAAGATTTTTTAAGTTGGGAAAGAAAAAGAGTAGAGAGGATATATAAGAGGGGAAAGTATAGTTGTTTTTTAAAAAGGAAAACTTCTTCTCCTCTCTTTTGCTTTCCATCATTAAGTTAATTAAAGTATATCCTTAAGATATAAAACTTCCCATTTCCTCGAAAGAATAAGCCACCTCTCTTTCTCTCTACTTTTATGTCTTGACCCTATGATGTTTCCGGAGAGTTTTCCGTACTTTGATGCAGTCGCCGGAAGGCTCAACCTTTATGGTCACCGGAAAAGCTTGCCACCAGACACAATCTTAATTTACAGTTATCCCCCATATTCGATCTTAGATCTGTCTTTCAAGTAGTCTGTCCTCTGTACCTATTGGATATGTTACAATTATACGTGTTTTGTTAATTTTGTTAATAAATTTTGTGGTCAAAATTGGTGGGTGGGTGGATGGATGGGATAACAAAAGATAAAATAATATGAGTACCTAAATTTTTATAAAAGTATATTAATTTAACCAATTTTTTTTAGATTTTTACAAAATAACCAACAAAATCGTAATAACAAGTGAAAATCGCAATGAGATTTTTAAAATCTCATTGAGATTTTGATTTTTTTTTTATTTTGACTTTTTTTGAAATTTTGACTTCCGCGTTACTTTTTGTGACTTTTTTTTTTTTTTTGAGATTTCGACTTTTTTTTAGATTGAAAATACACTATTCAAAATTCAAAATCTTAATAAAAAGTCAAAATAAAAAAAAGTCAAAATCTCATAGAGATTTTGAAAATCTCTGAGATTTTTAGAATCTCATTGCAATTTTCAAAATCTCATAGCAAATTTCAAAATCTTGTTGCGATTTTTACTTTTTATTGCGATTTTGTTGGGTATTTTGTGAAAATAAAAAAAAAGTTGGTTAAATTGGTATATTTTTTCTAAATATTGGGTATTCATGTTATTTTCTCATAACAAAAATGTTAATAGATGTGTAGACAAATAAATTTTGTTATTAGTTTTTATTTTAACCCTTTAAAATTTCTATTTTTCACTTTTACCTCATATTAAAGTTTTTATTTTTATTTTTTTTACACTAAACTAACACTAAAATTTTAAGTTCTAATGTTTTTATCAAACAATTTTCACATGATTACGATTTTACGTTTAAACATTTGATTTTGATTATTTTTATAGTCTGTATATATAACATTTCTAACATATACAAAAATAACTTCCATCATCGTTACATTTACGTTCATGATTAATATAGTTATTATTTATGTTTTTATACGTCTTTTTATTTTTCTGTTACATTTTTTATTGTTACTCCTACATGTTTAGTTGTCTTTATAAAATCTGGGTACGAATATTTGACATAAATTTGAGTGTAAATATTTGACATAAATTTGAAACTTTGTTTTGTTTTGTTGATGTTATATGTATTGATATTATTACTCGTATTATTTAAAAACAAAAATAGTTTTATATTCATTCTCTATTGATATCAAACAACAAAATTTATTCTCTTTCCAAATACTCATTCATTTCTCACTCTTTTCATTTTTTATTACATACCCATTCTCTATGATTCCCTTTTACCAAATACTCCATAAAAGAATACAGGCCTTAGTTTTCAATATCCACTTTAGAAGCGACTACTCAAACCAACCGTTCATTATCGTTAGTATTAACGCGCCTATCTTACATACATATTAGTGGGAGTATGTGACTGTTACATAAGTTTGAGGGTAAATTACAAAAATCATACCTGAGGTTTGTTTAAAACTACATTGGTAATACCTACAATTTAAAAATTACGCGAGACATACTCATCGTTGCCAAAAACTTACACTGACCATACCTTTCGCTGACGGTCGTTTATTTCGCCGTTAAGTGAAGTCACGTGTCATGCATGTGAGGTATGAAAACCGTAATTTCGTGCATACTTCAGGTATCATCCTTGTAACTCATCATAAAAATAATTATTAAGAACTTTAGAGTTTTATTTATACTTCAATTATTAAGTTCGGTAAATATGAAATTTATTATGAAAATAAAAATAGTTTTTTTAATGAAAAATATATCAGGAAAAATAGTTGATGCAAGAATGCATCTTTATTCATACCAAAAGACAACTGACCTAATAGCTTATTAATCAATCATAGCTCTCGCTTTTATCAAATTGGAAATTGATGATGTCATTATTAATCTAATTATAAATTAAAAATCCTAATAATCGTTATCCAAATATATTAAAATATTATACTTTACACTTTAATGTTTGTAAAAAAAATATCACTAATCTACACTTTTTTGTTTTCAATAATTTGCATTTTTTACCCTCAGTAAATACTTAATTTTTAATTATTTTAATTTACACTTTTTTTGTTTTCAATCACAAGTTTATACTTTTTACCATTAAATCTAATATAATAGATAATGAATAATAACTGATATAAGTTTTTTAAAACTAATTGTAATATTATCTAATCTTTATAACAATGTAAACTCGTGTATTTGACACGGGTCTAAAATCTAGTTTATTATTATATATGTCATTATTATTTTGTTATACGTGTAAAGTGAATATAACAAAGATGAAAATTATAAAAACCACTAAAATTTTCACTTTTATATTATTATATTTTATTTTTTATGATTTATTGTTTTTAATAGAACCTTATTGATACAAAAGAAAAATATAAAAAAGAAATATAATTTTTTTGTATGGTTTGATGACATCCATCTCATATTAGAGGGGTAAATCAAAGTCGAAGACTCCTCACCGTTTTAGAATATATCTTAAATTAGCAATCCTGTAGCATTTTGGATTTGAGTTTCAGGGTTAGCTGTTAGTCTAACCTTAAAATTCCTAAGCCTAAACCCACTTTTTTATTTTGAAATAGGTTTTTTAATATATATATATATATATATATATGTGTGTGTGTGTGTGTGTGTGTGTGTGTGTGTGTGAATTTAATATACAATATCTACCCACTTTAATAAATGAAATATAAATATAAATATCTTAATAATTTTTTATTAGGGTAACTTACACAGATGATACCTGAAGTATACACAAAATTATGATTTTGATACCTCACATGCATAGCACATGACTTGACTTGACTTAACGGCCAAATAGACGATTGTTAGTGAGAGGTATGGTCAGTGTAAGTTTTTGGCAACGATGGGTATGTCTCGTGTAATTTTTAAATTGTAGGTATGATCAGTGTAGTTTTGAACAAACATCAGGTATGATTTGTGTAATTTACCCTAACTTTGAGTATAAACAACTCATATCTTAATAATTTAATTCATAAAAAACATGGGGCACCAACTATTTATCCATAACATAATAAATATTTAAAAATTAGTATGTAGAGTTCTATACCTAAACTTATATCTAATATCCATATACCCACTTTTTATATATATATATATATGAAATAATTCATATTAATAAAAGTCATTTGCTTGCCTTTCAAGAAATAAAAAATAAAGAACCTTCTTTCCTAAATATATATATATATAAGGGTTGGGCATTGTAAAATAAATATTAAAGTAAAACAAATAAGACAAGATGTTGACCCTTGGATCATGGTTAAATTGATGCACGAAGAATTACGAAACAGTTGATACACAATGATTTTCATGATGCACTGTGATTTACAGTGAAGAGAAACCTATTGTTTTATTTGTTTTACTTTGATACTTGTTTTATTTTACCTAAAACCTATATATATACATACTAGGTTAGTGTCGCGTGTTGAACGTTTTTATTGATTCATCGTAAATTATATAGAATAAAAAGAATCATAAATATTGAAGTGAATGATTATATACCATAAAATAAATGCTCATAAAGATTCAAATAGAGATGTCAACAAAGCGGTCGTATGTAACAAAAGGGAAATGATCAAAAGGATTTAAACCTTGAGTATATAGAAACATAAGCTCGGTTTAAATTGGTGAGAACCTCCACGAAGACTTGCAATGATCCGTATGTAACAAAAGGGAAATGATCTATCTATAACTTTTTTTATCTATCCACAACTAGACATGTTTTATGCAGTTGTATATTGTGTAATATGACAAGTAATTTTGTTTTGAATAATTAAAAACTGTTATAGATATATCATTACCCGTAACAAAAACAGTTAAAAGTCTTAGTGGTTAGTAATTTACAGGCTAAAATGGATACATTATAAATTACTTGTTTTGTCCATATTCATATATAATTTTAAGAATCGTCCTAGTCTTTAACAATAAAGCTATTTAAGAATATAAAGAAGACCAGCAACTACCACCTTGATTTTGTACACAATAACATATTTTGCTAAAAACGTTGGAATGAAAGAGACAATATAATCGATAATGTGTCAAAATTATTCATCTCTATCTATGATAAGTCCCAACATAGAAACTTTCCCACTTGCATTTTATCACCAATCATTTAAGACTCGAACTTTTAAATTTATATTGCATGTCCTACATGCCATTGCTTCATTATAATCAAAATAAGAATTATATATTATAATCAAAATAAGAATTATTATATATAACGTATACGAAAATACATGAGTTAAATAAGTAAAAGGTTTTGCTAAACGAAGCCTTAAGGGTTTTCGTTAAGGTGCATTAAATAGTTGTACATTACCATAAAAATTCAAAGGGTGAACTTTTGATATGGAAACGTATAATCTTAAATGAAACCCTAAGGATTTTATTTAGCATTTTTCAAAAGTAAAAACTAAACTCTTACTTGCCTTTTTCTATTATTCAAATCAGATAAGAAACAAAACTTTTTTTCTTTCTAAAATTTAATTGTTTTTTTCTAAAATGATTTTGTTTCATCTTCTCGCTGACCAAAAAGTTCACAAAACCAACAATTTTTTTTTTTTTCACTACATTGTTTGTTCTTTTTTTTTTCTCCCGATGGTCACGAACCAAAACGCCAATTTTGAAACAAATTGAGAACCTAAATTAAACGAAGAAAAAGTAATAAATATTCCGAAAGAAGTTAAAATGAACCTCAATTAGGAAATTCCATTTAATTAGAAATTTAATGTATCTAAATTAGGATGGTTGTTGATGATTTTAGGAACCGATGGAAAAATACAATGGGAAGAATAACTTTTTAAAATAGCTATATAAACACTTTTCGTTGTCATTTTGTGCCCATAACTTGCTATAATTATATTTTTTTTTTTGTAGTAAATTTTTTTGTTTTTGTTTTGTTTATTTTCTTATTATTCTATTTTCTTCGTTTTTTTCTATTTCTTTGTTTTATTATGTGCTCTTTCGGTATCTTTTTTGACATATGTTTTCCATACATTTTGTACATTTGATTTTTGTATTTTTTTTCCCTTTTTTGACATATGTTTTCCATACATTTTGTACATTTGATTTTTGTATTTTTTTTCCCTAAAACTCGAAAATGTAGATTCTTAATAATATGCAAAAGGACAGTAATACTTTCAATATTTCACATGCTATTAATACACATTCCGACCTTTAACAAAATTTCTTGCATGCCAAAAACATCCAACTAAGTAACAAAATATATCGTTGTCGCCGCCCAACGGGTGGTACTAAACTTTCTAGTTATTGTTGTTATTATTATTATTATTTAATAAAATATTTAGTACTCATCTTTGTATATATAAATTATTATTATTATTGTTATGAATTATTGTGTTTTTCATATTTGATCGTACTGAATCTTTATATAAAAAAACCACATCAAAAAGTTGCAATATCAAATATATACATTTAGTTTGTGTAATGAAACGAAAAAAGCAAAAAGAAAGGAAAAACAAAATGCTTGAGTAAAATTTTCAATATGTTGATTGAGAACATAAAAGCAAAAAACCTATGAGAAAAAACAAGAAATATCGAAAGAAAAAACCTCAAACGGGATTCGAAATGACAAAATCTAGATAATGATACATGGTATAAGATGATCCAATAGAAGACAACATAAAAACAAAAAAACTGTGCAAGAAACCAAGAAAAACGAAAAAAAAAAACCTTAACGGGATCCAATATAGTAAATTTTGGACCCCGCGTTGCGGGGTCTCAAATCCCCTGTTGAAACGGTTCATTATTTTAGTATCTATGCCGTGAATTTTCGACCGCTTAATTAGAAATAATTTTGTCATTAATATGTTTGTTTAAAAGTATGCAAGAAACCAAAACGTAACCCGTAGTAGAAACCCGAACGGGATGTAATATGACAAAAATATCAATATATTAATTCAGAATTCAAGCGGATGAGATATAGCAAAATGCAAGTAGTGGTACGGGGTGTATCACAATAAGTTGAATGACAAATAAAAAGTGTGAAAAAAACAAAAGAAGTAACCCGTAATAAAAAATCCGAAAAGGAAAAACAAAACTAAAAATATATAAAAAAAGACGTGACAAAATCCGAACAGGATGCAATGTGGCAAAATCCAAACTATAAGAAATGTGAGATGTGTCACTTTATAATCGATGCCACGTGTCAAGTTTTAATAAGCATGATTACTATTGATAACCATGCAAAAAAAAACGAAAGAAAAAATTCTAAATGAGATCCGTAATGTCAAAACCTACATAGTGATGCGAGGTATATAATGAACCAATAAAAGAGATCATATAAGCAAAAAAAAAAGTATCAAAAAACCGAGAAAAACTGAAAGATAAATAACCTTAACGAAATAGAAATAACAAAGGAAAAATAAAATATTGAGTAAAAGTTTCCAATATATTAATTTAGAACACAAAAGCCAAAAAATTATGAACACCAAGAAAAAACCCCAAACGGGATCCAAAATGGCAAAATCTAAATAGTGATGTGGGGTATACGATGAACCAATAGAAAGAAAACACAAAAGCAAAAAAACTGTGTATTAAACCAACAAAAACCGAAAGAAAAATAACCTTAACAGGATCCGATATAGCAAAATCCAAAAAAACGCGGGTTATAGGTGGATCAATAGAAAGAAAACACAAAAGCAAAAAAAAACTATGCAAGAAACAAAGAAAAACCGAAAGAAAAATAACCTTAACAGAATCCGATATGGCAAAATTCAGGAAAAAAAATAAGGGGTACAGGTGGACCAATAGAACAGCGCTACGTGGCACATGGCACTGTTCATTGGGAATCTATAAGAAACGTGCAATGTGTCACTTTATAACCGATGTCACGTGTCAAGTTTTAATAAGCATGGTTACTGTTGATAACCATGCTAAAAAAAAACGAAAGAAAAACTCCAAACGGGATCCGTAATGTCAGAATCTAAATAGTGATGTGGGGTATATGATGAACCAATAAAAGAGATCATATAAGCAAAAAAAAAAGGTATAAAAAAACCAAGAAAAACCGAAAGATAAATATCCTTAAAGAAAATAGAAATAACAAAGGAAAAATAAAATGTTGAGTAAAAGTTTCCAATATATTAATTGAGACTATGATGAACACCAAGAAAAAACTCCAAACGGGATCCAAAATGGCAAAATCTAAATAGTGAAGTGGGGTATACGATGAACCAATAGAAAGAAAACACAAAAGCAAAAAAAGTATGTAATAAACCAACAAAAACCGAAAGAAAAATAACCTTAACGGGATCCGATATGGAAAACTCCGAAAAAACGCGGGGTATAGGTGGACCAATAAAAAGAAAACACAAAAGCAAAAAAAAACTATGTAGAAAACCAAGAAAAACCGAACGAAAAATAACCTTAACGGAATCCGATATGATAAAATCTAGAAAAAAACGCGGGGTATAGGTGGACCAATAGAATAGCACCACGTGGCACGTGACACTGTTCATTGGGCTCGCCATTAATGAGATTACAATACCTGTAAATTAATTCTTGATTTAATATATTATTTGAAATTATAAATTTTTAGATATAAGGTTTAATTAAAGATGATGTGATCCCAAACAAAAAAAATTGTATATTAATATTTTAGTTTCCAAATATGTCGATTTAGCAATTTTGAATAATATACATGCTAACGTTATAAAACAATCAAAGGATAAAAAAAATATTATACTATCGATATTAATTTAGAAGTATTTTGTAACTGTTTATTGAATGAAATTTGGTCTATTAATGAATATTTTTATATAAAAAATGTTAGACTATGGAATCAGCTTCAACATCATTTCCCTAGTTAAAGAGATCACGGCCTTAATGACAGAATCACAAGATAAACACAAGACCAAAACACAGCCAAGGGACAACCAAAGAATGAGTCATGTTTCCTTATTTATCTCATAGAATTCATGTATAAATCTGGGGCTTCATTCTCATTTGTAATCAATCACAAATCAATAAAATCTTTTCTTCATAACTTATCAAAAAATTTTATAAAAATTCGAATTACTTATTTAATTTTGAAAATAAATAATCATAAATAATAATAAATAGTAATATAACTAGATTTTAGATCCGTGCCAAATACACGAGTTTTATAACATTTTCAATATAAGAATCAACATATGGAACAACATATACATATATTTTTGTTAGCCATGGTTCTTAAGAACAATAAAAGTAACAGTCGGTTTGTGGGTTTTCAACATTACGTGTGTTGTAACTTTATTGGTAGGGTTCGGTTTATAAAAGAAGAATCTGTATCTTAAATATATTGATTCCAACTCCTAATAACAATAAAGATTATCCTAACTATAGTCCGATTACAATTACTAATAACAACGATATTACAATTAGTTTGATTACAATTAGATAAGATGTTGATAATTTGTATCTTCTTGTGTTTATGTAGACAATCGTTACTGCATATACAAATTAATATTTTATTGCATAATTTACACATTTAATTCGTATTATTTCAAATGTTGTAACCTCTTTAAGTTTTAGCTATATTTTGCTATTAGATAGATATTATGCAATAAAATATTAATTATTTTTAAATTAGGTTATAGTGTAAATTGGTGATGGAAACTAAAAAATATAAACTAATTATTATTAAATTGGGTTAAAGTGTATATTAATGATGAAAAAAAAAAGTGTAAATCATTATTTAAGAAAAAAGGTTTAAAAGTGTAAATTGATGACGAAAAACTAAAAAATGTAAATTATATTATGACATATGCTAATTTAATCAAATTAGAGAACTTGAGAGTTGTGATTGCTTAATTAAAGTTAGGTTAGTTGCCTTTAGTATATATAGATTTTAGACTCGTGTCATATACACGGATTTTACAACATTATTAATATAAGATTTCATCTATGAAAAAAAAATTATACGTTAAATGTAAAAAAATATATTTAAAAAGAAATTGAGATATTAAAATGTAATATTGAATGTTAAATAGAATATTTTGTATGCTAGATATAGTTTGATTCCAAATACTAATAATAACAATGATTATCCTTATTATTGTTTGATTACAATTAATAATAACAACAATGATTATCCTAATTAGAGTTTATTACAATTATTAATAACACCAATATTACAATTAGTTTGATTACAAATAACAATATAAAATAAAATATTGATTAAATATAACCGGCTCGGCCTCTGTCGGTTGAGGATTTTTTTTCTTGTTTCTTTTGCTACGAGTTTTTTCATCCTTTTTGCAGTATTCGTAGTTCAAACCTTAAGACGTGCCTAGGATTTGTTGATTTGTTTCGATCCTAAGTAATATTCGTTTCGTCTTGTAATTGTAATTGTAAATGTTCTGTTGTATTAATATATTATTTTTTTGCCGTTAAAAAAAATATATTAATTCGTATTAATCTAAATGTTGTAACCTCTCTACCTCTATTTGTTATTAGAAAGACGTTATGCAATAAAGTATTAACTATTTTTGAATTGGGTTAAAAGTGTAAATTAGTGACGGAAAACCAAAAAATGTAAATTATATTAATTATTTTTTATTTTGGTTAAAAGTGTAAATTAGTGATAAAAGATCAAAAAGTGTAAATTAATTTAGACATGTGTTGATTTAATTAATTTTGATAAATTGAGTGTTGTGATTGGTCAAAAGTTAGGTCAGTTTCCTTTTAGCATATATATATATATATACATATAGATAACATTACTAAGCTAATCAACCCGGGTTAACGTATAAACGTTTTGCAAATAAACTGAATGACACCGAGGTAGGTTTAAAATATATTGTCATATTAACATATATAATAACAACGTTAAATAAGTTGAAAAGTTGTAACAAGTTATTATGTAAAAAAGGAAACAAAACGGAAACAAAAGTTGTGTAGTTGTAGACACATGTTAAAATGCATACGATAGGTAAAAACAAAAAAAGTAAAACCAATATCCGGAAAGACACCATAACTTTTGGCCTATTATAATAAAAATTTCAGGTGATTAAAATCTTACATAATGATACGTCCCACGGTGTATCAGTATACCAAAGTATAATGAACACAGAACAATTGTAGAGGGGGTGAATACAACTTTTCCTCAAACTTACAAACTCTTTTATTAAACGTTTTAAGACTCAGTTGATATATTTAGACAAGTAAAGAATAGAAATCATTAAAAGCAGTAAAACAGTAAGTAAACATTCTTGAACACAGATAATGTGATCCTTTATTAAAAAATAATGTATACAAAGAATTACAGGGTTGTTGCGGAATAAAGATAGCCTATAGATATCTAAACAATCCTTGAAATGACAAACAACAATCAATAAGTTCTAGATCAAGAAAATCAGCCAAAACAAATCTTATACAGACTAATCTGTGTGTAAGAGCAGAGAAACTTGTGTGAAGAATGATTCTCAGGAATGCCACACATATGCAATCAAGGAATGAGGCTTTTATAGGCAAAAACCCTTCTTCTCTTGGTATCCAATTCAACCACGTTTTCTTCTTTCATTAGATGACAAGGGAATAATCAATCGTGCCTTTCATGGTACTTGTGGTCCCCCACGTACAATTGCATATTCTTCATCGTCCAATAAGAGTATGGACACGCATATGTAAAACCAACCACCAACCTGGATCCTAGGAATCTTCCTAGTCACGTCAATTGTCCTTATCTTCAATCCAGGTTGTTATCTTCACTTGATTGTCAGACACAGATTGGGCTGTTTGTCAAAGCACCAATCTGCCTAAGTGTTTCCAAGCTGACTGCTAATCCCAATCTGCCTTCCACTACCAGCTTGGTCTTCTATCTTCAATCCTCCTCTTTGACTTGGATTGAATGCTATATACTTGTTGATGCAACTTGAATGACACTTGCTTCCATAAGATATTACAATACAAAGTATGAAGCATGATCTGGGTCAGTTACAGATTGCAAGTTGTGTCAGCTTAATCTGACCCAGATCAGATTACAAGAACCAAAAGATTTCTAAGTGTTTATAGGTCAGATTTGTCATTATTAAATTTACAAATAACATTGGGACTCAACAATCTCCCTCTATTTGATGATGACCCAACTACACTTTTAACTATCAACTTACAAAGAATCAAGGTAAAATATGATTAACAGCTTGTGACCCTTTGAATCTTTTGGGTTCTTTTCATTTTGATATGAAGTTTCAACAAGACAACTGAATTTGTACAAATATAAGCATATATTGAGGAAATAAAGTATTACAATAAAAAGTTAACTCCTAATAAATTCTACAGTTTCTTGTTTGACTTCAAATGTGGGAGCAACTGTTACATCTACTTTTTTATCTAATCCCTCTTCCACAAGAAACTGCTCATACCCATTACCTTGTTCACCATAAGACACACGAAATCTGTATAAGGTAAAGAGGTGCATGGTTGGTACCTTTTCCAGTTCAGCAATTCTTTGGAAGACAAGTTGCCCTCTAGCATTAACAAAATACATGCCATTACTGGTTCAGTAATGTGCATCCCACTCCTTGCATTTGGCACACCAGCAGGCAGAGACAGATGATGATTCAGAATTTTGTCAAGAGCTTCAGGTGCAAATTGTTCAAGTAGCTCCGAAGGGTTCAAGTTCTTTATGAAATCTGTGTGATCTCCTTCAGGACCATCAAGCTTGACATGTCTTCTTCTTTTCTTTTTGAGAGGCTCTTCAGACTCATCTTCATCCTCCATATCATATACTTTGGGTCATGGAAGCCCAGTGATATCAATTTTATGTTTTACAATTATGGCCAACTTCGTTTCAATGGCTTCCAATACAGTCTCTCTATGAACACCAGGTATGCCAACAATAATGTTATGCAATTCAACCCACTCAGAGTAACCTAGATCATACAACTTATCTAGATCATAGGTTTCCCAGCTGGTTTCATAACCTTCTCTTGTGAGTCTGATGCTAGGAATGGGCTGCCCTTTTCTTCTTTTTAATTGAACTTGGGTGATTGGCTCTGGATGCCTTATGTAATTCAATCTTTCTTTTACTTTCTTTAAGTCCAGAGCCTCCCACCCCTGGGCTTCAACATTTTTCTTTACATCTTTTATCTTCTGTGATGGCTTAGTCTGAACCACCACCTTCTTCTTTTCTTTCTTTCCTGCCTTTCTCTTTGATCCCACAACTGCCAATTCTTCTTCTTCTTCTTCTTCTTCTTCTTCTTCTTCTTCTTCTTCTTCTTCTTCTTCTTCTTCATTTAAACAACTTTGGCCAGCTCAGGATTAAAACCCATAGCAGACATCTTTACTCTTTCCAGTCTGTCTTCCAAAATCATCTTATAGGCCTCTTTTACAGGAATGCCCATTTCTTTAGCTTTTGTTGCAGCAAGCTCCCAATCCATTTCTTCCTCAGTTAGGACTTTTACACCACTTGATCCTTCTCCAGTTGGTCTTTTCTTTATCATAAACTGATTCAGAGTGGTGGAGTCTTCACTGGAAGATGAATCAGCAATAATTTCTTTGTGAATTGGGACAACTTGTGCAGGGTCAGATTGTGAAGACTTGTCTTTGTTTGCACCATCTTCAACATCAATTTCCTTCCTTATCTCTCTTATTTCAACATTAGTGGTCTCCCCCTCAATTGCACCACTCTCCTTCTCAGCTTCTTTATTCACACCATTACTAGAATCAGACTCTGGTATTTTTATCTCATCAGACTCCTTCTCAACTTCCACAATAGAACCATATACAACCATCCTTCTATCATTTGCCTCCTTTTCATTTATGGCCTCCTGCTTTCTTTCATCTAACTTCTTCAAGTACTCAGCAATTTCTTTTTCTACTTGAATTCTTTCCTGCTCAATCTCAGCATCACTCCTTTCACTCCTATTCCCCCTTTTCTTCTCCCCCTTTTTGTCATCATCAACGGGGAAGGAGCTAACTGGAGTGGAAAAGACACCACTGAGTTTTGTGTTTATTAAATCAATCTTGAAGTTGTTGATACAACAGGCCCTATGAAGATCAACACAATCATTATGAAGATTGGCAATGTTAGTGTTCACACTTTTTGAGACATCCACCAATTCCTTCTTAAACTCAGCTTGAGATTTATTGGCATTTTTGAGTTCAATGGTGACATCCCTTGTGAACTTGGTTGTACTTTTCTCAATTTGACTCAGAGTACTCTTTTTTCTTTCCTTCTTTTCATTGATTGCCTTTGTAATACCATCAAGAGACTCTGTCAGCTTGCTCTGGTTCTGCTGCATTAAGTAAACTGCCTTCATTACATTTTCTTTTAATGCAGTCTGTTCTTAACACAGCTTCTCCACCCTCTTATCCGTCAATTTTTGATCCTTTAGGATCTTTTCCAAGCCTTCAATCAGCTTTGAGCTCTCAACCTTATAGGTTGAAGTGAACTCAGTGAGCTGACCTACCTCATCTATAAATGAGATGGTGGCAGCTTAAGAAGAACTTGCAGTTGGCTCAAAAGCCACTGACTCTGGAAAGAGCAGCCTGCAATCCTTAAGATCAGGGTCATTTGGCTCATATAGAAGGGGGTGGAGGCTAAGGGAGATTTGGTGCATTTTCTCATGAGAGTGAGTCTCATGAGTAGATTTGTCAGAAATGATGATGTGCTTGTCAGCCTGAGAAAGATTGACGTTTAATTCAGCCCGAGGGACAGTGGGAATGTGTTGATCTTGATTTTGATCAACTCCTCCACTGGCATCTTCCATCAGATCATCCCTTGAGGATGGATGGGCAAGCACATCATCGAGATAGTGATTAGATTCTCATTGGCATCATGAGGACCACCAATGGTTCCCTTTGCTGCACAAGGGGCTGACATAACCTCCTTAAGGGTAGATGATTGCCCTTCAACAGAGGTGTGTTGTTGCACCAAAGTATCCTTAGGGAGAGTAATTGAGGCCTGTACCGCTCCTTGTGATCTAGAAGGGGCATTGCCAGCCTGTGCAGACTCATAGTGTAAGAATGAAAGAGTCTGACCAATTTAGGGAAAAGAAGCAGTGTCACCTTGGCATTCAATACTTCTCTCCTTTGGCTGATCATCCTCTGGAAGAATGTGTATAGACTCTGACTCTATTTAGATCTGGGTTGGATCCTCTGTTGTCCCTTTAATGATATCAACCTTTTGGTAGGCTGATGATGGCGAATTAGGTAGACTCACAGTATGACCTTGGAAGGAGGTCTTTATTTCAATACCTTCACCCTGTTTGGAGGGTTGGGTAGCAGCAGTTGTTCCATTTTTCTCGTCTACACTCTTTTGGGAGAGTGCAGATGGGTGTGGTGTAATCGGCTTGTCAGCTTGGGTGACAGGGACAGCCTTGGAACGTTCCTTAGCTTCCACTGCACTTTGGGGGATCTCTAAGATGGAAGTTTCAATATCAATCCCAGAAGCTGGCATAGATTTCCTTTTGGATCTTTTCTTTTTAGCACTGTGAGGCACTAAGTCCTCAACAATGGGTCTTTTAGAAGCGGATTTTGAGTGAGTGGATGAGAGTGTGGCTAGAGTGGCTGATGTTGTAACCAACTCTTCACCCTCTTTTGTGGGAGAAGAAGATTGAATAGATTTGGAAGAGCTTAAGGGTTCAGAAGCATGTGTACCTGAGTCCCCCTGATTGGTAGATTGAGTGTCAGACTCAGATCGTGTCGATGAAAGGACAACTTCCTCAAATGCTTTTTGATCCCTTTCTCTTTGCCTACAGAAATCAAGGTAAATCTGCATTGTTGGGGTCAGACCCTACGCAGTTACCTTGGGACTATTGAAAATGTTATTATTTATGCCTTTACATTCCACAGTCTGACCACTTGCCAGATTGAAATCATTATCAAGTATGGCCTCAATAATGAGTGTAAGAATCCTACCATAAGGTACATTAGGACCCTTCTTATTGACTCGACCAACTAAGTCTCTAAATAAAACTGCATCAAAATCTATTCTGGTCATAGTGAACATAGCATGAAAAATCTGCATCTCTAATTGATTGGGTTGATCAAAACTGCCTGTTTTAATTTATAAACATTTAGATATTGTGCTCAGTAGGTAATTCCAAATTCCAGTAAAAAATTTCATTTTAACCACTGAAGCCAATGGACTAGTGTAACCAACATCTTGTAAAACAACTTTGGCTTTAGTGTACGACACAACACTTTCATAAATATCATCAGGCATGTAAGACAACTCAAATGCAGACCTAATCCTCTGTAAAGAAATGTATACCTTTGTCTTACCGTTGAGGATTGTGCCAAAGATTGCAGGATCTCCCTTTTTGTTCTGTCCCACATAGCAGCTCGCCCAAAATTCACATAAAAGAGCTTTGAAAACCATATTTGGTTTTTCAATTAACACCTTACCAAAAGGATGGTACAACAAAATGCAACGATATCATCATATCCTTCTTCCCAAGAAGGAGGATGAATGTTGGCAGAAACGAGACTACCAATCTTGATTTTACTTGTATCAAGATTAGTTGGGAAAAACACTACATCAGATCCCACCACATAGTGTGTCAGCTTATTCACGCTTACCCGAGCTGGGTGTTGATTTTCAGATTCATAAGAAGAACTAGATTGAGAATTGTTAGCAGAAACAAATGATGATGCCATTTGTAAAACAATTTTTAGAAGAAGTTTAAAAAGCAATAGAACAGTTTTCAGATTAGAGAGAAAAAGAGTTGATTTTTAGAAAATTAAATAAGTGAATTGGGCATTAGGTTACAATGATGATATATACATTTTTTAAAATAACCGTTTGAAAAAGTAAGAAAGAGAAAGAAAATGATTGGAGGATGAACAAGTAGTGGAGGTACTTTTTCAGTAACCGGCTGTAACACCCACACGTGTCATACTCCAATAGGATCAAGAAATAAACCAAATAAAATAATGTAAGTAATAAAACGCACTAAGATATTTAATAACAAAAATAACCTCGAAGCCGGATCAGACTCAGCTTACCCTCTTGAAAATATACCAAATATGAAAAGGGTAGTCTTGGTCAGACATAGCTTACCCTCAAAATTTAAGAAAAATTCTAAGAGGTCAGATTTGTTATTACTTAGCTCACTGCCTTTTACATATTTAGCATACCTAGCTTACTTATGAGATAGTTGAACCTTTTGATTCATCCAATGGCTTCGTAAACAAGTCAGCAAGCTGATTATCTGTTGGAATGAAGTGGAGTTCAACATCTTCTTTCATCACATGATCCCTAATGAAATGATATCTTATATGAATGTGCTTGGTCCTTCAATGAAGTACAGGCTTGTTTGAGATTGCAATGGCACTGGTATTGTCACAAAAAATTGGAGTTTTTGATGCAGTGACATGATAGTCTTGAAGCTGATATTGCATCTAAAGTATTTGAGCAGCAACATACTCAGCTTCTGCAGTAGAAATGGAAACTGAATGTTGCTTCTTGCTGGACCAGCTTACAAGTCTATTGCCAAGCAGTTGACAACTCCTGAAGTACTTTTTCTATCTATCTTACAGCCTGCAAAGTCAGTTGCTGAATAGCCAATTAGATCAAATTCTGAGTTTTTGGGATACCAAAGACCCATATTGGGACTTCCTTTAAGGTATCTAAAGATTCTTTTTATAGCCTTAAGATGAGATTCCTTAGGACTAGCTTGATATCTTGCATAAAGACATGTAGCAAACATAATATCCGGTCTACTAGCAGTCAAATAAAGTAATGACCCTATCATACCGCTATAAGCTGTGGTGTCAACAGATTTGACATTTTTATCTTCACCCAGTTTATCACCAGTTCCCATAGGAGTTTTCATAGGTGAGCAGTCACTAAAGCCAAATCTATTTAGGAGATCTTTAACATATTTTCCTTGGTTTATGAAAATAATTTAGCTCTCCCATCATGCTCATTTCATACTTTTTCAACATTAATTCGAAAAACTTTTTGCAAAGTCTTTCACTACTAGACCCAAATATTATATCATCTACAAAAATTTGTACAAGCAGAATATCACCATTATACTTTCTCACAAATAAAGTGTTGTCAACATTACCTCTTTTGAATTTGTTAGCCAGAAGAAATTTAGACAAACTACCATGCCTTTGGAGCTTGCTTCAAGCCATAGAGAGCTTTGTTAAGCTTGAAAACATGATCAGGAAACTTTGAACTTACAAAACCTGGAGGTTGTTCAACATAGACTTCTTCTTCCAATTTTCTATTAAGAAATGCACTTTTCACATCCATTTGATAGACTTTAAACCCTTTATGGGCAGAAAAAGCCAAAAACATTCTGATTGCTTCTAATCTTGCCACTGGTGCAAAAGTCTCATCATAATCAATTCCATCCTCTTGTTTGTAACCAAGAGCTACCAATCTTGCTTTATTTCTGGTTACCACTCCCCTTTCATCCATTTTAATTATGTAGACCCACTTGGTTCCAATCACAGTTTAGTGATGAGGTCTTGGAACAATTTCCCAAACCTTGTTTCTTTCAAATTGTGTGAGTTCGTCTTGCATTGCATTAACCCAAGATGGATCTGCCAGAGCTATTAGCTCCAACTGTAGGATTAGTTGGAGGCTCATTCTCAGGTACAACCAGTTCTTTAAAATTAAAATGTTCTTCTTCATGAAGAGAGCAATCTGACTTAGAACAACCTTCATCAATGCTTACATTGACAGAGTTTTCAATTGTCTTGGTTCTTTTGTTGTAAACTCTGTAGTCCTTCATCATTGTTGCATATCCACGTAGGATACCTTCATCTACTTTCTCATCAAACTTACAAAGATGGTCTTTTTGATTTAGAATGTAACAAGGACTTCCAAACATTCTTAGGAAACCAATTTTTGGTTTTCTCCTCCTAAGAAGTTCATATGCAGTCTTCTGGTGTCTTTTCACAATAAGGCATCTGTTTTAGGTAAAGCAAGCTGTGTGAACTGCTTCCGCCCAGAAATGAGACTTGACATTGTTTTGAGCCATCATGGATCTAGTAGCTTCAATAAGAGTTCTGTTTCTTCTTTCTGCAACGCCATTTTGTTGAGGAGTTCTGGCAGCTGAGTAGACTTGTGAAATTCCTTTTTCACTGCAGAATGAGTTGAGAGTGATATTCCTGAATTCAGTACCATTATTCTTTTTCAACTACAAAAGGGTTTATTCTTTTAAATTTATTTTGTTCATATTCTGTTATTTTTCACCTGTTTTGATATTTACTAGATTTTACACCCGTCTCAAATACACAGGTTTACATTGTTATAAAGATTACATTATTATCAAAGTTGAACTGTATGCAAGCTAAAGAGTCTTATTAACTCAAAGGAAAAATAGTTAAAAATAAATTTTGAAAGATGTTATAACGTAACTAAAAATAAAAATAGATGTTTCATCCAAAAAGTTGAGCTTACATGCATGTTTAGCTAGCACAAACATTGAGTGAGTGGATTTTACTTAAAACTTTGAGATTAATCAGAATGCTCATTCTTCAAGTAAATGCCTAAGGTTCGGAATTAATGAATAACGCATTGAGCGGTATATCTTTTTGCACTGTTAATAAATAAATTTACAGTCAATTTTTAATATAAATACATGTTATGAATAATATATTAATGGAAGTGGATTACCTGCTCATCTACCAATACTTCAAAAAAAGGATATTAGTACAATTACTTTTAAAATCTTAATATATTTACATTAGACTTTATTTATTTTTTAGTAATTAATTTTATATTTATATGATAAAACGTATAATTAAGAAATATAAAAGTTGTTATTCTATTAATTATATATTAGCTATTATTTTATTGGATATATATCAGTTATTATTCATTATATATTATATTAGAATTAATGGTTAAACAGTGTAAACTTGTGATTGAAAATAAAAAAGTACAGATTACAATAATTATAACCTAAGTAATTAGTACATGTAAAAAGTGTAAATTATCGATGGAAAGCAAATAGAAGTGTAAATTAGTGATATTTTTTCTACAAACACTAATATAAATATAATATACCAATATATTTGGATAATGATTACCGGGATTTTTAATTTATAACTAAATTAAAAAAATTACATCATCAATTTTTAATTTGATAAAATTAAGATCTATGATTGGTTAATAAATTATTAGGTCAGTTAGCTTTTATTATATGTAAAAAATTTTCTTGATATTAAACTTTGATATAAATACATATATAAATATATAGTTTCCTTATTTTAAAAACCATTATTTTTGTAAGAAGTATAAGAACTCTTAAATTATATATTTTTTCGCATGTTTTTTTTGTTCATTCACATATGAAATGATATAATAATGTATGTTGTAGAAGAAAATTTTTTAAGATACATTCAAAGTAGCCTTTTGTGAACTTGTGAATGAATTTGCTCACGTTTTTTGTTCACATGTGACAAACGACTATATATAAGGTTTTGAAAAATCTTTCTTCTACAACATATACTTTTATAACGTTTCACAAGTGAATGAAAAAAAAAACATATGATCCAATATGAAATTTAGGAGTTCTCACATTTTTTTACAAAAAAATGGGTTCTCATATATATATATATATAGGAAAGTTATCTGTAGTATATGTACCTTTTTATAGTACATGTATAAGTTAACTTACAAACTTCTTCTTCCTTCTTCCTTCCATCTCTGACCACCACCACCACCATGATCATCTCCGACCACCACCATGATCTTCCGGGGACGGCGAACATCTCCGGCGAGACTTACACATGTGTAAGTACAACTTTTTTAGCATTTTAGAGTTTAAAATTTCTAGGTTTTTTCCTTCGCGAGACAACCACCACCAGCCACCATCATCTCCGACCACCCCAACCACGACGCCGGCAGCAAGGGCTTCGGTCGTACCGTAGCAAACCGGAACTGATAAGGGCCACTGGCCCGTACCGTATCCACCCGAAAACGAACCTTAATTTCGCCGGAGTTAACTTACACATGTGTAAGTCTCGCCGGAGATGGTCGCTGTCGCCGGAAGATCTTGGTGGTGGTCGGAGATGGAAGGAAAAAGTGTGTAAGTTAACTTACACATGTACTAAAAAGTACATGTACTACAAATAACCCACACCTATATATATATATATATATATAGGGTAACACTCCGGTAAGAACAGTCTTAAAATAAGAACGGCGAGATCATTTGAAAACATCATTTTGATGCATTAAAAGTATATAAAACTAGCATAGTGCATAACTAATTATCATTATTTAAGTATCTAACAACATATTGATCCGTCAAAATAAAAAAAATCACTTTTTTTGTGGATGCATCATTTTGAGTTTTATGCATCCAAGATGGATGCACAAACAAAAAACATGATTTTCTCGATTTTGACAAACCAGTATGTTGTTAAACACTTAAATAATAATAATAATTATTATGTTACACTATATTAGTTTTATGGACTTTTAATGCATCAAAATGATTTTTTAAGTGTCCCCACCGTGTTCTTATTTTAAAACTGTTCTTATTTGATTGTCCCCCTATATATAGGTATATATATAGGTTTTAGGTATAATAAAACAAGTATTAAAGTAAAACAAATAAAACAATAGGTTTCTATTCACTGAAGATCATCGTGCATCATGAAAAATCATCTTACAACAGTTGCTTCGTGAATCTTTGCGCATCAATTTAAGTATTTAACCATGATCTAAGGGTCAAGATATTGTCTTATTTGTTTTACTTTAATACTTGTTTTACAATACCCAACCCCTATATATTATATATATATATATAGAGAGAGAGAGAGAAAGAGAGAGAGAGACACTATCCGTCCATCACATAAAGATTAGTATATCTATAAACCCTTATAAAACATATTGTAATTCCTATTTTAGGAAAAATTCAGCACTTTTTTATACCCAAAATACTCCTATTTCTTAATCATAATTTCCCTATAGACCTAATCTATACTTTTATAATATTTAATAAAAAAACAACTCTCTTTAGATATTACATGGAAAAATTATCTAAAATAACATTAATTGATTGAAATATGCTATCAGTCATTTATCTTTTAAAATATCTTCATAAATCTTTAAATCAATTATTTTTACATCAATTATCTATATACCACCAACAGTCGCTCCCACGACCACACCGTCGCCGCCACGACCACCGCCACATTGCGTGGGTATCGTGCTAGTACATATATAAGTATATAACTTGATGATATAACCCATATACCACTATGTGCGAAGCTTCCGCTTTTTCTATAATCTATACTCCCTTATAAAGAGTATTGGATTTCTTAAAATTCAGCATTTTTTTTCTTTCCAAAATACCCTTACTTAAATATAAAACCCTTATAGACCCTCATTTCCCTATTCTTTTTAATCATTATACACTCATCGACTTTCTATAACCCTCCGTCGCTGCTCTCTTTCTCTACCGCCGCAACGCGCGGGTACTATGTTCGTCTCTTCTAAAAAAAATTAGGATTAAGAAATTAAACATATTTTTTCTTCCAAAAATACTTAAAAATAAAACCCTTATATACCCGGTAAGCAACACCTTTCCCATAGGCTCCGTAAATAAATATCTCCTACTGAGAAGTACACTCTCCCCTAAACGAAACGAATCCTTGCCTTCGTACTTAATATATGGAAAGATATATTCAATCCTTTCCTTGTTCATCTATATCACCATTATATTACTCCCCTAAACCATCGGACAGACGGACACGGTTTAGAAGATTGATGCAATCATGCAAATCCTTTCTTAACTAATCTCACATCTTTTAAAGGAGACATCGATTTAACACTTCTCAACCAAGATACAATTATAAAAAGACCGCCTTACCAATAGTACCCCAATGCGTTACAAAATTTCGATTTAACCAATGATCCAATCAGAGCTTTAGCTCCACTGTGGGACATTCATACTCATCCTGAGAAATTTACAACACACTCATACAATTGTTTAGACCCTTAACCCTCTTACCGCAAGGAAATCTTCGATAAACAATCGCCCCAAAACCATATCCACCTAGTCATAGCCTAGTGTGACAATTAATTTGGTCTATCAAAAGCATCAAACAGTTACGAAAAGTTTTCAATAAAAAATTTACCTTTCTTGTTTGTTATGGACTGATGGGTTGTAAACGAGTTCGGATGGCCAATCAAAACCTGACCAATTTTTTAAATATTTTAGCTGTGTCTACTCATTTATAAGCCATTGAGCCAAACACTTGTTGCAACAACCCACCTGAACCAGAATCTTAATCCATTAAGCTAATTCATTACCTTGGAATTCTCTTTTGTTTGTGTACTATAGATACGAGAGTGTCAACTTCGTTGCTGCTTATAATGTTAGAGCTGGTATGGTAATATGTGGCAATACATCAGCATCATCCCAGGCATCAGACTTCAGAAAAACAACCAACAGCTTGTTATCAGACCTTCGAATCGCAACACCAAAAACATCAAATTACTATGCAGCTTCAACTAGGCGTCTATCTAACAGTAATGTTACCGTGTATGCCATTGCCCAATGCAATCTAAATTTAACCCAGAACGTGTGTCAAGAATGTTTAAACTCGAGATGTAGTTCTTTGGATGATTGTCTACCTAGCACAACTGGGAGGGCTATTAACAGTGGATGTTTTATGAGGTATTCTATGAGTCCATTCTTCAAAAAAAACGAGACAACTGATATCACACATCTCCTTGGGGATGGTGAGTCCTCTGCTCCAAAAGCTTTTAACTTTTATTTAGCATCCACAAGGAAAATCTCAAATGAAAATGTAACGGTGTATGCAAAGTACTGTACGCATACTAGGTCAGTTTTTTTTTATAAAAAAAACAATAATTGTAATTAGGTTACATTTCACCCAAGTTTCCTAACTATAAAATTAATTTATATATGTTAGTTTTTTCGCCGGGAATTTGGCCCTTCTTTTAACATCTGCGTTTTTGGAATGACCATTGATCGGTGACAATAGATATGACATTTCTATTTCCATTTTCATATATGGCAGGGCATTCAAAGCTGACCATAACTGCTGGAGCCCTTGGTGGTGTTTGCCTTTTCTTTCTTATTGCTTTAACATTGTTATATAGTCTAAGGAGGAAGTCTAACGAAGTCATAGAAGGTGATTGTAGATACATGTCACTATGACAGAGCACTATTTGGCTTATCTCAACCGATGAATCTTTCAACATATATATAGCAGCATTGTGTAGTCGTGGGCCATGAGGGTTCGTCGGATGAGATACATCAATTACTGTTTTACAAAATCTATATATATATATATATATGGATAAGTACACCATAATGTAATTAACTATGCACAAAAAGTTATTATGTGCACAAACTTTGAACACCTTTATTGTATGCATTAACTTAGCAAAATTGTTCAAATCATGTAATTAGCTATGACCAACCTATCGAAAACTTGCACGTGACAGCTCATACGGGTTGCCACGTATACCATGTTACATGATTCAAACATTTTTACTAAGTTTGTGCATACAATAGACGTGTTTGATAATTTGCACACATTATAACTTTTTGCGTATAGTTAGTTACATTATAGCTCACTTAACCCATATATTTATATATAGGAATGTTACATTTTGACTCATATCATTGAAACCAATTTATTCATCTACGTATGTGTTTGCCATAGGTTTTTCCTTAGATACACCAGAAATGAAGTGGGCAATTAACTACAGTTATAAACATCTGCAGTTGGCCACTGATAATTTCAGTGAAAAGAATATTATAGGGAAAGGAGGCTTTGGTGAAGTATTCAAGGTAATTAACATAATGTAGCTATATATATATAGGTTAAGGAAGGAACCCTTTCCCGAATATCATATTGGATACACATCATCCGTCCCTTAAAGGTTATGATGCCGGTGAAACACCTCCACTTAATCGCCTTATGCTTTGGAATGTAATTTGTTCGTTTGACAAATAGTTCTTATATATATCGTCTGATAGGCAACGCTTGAGGATAGTGAAATTGTGGCAGTGAAGAAACTCAAAGTTAGCTATCTTGGAGCCAAAGTAGACTTTCAAAATGAAATCTTACTTATAAGAGACATTAAACACGTAAATCTTCTCTGTCTCCTAGGATGGTCCAATGAAGGATCTAATCTACTACTTGTCCTCGAATACATGCCCAATGGCAGCCTAGATAGATATCTATGGGGTAAGTTTCTACCACCAAGTTAATTAATAAAGCTATACGTACATGAAAATCTGAATTCACGCAGATAGTTGGTACACCTATGAATACATTTCTGGTAGGTGCAAAAAGGGGTGTTCTGAATTGGAAAAAGCGATATGATATAATATTAGGCATAGCCAGGGGTCTTGCTCATCTTCACAGTGAATTCCATGTCAAAATCATTCATAGAGATATTAAATCAAGCAACATTCTTCTTGATGACGATTTTCAACCCAAAATAGCAGATTTTGGGTTGGCAAGGTTCCAACCAGAGGATCAAAGTCATGTTGTCACAAAGTTTTCTGGGACGTTGTAAGTTTGATTTACAAGAAAAACAATTTTTCATTCCTCCTTTTGAATCTGATCTGAAACTTCCACATTTTTTTTACTCTATGTTACATAGAGGCTACACAGCGCCTGAATATGCAAGATACGGTGTTTTATCAGATAAAGTTGACACTTACAGCTTTGGTATCGTTACTTTGGAAATAGTTAGTGGCTGCAAGTGTACCAAGCCAAACTTTGATGGCCCTTCTACCGATCACCTCCTTGAACATGTAAGATACAAAAGGATACTTTTTTTCTCTCTTTCAAATGACACTTGAAATAAATATATTGCAAATGAAATACAATGAATTTTCATGATTTTTTTTTTTCATGAACCACTGGGTTAATAGCCCAGTGGGCAGTCGTCCCCTACAAAACCGGGCCCCATCATGTTTACCTTTTACACAATAGTGGGGTGCAGGTTTGAGTCTCTCAGCCAGCAAGCATGAGGATTTATTCTGTTGTGATGGTATTTGGTGGTGGGGTTTCAATGGGATACGGATTGTGCGGCCTGTGCATATCGGAACCATGGCAGTTCCGGGGATCTGGGTGTTCCCTCCAATTTACACCTTTTACCATGGTTGCAAATATCGGCCGACATATCGGTGATATATCGGCCGTCAACTGATACGAAATATGGGTTATCGGCTGAACTTCGTTTTGGTCAAATGTCGGTCAATATAGATAAAAAAAAAGTTGACTTAAAAAAAAAAACACGGGTTAAAACCAAAAATAGGGTTTTAGACTTTAAGATTAAAAGGTATGTAGAATTTGCTTCATAATATAGCAAGTAAGATTGAAATGTATGTAAACTTATGTCAAATTGTATATATTGTTAGTGTGTGTATATATATATAATTTAGATAAATTCCTTTACAAATTAGGGTATCCGATATATCACATATCGGGGATTGGCCGATACGATACTGAAATCGATATTTACAACCTTGCCTTTTAGACATTACACAATGAATTTTCATGGTGTCTATGTTACGTCCGGTAGCCCAACAAATGAACAAAATGCACAAAATACAAGCCTGATGAAATTTCACTCTAAAACCAGTTAGTGACAGAGGGGGTTGCACATTAGTTTATGCGAGTCATATGTCCGTGTAATGCGGCAATGGTGGTGGCGGCACAGGGTGGCGGCGGCGGCGACGGGTGGTGGCGGTGACAGGTGGTGGGAGCGGCAATGGTGGTAAATGTAAAAGTAATTAATATTAAAAGAGGTAGTATAATTATTTTAGGGATGGAAGGATTTATGTTTAAATAATTTCATTAAAGGTATTATAGTTATATTAGACGAGGATGTTTAAATTAATGAATAAAAGAGAGGGGTATTTTATTAACGTGAGACATCAACACTCAAAAGATGCCCCAATTGTTACATATGATTTGATGCAATTTGTTACAGGCATGGAAATTATATGAAAGTAAAAGACATTTGAAGTTAGTTGATGAAACAATGGATTTAAATCAGTACGAAGATGAACAGGTGGTAAAGATTGTCGAGATTGCGTTGTTGTGCACTCAATCACCGGTTTCTAAAAGACCAAAAATGTCTGAAGTTGTTTTGATGCTTCAAAATGGCCCATCATCGGGGGAACTAAAGTTAACCAGACCCACTCTTATTTATCACAACAGGAGGGTGTGTATAGGCTCTTCAAACAATTCTAGCTAGTTGCATTGAAGAAGTTTCGAAAATGCCAAGGAAACTAGAGGCAAATGAACTACGAAAATCTATATAACCAAGTGGATGCTATGGAGAACAGACTTGGCAACTTTTTTAAATTAAGTGCCCAAGCTTTAATATTCGGCCCATAGTGGTGAAATCGAAATTTACATATTGGTTAAGAGTGTAAAAAGCGATATTTAATTTGATATTTATAAAATGATAATGTTCTTCGAATTGAATAACTTAGTATTTTTTATATTGTGGCAGTTTAACTTCATTTATTATTTTTATCTATAACCACATTAAAATTACCCATCTATCGGAGTGAAACTAAGCATGCCGAAGAAAAAAAAAAATCAAGACATGACGAAATTGAATGCGAATAGGAAAAAAAAAATATTAATCTTAAGATTAATATATCTTTAATCTTTATTACTCGTATTATTATTATTATCTTTAATCCTAGTCTACCCAAAGTTTTGACACGATATGGTAGCAAACCTACTCAAAGCTTTGACAATTGATCTTCATACTAGAGCATATATTTTTTTAACTCATCTTAAGATCATAATCTAGCTGTGATTGAATATTTTAATGTTTGGGAAAATGATTATAAACCACTACAAAATTGGAATGAATATACTCTCAACATGGGTTAAGTGCATAGAAATTTAATCAACTAAAGACGAAAAGTTATTGTGTGCATGAACTTACAGAACGTTTATTGTATGCATGAACAAAATCAAAAACGTTATCGAACACGATTGACCTGCTATTCCCTTAGCCGGTAACTTATTTGAATTCTTAGCTACCTGCTGATGTCAGCAATTTTGTCTTATTCTTATTTTGTCATTTTCTGTAAAAAAAAATTTTTTAACGATTGTATATTTTTATAGTTTCTTATTTTAATCACTTTAGTCTAACTTTTTATATACAATTATAATTACTTATAATGTTTTTAATTTTTATCAATTAACTTTGGATTTTAACATTAATCATCATTTTTTTTATTTTATTTTTTACAACGTTTTTAACTTATCTGTACCACTTAACTTATTAGTTTTTTAACTTTAGTCTAACTTTTTGTATACAAACTTAATTATAATTTAGTTTTATAGTTTTTAATTTTTATCAAATAACTTTGAGTTTCTAACTTTAATCATCAAATCTTTTTTTTTCCTTTACTTTTTATCTCTTATTTTAAGGTTTCTAACTAAACTATAGTAAATTTTAAGTGTCCAAACTTTTAGGTAATGTTGTATGTATAAATGCTTGCATGACGCAGTGTCGATCCCGGGCAACGTCTTTCCGGGGTCAAAAAAACTAATTCTAACTACACACATTAATCAGAATTTAGAACCATAAGAATTTTATAAAAAAATCGGATCTTATATCTTGATGATGAAGATGATGTCAAATAAATAAATAACAAACACAATCAACTGATGAAAAATTATGTCAAACCACCACACATATTCCTTTTTCTGTATTTCATCATGAAACCGACAAACAAGTAATTCCTTTTATACCCCGCCGCCGAGAAATGTTGTGGGAAATGTTGGTCGTCCACTTTTACTGTCTTTTGTTTTTTCTTCTTCTCTTTGATTTTATTTATTTTATCTATATATGGGAGATGAAAAAAAGAAAAAAGTGAAAATTGTAAAAATCTTGATACAATAAATATTGATTGTAAGTTCATGCACATAATAACTTTTTGAGCATAGTTTATTACATTTTCATGTACTTAACCGGCCCACATCAAGCCTTTTACTGGTTTCGGTATATATACAATAGAAAATTAGCAGGGTTCATGTATACAATAAACCTTTTGTAAGTTCATATATACAATAACTTTTCGGCCTTAGTTGATTACATTTCCGTGCACTTAACCCTTTAAAAATTGATCTTCATACTAGAACATATATAAGCCGCCACAAGTAGACTTTCATAATAATAATTTTGGGGAGAATCATTTGATATCATACATGTTATACACCTATAAATCATATATCACAATCCCATAAGATATTATATATTGTAATGTTTGATAAGAGTGGCTAATAATTGATGATTGATAACTTACGGTTGATAATTGATAACATATAATTGATTAAATGAGAAGATGTTAATAACTTTAGTCAGACTAGACAGATGCTCGTACTATGTGACGTCAATGGTGGTAGTGGTAATGGTGGTGATTGTTAATAGTGGTGTCAGCGACGAATAAGATGGGGTTATTATTGCAAAGGTTATTGATGTTAAAAATAGTTATTTTAGTAATTAAGTTGTAAATCTTGTAATTATTTCATTATAAGTATATCTAATTTCTTGAATAAAGATAAAAAGGCATTTTAGGTGGTTAAAATATTTATTAATAAATAGAAGTTATGCTATTATTATCAAAAATTATATTGATTATAAATTAAAAATATGATTTAAAGTGTAGATAAATATGTTATGGGGAAAGAAATAAGTTTATGTTTAATAAATATGAAAACAAATATCACAAATAGACAAATCGCATATTGATTCGTGAACAAGGCCCTACAACAATTGACTTGGTCACTAATAACTCATTTTTGAGGGTTGCAGGTGTCTAATTGTACACGAAACAAATAATTGTGGCTAGTCAACTTCATACGCATATTCGATAAATCACCATCATACCCTCTTACGTATTGACAAGGCAAATATATATATGGTTCCAACGCATGGAGATGCATGACCTACACATCTTTTTCTCTCATTCTCTCTTCCACTTGCTATGGGTAATATCAGAAAAAATCTTTCAATACCCATAATCGAAAACGGGGCAATGACCAGCATAGCCGTGACCGTGATTGTGTTAGTATTCATGTTGGTATCGGTTACTTCACAATCGAATATTAACAGGAATAACACACTAGTTAGACGTTATTGCAGTCAATATGGGGTTTTAGATGAAACATTTTTCTTAAGGAACCTCAACACCACCTTTTCTAGCCTTCGGAGGCAGTTGTCCTCCAACAGTTCGGTATACCATGCTACTGCACGGACCATAATCAATGGCGAGTCTGTATACGGACTTGTTTGGTGCAGATTGTATCTCACTCATCCAGAGTGTTTGAGATGTTTTGATACAGCAGCAAGATCAGTGAGAGTATGTGGGATTGTCAATGGTGGTCATGTAGTCTTTGACGATTGTAATCTCAGGTAATTTTGCTGCTTTTTTTCTAAACTTATAATTTAAATTACTTCTCCAATATGCATATAGTTTTACTACACTCATTGATCTGTATGTTCATTTTATTTATTTTTTTACTATATCCGTCATATTTTGATTGTCCATATTTTTTTCGTTTGTTTTATAAATATTGTTTTCTTACCTCATATATTAATTAGTTTTACTATATATCATACAATTAAGTAAAAAGAATTTTGTTTTAAAGTCAAAATAACTTTAGATACACGAGTAAAAATTAAACTACTTCATTCTTAATACATATAGCTTAAAATTCAATTATAAAATTTTAGTTAGTGGAAGATAATAACGAGAAAAAGGGCGTATTACTTTTAAGAATAACTATGATAGATTTAGAAACTTTCCGTATATAGTAAAGAAATAGAAAGGGAGACACTGATAGATTTTGAAACTTTCCGTATATAGAAAAGAAATAGAAATGGGGAGAATTACTTTTAGAGAAACGCTAAATTGGTAATGTATTTGTTGTATTGGAACAACCCATTGGGAGGAGTGCTCTAAGGCTATATGACTAGCTAGGTTACTATCTTTTAAGCTTTTTGTGTTCCAATCAACTACTATACATATAGTCTCTTCTTGTGGAAGTGAAAATGTTAGGTCGGCTAGTGATATATTTTTTTTAACTAGTTCCCACTTTATCTTACAATAGTAAAACTTTTCATTTATTTTAAACTACGAGATATAAATCATGATTTATAAGTCATTATAAGTGATTTATGGAAAAACCCAGAAAGAAAATCGAACCAAAACTTATGGTGAGAATAAAAAATATCTACCATTTGAGCTGATTCATTTGTGAAGTCGGCTAGTGATCTATCAATAACGTTTAATAAAATCATTTACTGTATTTAATATTATCACAGTGTTCCACCAATTTGGCAAGTCAAATATACATCATCATTAATCACAGAACAACTTTATATCTACTAGCCCAAATAGTTGAAAGTTGAATGGGACTCTTTTGCCTTTGACTTGACTCGTTCAAATATCAAGAGTTGAAACTGAAACATGTTTGCTTCAAAAATATCTTAAATTACATGCTATTTATGTCAGTAAATTATTGGAAACCTATCGACTTAATGTGCAATTAACAATGGATGAGTTCTCAATTTTCCATTTCTATTAGATCACACTATACTTTTTTTACACAGTAGTATATGTAACACATATATAGTCGTTCCTATACACAACGAAAACATCATATAACTCACTTTAGCATAATGTAATGGTGCAGATCTAGTTTGTTATATAGTACCGTATATAATCTGGAATAGATTCCAGTATTGAAGTCCCATAAAATGAAACCAAGTTAACGATAGTTGATGCACACACTCTAACTTACTTACATAGGTTATAAAACCATTTTTATTAAAACTTTGAAGTTGCTCCTGCAATGTTCTATGAAGGTATGAGAACAATAATTTCTACATGGAAGCTAATGTTCGGGGCAATGTCGGAGTATGTGGCAACCAAACGTCAACTCAATCAGCATTCACGGAAACGGTGAAAAAAGTGTTATCAGACCTTCGAGTTGCAACACCAAGAAAACCTGATTTCTATGGAGCATCCATGAGGCAAGTCACAGGAAGCAACCTGAAGGTTTATGCAATTGCACAATGTAATATAAACATAACCAAAAGTGATTGTGCAGAATGTTTATCTATAAGAACATCAACATTATCTGATTGTCTTCCTAGTACAATTGGGAGGGCATTTGATGCCGGATGTTTTATGAGGTACTCTAATACAGCGTTTTTCAGAGACAACCAGACTACCGATTTAAAACCCTTTCTTAAAGGTACCACCTTTTTCCTGCACATAATGTTCAATGTTCTTCATGTGATATATTTTGTCATATAAACGTTTTATGTGTTTGGCAGGAGATCAAAACACTAAGAGAGCAATTATTGGGGGAGTTCTTGGAGGTGTCGGATTTTTATTGGTCATACTAGCATTTCTGTTATGGAATCGATCTAAGAAGTCAAGTGCCCGCCCACAAGGTAAACCAATCAATCCACGTCCATTCACATAGAAGTCACACAGATATATATTAGGAAGCTTTTCAGTATCTTCACTGTGTTCTAACACTCTCGATATTACTAAATCGATCTAAAACATGTATTTTGTGGTTAATGATATGCATATACCTAATATATATACATATGGGGTATTGACTGACCAGGAAAGTCGACTGGAGCAACTGAATTGCTGCAAGGTCCCATGGCTTATAGCCACCAAGATTTAGCAACTGCAACTAATAACTTTAGTACAGAGCACAAACTTGGAGAAGGACCTTTCGGAGAGGTATATAAGGTATGTACAGCAGATATTTTCGGTGATAACTCTTCAAATATATATCATATCTATGTAGCATG
This sequence comes from Erigeron canadensis, assembly GCF_010389155.1. NCBI lineage: Eukaryota > Viridiplantae > Streptophyta > Magnoliopsida > Asterales > Asteraceae > Erigeron > Erigeron canadensis. The sequence continues at coordinate 27,631,078 of NC_057766.1, forward strand.
TTTCTTATTATTTGAGGTTTTTCTTCACTTTAACTTTGTTACAAATTAGGGGACACTAAATAATGGGGGAGTGGTAGCAATAAAGAAAACAACAATGCATTCAAGAGGACGGAAAACATACTTTGAAAATGAACTGAAAATAATAAGTAATGTTCATCATCGACATGTTATGCGTCTTCTTGGATATTGTAACAAAGGACCTCATCTGTTCCTTGTTCTCGAGTTCATGGAAAATGGCAGCCTTGATAAGTTTCTTTATGGTGAGTTGGGATCATGTATTTAGCCTACACATACAACTCGATGTTTTATTACTGACACTTGATCTAACAAATGGCAGGTGATAAAAGAGGAAGCCTAACATGGAAACAGAGGTTTGAAATTATCTTTGGAATTGCAAGAGGACTTGCATATCTACATGAACAATATCATGTGACTATCATTCACAGAGATATTAAGTCAAGCAACATTCTACTTGACAATGACTATCAGCCAAAAATTTCGGATTTTGGTCTGGTCAGATTGCTACCAGAAGATAAGACGCATATTAGCACCAAAGTTGCAGGGACATTGTAAGTTTAATCGACTACTGTGATCTTACTTGGTCCTCTAGTGACCACAATATATAATCATACTAAGTTGCACTATTTCATATGATGCTCAGTGGCTTTGTAGCACCAGAATATGCAATCCATGGGCAGGTGTCTGAGAAAGTAGATACTTACAGTTTTGGTGTAATGGTGCTTGAAATTATTAGCGGAAGGAGGTGCACTGATAGCATTGAAAATGGATCTGTTACACATAACTTACTTGATTATGTAAGCATCCTAACTCCACAAATTCCGTTTTCTTCCTCGTCTCATCTCAACTTAAAAATCTGTAAAACCAAAGTCATATGAATCATATAAACAGTTACAAATAACTTAAAACAGATATCTTATTATAACCATTTGCATCTTATTGTGTATCACAGGCGTGGGACCTGTACGAGAAGGGAATGCATGTGAATCTAATCGACAATACACTAGACCCAAGTGAATACGCACAAGAAGATGTAAAAAAGATCATAGAACTATCTCTTACTTGCACTCAGTCGCCAGCGTCAACAAGGCCATCAATGTCCGAAGTGGTTTCTCTTTTAAGTGACACATCACCTGAGCAAAGAGCTCCACTGAAGTCTACCGTTACCGAAACTCGTGTGCATATTCCATTAGACACCTCTACCTCCGATACTTCTTCAACATCAAAAGCCACTGTCTCAAATGCAGAACTTTCAGGTCGTTAGACTTTTATTTGGAAGTTCATTTTGGGGGGAAATCTGGTACTCGTACAATCACGACCCTTTTAAGGTGCCTATGTCTACATATTTTATTCCAGAAATGTTGCGGCTTTCATAGTGTGACAACAAAAATACCCAATTTCACACGTACGCAGAGAATGGGGAGAGCTAATGTAACTGTTGTTGCGTATATGATACACGTCATGAATCAATCAATAGTTGAATATGGCTTTTCGCTTCTGTTATATACCTTTTCTTTTTTCCAACCTTATAATCTACACAAAGTTAAGGCGTCAAGCTAAATTACTATCTGCAATAAAAATGCAGAACGGCATTCGATTTCATTAAAAGACCTAAACGGTAAAGTGAATGTTACAATGCATTTGATTACATTACTGCTGTTTAGGGTCGGTATTGCCTCTCGAAACAAATTGGTCACGTTTCGCCAACACGATGCTTCCACCGTGAACCCGAATAAAAAATGCCTATAGAATTTATTACTTTTTTGATCTTTTTTAAATCGGCAGTTGAAATATATAAGCAAGCAATAGTGAGGGTATTATAACAGATTATATAATGAGGCATAAATCAAGTGTTACACTGAATAATATAATAATTCTAAAAAAAAAAAAAATTAATAAATAAACTAATAAAATGCTAAAAAAGTTTATACATTGGACGATATAGGTACAGACTATATATGTTATATACATACCTTCATCTCCCCCATTCAGCAGACGTCACCACCACCGTGAATGCAAATGACGACGGAGATCCCGGCGGATCTCCGGTATGCTTCCTGCAAACAAACGGCAATACACACGGGGAAACGGTGGTGTGTGTAAAACACTTTCATGTCAAGTGTTTAGAAAATAATAGTCAGGAAGAACTTGAGTGGATGGTGTTCGATGAAATGCCGCAGTCAGAAAAATTGCAAATGATAGAATTACTCTAACTTTAAATCAATCAACTTAATAATATAAAGATTAGACAAAAGATTTACACTGTATTGTTTAGTTTATTTAGAGGTGGAAAGGAAAGAAAAGAGAGGGGAAAATTATAAAATACATTTTAAAGATTTTTTTAAGCGTGGAAAAGGAAAGAGTGGAAAGGATTAGGAAGGGAAATGTAGTTTTTTGTTTAAAAAGTTTTCCTCTCATTTTTGAGGTGATTAGGAAGGAAAACTTTCTTTCCCTCTCTTCTCCTTTCCTCTCTTAAGTTAACTAAACAATACAGTGTAATAAAATTCATATGTAAAATTTTTGAAGCTTAAGTTGAATTTTAAGCAAAGTATTTTAATTTATCATTTTTCTTTTTTAACTAAACATTTATATCTTTTTTTTGAAAAATGAGACACAAGAGATAAACGATAGAATATTCCTTGTAAGAGCATTTTTAAGAGATGAGATACCGCGTAATGTGGTGGCCGAAGCTGCGGTGACATTGTGGTGGTAGTGGTGGTAACTGGTGGTAGTGGTGGTGACGACCAGTGATGATGACAACAATTGATAATGTATGCGGTGATGAATGGTGTAAGTAATTGATGTAAGGTTAATTGATAAAGTAAAGATGGTAGTAAAAATATAATAAAAGATAAATAATTAGTGTTAAGGGATGACAAAAATACTTGTACCCGAAAGGGAACCCGATACCCGCACCCGATTTGACCGGTGAATCCCCGAGTTGACCGGGTATGGGGATGTAAATCTAATCCCCGATGGGGATGGGGACGAGGATGGAAAACCGTAAATCGTCGATCCCCATCCCCGAACCCGAAAATACTATATATATTTATTAGAATCACTTTAAGTTCTTATCTATATTCTAGAATCAATTTTAAGTTTAAAGCTTTTGTTCAATGGTCTTTATGTGTTATACTTTATTAATCATTTATTTAACATCTATATTAGATTATTAGTTTATACATAGAAAGAAAATGTCGAAATACACGTTCTCTAATATATCATTTATTAAGATAAATTCATGTTAATTTAAAAAAGTTATCTCCGATACCAGATTGGGACGGATATGAGGATGTAATTTAATTACCCCGACGGGAATGGGGATTACAAGTGAAAATCAGGTACGGGGATGGGTATTGAGATTCCCGACAATCCCCGCCCCATTACCATTCATATTAGTGTTGTAAATTAATTTATCAAAGGTAGAATAGTTATTTGAAAGAAAGAAACTGGTTTGGTGTCGTCTTCCACATGTACTAAAAATCTAACTTTTCAACATAAAGGTTGGATTTTTATAGGGTTTGTTGAACGTAGCCGCTAGAACTGCAGTTAAGGTGCATCATATAGTTGTACACTTAGCATAAAATTCAAAGGTGAATTTTTGATATGAAAAGTAAAAAAAATTATGCATGTTAAGTGCAGCCCTAAAAACTGCATTTAACATTTTCCTTTTTATAAAGTACGAGTAGTAAAATACAATTAAATAGGATAATCTGATCTGATATTGAAGGTCAGAACAACTGGCTAGAATCATTCTCGGTTTATACTACCGATGTGGGTTCAACCATATGGACTAACGCTGTGAGGTTTTCCTTGAACACTTTTGGAGCCTCCAAGAGGCCGGAGAGCTGAGCAAGATTTCATATTTATAAAGTGAGGTGTTTATTGAAAGTTGATTTCCAACAGCAGATATTTCATCTATGGGGGATATGAGATCTATATAGTTTTCTATATTTTTTTTCTTTATTTATCTTTATTAGATATTACTCTTTCTGTGCTAGTATTAAATACGTCTATTATGAATATTCAAAAAGAAATTTTGAACTTTGTTTTTCTTTTTTCTTTTACCTTTTTAAACTTTGATTTCAAGTATATTTTTGTATTATATAAAATTGAGTAAATTACATTTTTCGTCCCTAAAGTTGGCATGTTTTTCACTTTTAATCCTTAAACTTTAAAAATTACAATTTTGACCCTAAAGTTGGCCAATTTTTTTAATAATCGTCCTTTGGTCTTACGACGTTAAAAAATAGCCGTTAACGTACGCACGTGCTAGACACGTGAGGGGCACTAATGTCATTTCACCTTACACCGAGGACGATAAGTGAAAAAATAGCTACCTGATGGACGAAAAGTAAAAAAATAGCTACCTGAGGGACGAAAAATGAAAATCATACAAATAAATTTATTCTTCCATTCTTTCTTTTCCGGTTATCTTTTCTGATAGAATTTTCCGACTAGACATTTATTTCCCCTTTACCCCAAAGTCTCTCCAATCACCACCACCTAATAACCACTACCAACAGTCGCTGCTACCAGTCGCAACTACCAGCCACCGCCATCTGTAACCAACATCAGCCACCGCCATCTATAACCACCACGAGCCACTGCCACCCACCGCCACCTCCGACCACCCCCGCCTATAATTACCACCAGCCACGGCCACTACAATCAACACCAACCACCACCGCTTACAATAACCACCAGCCACCTCTCCCTACAATTACCACCAAATACCGCCGTCTACAGTCACCTTCAACCACCGCCGTCTACATTCACCACCAACCAACCGCCGTAGACTAGAATCACCACCAACCAACCACCGCCACCTAGAATCACCACCATCCACCGTCCCCCTTTCAATTAAAATTAAAACTTAGAAAAAAAAAAGATGACTGACATGTTTGAACTATAATTTGTTTGATTAGTTATGTTTTGAATGTCATGAATTTGAGTAAATGATTTTGTTTGTGGTTTAGATTTGGATTCAAAGTCGAGTTTTTATTATGTATCATTGGAAAATAAATGTTTAGTTGGAAAATCCCATTGGTAAAAATGATCGGAGAAGATGATCGGAAAAGAAAAAATGGAAGAATAAATTTATATGTATGATTTTCATTTTTCGTTCCTCAAGTAGCTATTTTTTCACTTGTCGTCCCTCAAGTAGCTATTTTTCACTTTTCGTTCCTTAAGTAGCTATTTTTTCACTTGTCGTCCCTCAAGTATCTATTTTTCACTTTTCGTCCCTTAAGTAGCTATTTTTTCACTTTTTGTCCCTCGGTGTAAGGTGAAATGACATTAGTGCCCTCACGTGTCTAGCACGTGCCTACGTTAACGGCCATTTTTTAACGCCATAAGGCAAATGGACGATTATTGAAAAAATTGGTCAACTTTAAGGTCAAAATTGTAATTTTTAAAGTTTAGGGATTAAAAGTAAAAAACGTGCCAACTTCTGGGACGAAAAAAGTAATTTACTCTATAAAATTTAATGAAAATTATATCAATGAAAATATTTATAAAATATAATTAATTGATATAATTTTTTTAATGTATTATTTAATACAAACAAAATTTTTTAGGCTAAAGTTGAAAAGTTAGACCTTTTAAATATCATTGTAATAGAACGGAACACTCTTTTGAATGGTCTGAAGCTTACAGAATCAATCAACAGATGGATATGGCAAGGAAAGAATGATTCCCAGTTCACTGTCAAAGCTGTGAAAGATTTTATCCTTAGCTCTCGTGATTATAGCAACAGGTATGTCCTTCGTTGGTCCAAATGGATCCCTTTAAAGGTTAACATCTTCATGTGGAGAGTTGGTATGAATCGTATTCCAACCTTAGAGGCTCTTAAAGATAGGAATTGTGTTTTTGGAGATGGACTGTGTGTTTTATGTGGGGAATATGAGGAATCGGTTGATCACCTCTTTTGTAGGTGCGAGTTGGCTAACTTGATATGGACTTTTATAAGCTCCTGGTGCAAGGCTTCTCCATTCTTTGTTTTCTCGATAAAAGATCTTATTGAGATTCATGAAAATGTGGAACTTGGAAAGAAAGAACAAAAAGTGGTTAAAGGCATCGTCATGGTAGTGTGTTGGTGTATTTGGAAAGCAAGAACCGAAAGAAGGTTCTCAAATGCCCAAATCAAGGTCGAGAAGGTTATTCAAGATATAAAATCTTTGGCTTTTCTTTGGTACAATAATAGAAAGATAAATGTAAACATTAGTTGGAATAGTTGGTATAGATTTAGCATTATTTGATTTGTAAATATGGTGTAAGTTGATTAGTATCACCAATTTGGTGCATACTGTGTTAATGAAGTTTACTTTTCAAAAAAAAAATAGAACGGAAGGAATAAATTTAAAGATGAAAAATTAAAAAAAAAATGATTAAATGATAACTGAGGTGAAAAAGAAAAATATGTAGGACCCACCTCATCCCAACCCCCTTCGTTCCTTGATTTCCTTCTTTAATACGAGTAATAAACAAAACAAAAATAGACACTGTTAAAAGGGCCCCATCTCGTCCCAACCCCTTCATTCTGTCCCTTTTTTTTCCGCGACAAAATCCGGTGACGAGCTACGAAAATGAAGGCTTGCCAAAGGCTTGACTGGCTTGCATCCATGTTGGGAGGGTCTAGCACCAGTTTCACATTTTTGTTTTTTATAACTAGTCAACCTTTTTCAAGTTGACTTTTTATATATTGCTGCTAAGTTATCCACACACACACAAATATCCATATATCTCCAATTTAGCAATCTTGTCATTGCATAATATATTCAAAAAATCAACAACACAAAGTAGACAGGAAAACTAGAAACATATATAGACCAAGGATGTCAGCAACTTCAGTAGTGGTTATGATTGCATTATTCGTGGTTACGGACCTCGTCTTTGCACAGCCAAAAAACAACAATACCAACACTGATACTGACGTGCCCATTAGATTTTATTGTGGAAGCAATGATGCAATGTCTGAAACAACCTTTTCCAGGAACCTTAACTCTACGTTTTCTCAACTTAGAAGCCAATTGTCAAAGATAGGTGTATATTATGCCAGAGCCCAGAACTTGGAAGACGGGGACGGTGTATATGGAGTTGCGCAGTGCCGGAACTACCTCTTGGCAAACCAGTGTTTAGCTTGCTTTGATGTTGCCGTTTCTGCAGTTAAACCTTGTGGTTCTGCAAATGGTGCAAATGTTTTTCTAGATAATTGCTTCCTCAGGTGAATACTTGTTTTACATATATTTGTTTATTAGTTATGTCACATTATACTACCTGTAAAATTTTGTTAAAATAACAATGTCAAAATAACACAAATCACAAGTTGCATGTGTATACCAATCAATATGTTTCAAGTCAGATAACTACGCTGCATTATTGGTCAGCAATAAACAGTGGTATTCAAATTGGTCAACCAATATCAGTTGACTAACTGGTAATCAAACAGTAACTGATTTTACATATACATTTAAGTGTGATTACTTAGAACTACAATACAATCATAAAAAAATATTGACATTTTTTTTTGGTGTTAATTAAGATATGAGAACTACGACCAGTTTTATGATGACCCGGAAGGTAGTTTGGACGTTGCTGTTGCTCCACTTGCCGTATGTGGTAATGAGTCAACATCTCAGCCGATAACAAACTTTAACCGAGCGCTACAAGGATTATTATCAGATATTAGAGTTGCTACCCCAAGAACTACTGATTTCTACGTAGCATCTACAAGACAAGTCACTGGTGGAAATGCAACAATCTACGCAGTTGGACAGTGTCTTGCAAATGCAAGCCGGGCCATTTGTAAGAACTGTATGAGTACAGCATATAACAACTTATTCAGCTGTCTGCCAGCTGATGAAGGAAGAGCAATCGATGTGGGATGTTTTATGAGGTATTCCGGGATTCCATTTTTTCAGGATAACCAGACAACCAATCTCATACCTTTCTTAAGTGGAGGTGAGGCCTCTTCTGTTTCAGTAATATAACTTGTCATGAATGTTTACAAATGATCAGCTGCTTAAGAAATTAAGAAAAATAAAAGTAACATAAAATCTTTCTATTATTCTTCATAAAAGTGTAATTGGTGAATTTTTTTGACAGTGAGTTCAAGTAAATCTGGCCTAATAATAGGAGTATGTAGTTCTGCAGCTGCTTTTGTGCTTATCCTAGCTTTATCCTTGTGGTTTTGGAGACGACGAAAGTCCAAAGATTTTGCTGAAGGTAATAACTTAAAGCCATATTCTTATCAATAGTAAATCACAATTTTTAACTCTGTTCACACTACACATAGTTTATGCTATACCATAAAGTAAAAGTCCAAAGACTTTGTTACTATATATTGAGAAATAATAATATATAGCTCATACGGGGTGAGTCGATGGGTTTCCAATTGTGGTACTGGGGCTAAGGTTCTCTCCATTACCCTTTTTTTAACAACCCTAATAATATGTATCAACTTATCATCTTAACTTTTTTTTATCAGTAAAACCACTAATCGGATCTGCTATTGTATGTCTACCATGTCATGCTTTAGACATGTCCGAATTGCAGGGAACTCAAAGTTACAGTTATGAAGATTTGAAGAAAGCAGCTAATAATTTTAGTGAAGAGTATCTAATAGGAAGAGGAGGTTTTGGCGAAGTATACAAGGTAATGTTAATGTAAACAGTCTGAAGTGTCCTTTCAAAACGGATGGTACAAGAATATGATCTGGGTAAAATAATACTTCACATGTCCATGAGATGAAGTCATGAATTTAAATCAGTCCCTAAAATGTCAATACCATTTGAAAGAAGAAACAATATGGATTTAAAAGTACTAAGGCCCCAAAGGAACAATATTATGGACTACCCTTCTAGGAAATATATCTTGAGTGCTCAGAAAATTGTTTTCAGGACGAAATAAAACAACCTTCCTCAGTATCATGTTGTGTGTGACATGCTGATCGGTGAACTTGAATCCATCTAAAATCACATATTCAGTTTAAAAAAATTATATTCTGATGATGATTAGATATGAGGGAGTGTAAGGTAAAATCCAACAGTGAGACACATAGTGAATTCCATATGCAATAGTAGCTGACAAACATAACTGTTTGTTTGTGGTTTCACAGGCCATTTTAGACGATGGAAATGTAGTAGCCGTCAAGAAACTCCAGGTTAGGGTTGGAGCAAAAAAAGAATTCATAAATGAAGCTAAGCTTATAAGTAACGTGCGTCACCGCAATCTCATCCTTCAACTAGGGTGGTGTATTGATGGTTCGGAGCTACTTCTTGTTCTAGAATACATGTCCCAAGGGAGTCTAGACAAGTTCTTATGGGGTAAGATAATTATTCTAAAACACGGATAAATACGTAGATGGAATGTCTTGTTCAGGCTTATTATTTATGATGAACAGGTGAAAAAAAGGGGACTCTAAATTGGAAACAGAGGTCCGACATTATATCCGGGATTGCTAGGGGACTTGCCCATCTACATGGAGAACTCCATTTCAAAATCATTCATAGAGATATAAAGTCAAGCAACATTCTTCTTGACAATGATTTCCAACCAAAAATTGCAGATTTTGGGTTGGCCAGATTTTATCCTGACGATCAAACTCATGTTAGCACCCGGTTTGCTGGAACTATGTAAGCTCCTTTTCAAGTTTATATGCAAATTCTTGTTGAGCTTTGACTTTTATTATTTCTGCTAACGCTAATTACATTCATAATGCATTATAGGGGCT